>NW_027361797.1:8395000-8465000 GCF_039654945.1 Dendrobates tinctorius
AGCGGATTTTTCTGCAGCATGCACACAGCAAATCTCCAAATTCCTATTGACTATCATTGGTACAGTACTACACTGCTGATTTAATCCAATTCCGTGTGTCCAAAAATGCTGTGGAAACGCATTAAAATCCACAACGTGTGCACACAGCCTTACTGTAACTTTTTCTCCACTCATGGTTAGTGGTTTGCTGAAGCCATTTATTGACAAACTACTGTGTTTTCTCTATTTAAATCATAATGAAAACCCAAAACATCCATATGACCCTGATCATAAGTTCACATACCCCATTTCTTAATACCTTGTATTGCCTCCTTTAACATCAATGACAGCTGGAAGCCTTTTGTGGTAGTTGTGGATGAGGTTCTTTATTTTCTCAGATGGTAAAGCTGCCCACTCTTCTAGGCAAAAAGCCTCCAGTTCCTGTATATTCCTGGGCTGTCTAGCATGAACTGCATGCTTGAGACTTCCCCAGAGTGGCTCAAGGTTATTGAGGTCAGGAAACTGAGATGGCCACTCCAGAACCTTCATATAGTTCTGCTGTAGCCAATGACAACTGCAGTATATCTATCAGAATCTCTAAATGACTACACTATAAAGAAAATCAGCATGATTTTGTAATGTAAAGTAAAGACATGGGTGAAATGGTGCTGTAATACTAATTACATTGATTTCTTTTGTGAAAAAATCCAGTTTGTTTTTAATAGGCATTTGAAGTTTTCTGCCAATTAGATTTCAGTGTGCAGGGGCCTAACTATGCACTGGGCCTCCTCCCTGTCTGTGATTTCCCATCCACTCTACCTGCCTCTTGTCTGCAATTCTCCAGCCCCTCTCTCTGCCTCTGGTTTGTGAATGACAGGTCACTGCTGAGATTTCAAGCAGAAGAGGCAGAGCATTTGACGAGCCCCGGGGGCCGTGGGCTACTTGGTACCGGGCCCGTTGACTTCAATGGGGGACGTCACAGTGGCCGTGACCCGGTCCGTGGCCCCATGTGGTCAAATGAAAATGGAAGTTGTTTGTTGTTGTTGAAGTGTAATAAAATGGGAATAAAGGTTTATAGATGAATACTTGACGCCACCTGTGGTGTTCTGGTCAGAGGCGACCAGCGCTGCGGTGATTTTCTCCTGAGACTGTTGGTGTGATGCAGATGAGGTGACAATGGCTCTCCACAGGTAGAGCAATAGTCCCAGGGCTGTTAAGAGTTATTTTCAGGGGTAATGTTGTCAAGCGGAGTGGAGGAAGTAGCAGTGCTGAGTGCTGGATGTAGAAAAGAGACAAGGACTCAGTTGAATGCAGTTCAAAAGGGCTTTACTCACTGTCTGTTGCACACAGATGCCCACTTCGGTGCTGAGTCCTCCGGGTCCAGTAAACTCCCAGGTAGGTGAGTACACCCCTCCAACACTCCCTGTCAGCATATTCCTTACTAGGCCGTCTCACTGTGCTGGTTTCCACTCTTCTAACTCTCACCTTCACAGTCAGTGTCCCAGGCTAGCTGCCGCAGATCCTGTCAGAATTCATCACTCAGGCGGCTTCTTGATCCTATGTGGCTGCCTTTCTGGGAAGGTAGCTGTGGGAATCACTGTGGCCCATACAGAAACCACAACTGTCAGCTTGCTGGTTAAGTTCATTGTTCACTTCGCTAGGCTAGGGGCTGAGACCCTTCTGTGACCTAATCTCTTCCACCACCTGATGGCAATCAGCGTGGGACTCTAGAAGAATTCTCCTTCCTTCAGGGAGCTTCCCTTCAAAGCCAATCTATCCAGCAGCTCCTCCTGACAGGAGCTGCTCCAAGCGCATCCTTCCACCTGCTCTCCCCTGAGGGAACTCCTTCCAACTGACTTCAAATCTCCCACTCTTTCTCTAAGCTCCGCCCACTCGCTGTCACTCATTGGCTGTTCTAAATCACTCCACTTTTTAAGCTCCTCCCCATTTACCTACCTTCCCCACTAACCTCCCAAAACCCTTTCCTAGCCAGTCTGGGGTGAGGCCATCCTCCCAAATGGTACACCCAGATGCCCTGACTAGTGTGTGTTGGGTGCAGTGTTAGGAGTGTGGTAAAGTGCCCCAATCTTACCCGGTCATGAGATACCACACCTCTGGTTGAGGTGCAGTATCTCTGCAGATACTGGACTCGCAGGGGCACCACATTCCCCCTGTTAAAGCCATCACATCCGCGGGCTGAAAATAAAGCACAGATATTACAAAAGAACATACAAAACATTTTTAAAGTATTACTACTGGTAGATTAAAATATAGACTAAAACTTCTCCAGAGGTAGGTACCTTTTCTTTTAACGTTACCTAGAATAACTTTTTGCAACTTTATTAATGCTACCTATAACTCAAAGTGCTAACTTGTGACAACCGCTAACTATGGTTCGCCACCTGGTGCAAGCTTTCACTACTGGTGACAACCGCTAACTATGTTTCGCCACCTGGTTCAAATTTTTATTTAAAAAACTTCACATTTTTATTATCTCTTTACTGTTTAATAATAATAATACTATCTTTGCAATTTATTCTATACTAAGATGCTTCTAATTCTATCTTTAATAAATACTATCAATGTATAAATACTAGCAATATTTTGTCATAAATCCAACAGAATTCTTGGTAACTCCAGCTGGGGTATCTTGAAGTGTCCTTTTGCAGGTGGAGGACCCGCTCTAAACCTCCAACGGTGATCCTGGGTGGGCTGCAGGACGTAATTGATGCTGTCCTGTTATGAATGGGTCACCGAGTAGGATAGCAGGCCCAGGCTAAGCCACAGAAAACTAGAGAAGTTGGTAACTAAGCGGATTGCAGACACCTGATCCTATCCACACAACTAGCAGTAGCCGTGGAGCGTAACTACGATGATCCTAGATGCCTCGGCACAGCCGGAGAGCTAACTAAGCCTAAAGCAAGAGAGGGGAAATCTAAACGGTCCCGGAGCAGACCCCAAAGGAATGGATAGCCCCCAAATATATATTGCCAGTGAGACAAGATGAAAACACATAGGCAGGCAGAAAAATAGACTGAGCAAATGATGGGGCCCACACTGACTAGACAGTAAGTAAAAATTGTGGTATACATAATGTGTATGGGACCAAAAAAAGCCTCAATTAATCACATGGCAGATAGAATAAGCCAGTACACATATACATGGAGGACAATTGGTAAAGACAACTGCAATCACAAAGATCAAAATGCAAGGAAAAGGAAGGCCAGCAGTCAAAATGTCACATAGAATGCAATATTTTATTAATAATATATAATGAGACATAGGTACATGAAAGAGGGGGGAGAGGACTCACAAATGGCTGAAAAGAGGGCCTAGTATGTCACCCACATCTATCAGGAAAACAACCCCATGTGGTCATACCGCAAAAGAGTTCATATAAGAGTCATACATAATTAGGTGAATGATGTACATCTACATAGTGAACCGAGACTCAAAGAACTTACTGGTAGTGAAAAGTATCTAATCTGGAACAAATGTTCATAATGACTAGACCTACAAGGGGTCTGCAATATTACCTGGACAGAGTGGGGGTAAACCATACAGCGGCCGGACCACGACGCGCGTTTCGGAGCGTACTGCTCCTTCCTCAGGGGGCGTGGCTGGCAACGTCACTGTGTGATGTTTATATCGTGCCAGATCAAAAGCTATTGGGTGCGCCGGCTGGCTGTCATGTCCGAGGCAGCGCCCCCCTCTAGATGAAACGGAAACACGCGGGCCCCACGTGATCCGAGACGTCAGAGGGAGGGAACAGCCATCGGGCCGACCAGTCAGCACTTGCGCATGACAGGAAGTGCAATATCCGCCATTTTGGAAAAGGGTATGTGAAAGGGAATGGGTACACAATAAATATACAAAACATGTAATGGAACATAATTATGAAACAAATATCAAATGACACATATGCGGGAGTGTTCATAATCAAAACTCAGACAAGTCCACATAACGTGGAAAGGAAAACACTTTACATCTAAGTCGATGTGTGGCAATGTGAAAGACACCATATAGCAGCCGCATGCAACATTATATATCAATACCAGTAAGTTAAATTAATCACGATAATACTCATGATGTGTACTAAATATAGTGCACCTGTATAACTATATAATAGTATATATATATATAGTCAGCATAGAAAAAAAGGGACCATAAGATATAATAACAAATATACATGGGAACCCTACCTAGAAGATGTATAAAGGAAATAGGGGCATATCACAAAAACTAACATGTGACACAATAATGTCCCAAGTGGGCATGTCCATGCTGGCATATATACAGTGCGTCACACACACCGTAACGTGCATACATGGCATGTACACATCTGGGCAAAATGAATGTCCCAAAGGGGACACAACTATAAAGGGGCATACCATAGACAAACAAAAAATGTACATAGACATAAATGTACATGTAACCACACAAAATTAAACAAAAACACATAACACAAAAAACTCGGTATAAACGTCCATGCGGCAAACTGCATCAGCCACACAGATGAACAAGTGTCTTGACTTGAAAGAATCTTCATTAATTCTACTCCATCCATTTCAACATCTTGCTATTGAAGACTTCCTCCAAAAATTTGCATGATGAACAATCCAATAATGAATGAGATGTGTCTAGATATTATAAAGGAAAAAATTAAAACCAATAAAATAGAAAAAATAGAAAAGCTAAAAAGCCACAGTGATAAATCAAATGTTCAGCAAGCGGGAACTATAGAAATGGAGCAAAGGATATGTTCTCATTTAGACCGTTTGGATGCATAGTGCCCAGTCTCCATATCCACCGAGTTTCAAGTTGAGCTAGGCGACCAGACAATTTACCACCCCTTATGTTTATTTAAGAGAATCAATACCCCGAATCCTAAGTGATGCAGAGTTGCACTGGTGAAACTCTTTAAAATGTCTAGGCAATGTTTTTAAAAGGGAGTCATCAGTGCAAGACAAAGCAGCCTGTATACCTAAGACATGTTCCCTTGTGCGGACTTTCAGCTGCCTCATGGTCATGCCCACATAAATTAATCCACAAGGACACGTAGCATGGTATATCACGTATCGAGAGATGCATGATATCCGACACTTGATCTTAAATGTTTTTGTACCATCATGGTTAATGAACGAATTACACTGCTCAATGTTCGGACAAGCCACACACCTCCCACAAGGCGAACAACCATGCCCAGATGAAAACGCATCCAAAAAAGTGGGCACCGGACGATGGACATAGTGACTAGTCACAAGTCTATCTCGTAAATTGCTGGCCCGCCTGAATGTAATAGAAGGAAACTTAGGAATAATTTTAGCTAAGATAGGATCAGCCTGCAAAATCGGCCATGCCTTCCTCATTGCCGTGCGGACCATCTCATGTAACGGATGGAAAGAGGTAATAAACCTCACAGTGTTCTCATTTTTACGTTTCTTAAATAAGGTGTTCCTGTAGAGAAGATCATTACGAGTCGAATATTTCGCACGTTGATAGGCTTTCTTGACACAGCGTTTACTATATCCGCGTGACAAGAATCGTGCTTGTAAGTCCTTAGCTCTCATATGAAAATCACTATCTGAAGAGCAAATTCGACGTAACCGTAAGAACTGACCCACAGTTATAGCCTTAATGAGATGATGCGGATGGCAAGAGGAGGCATGGAGGAGAGAATTGGTGGCTGTTTCTTTGCGGTAAATATCTGTCTGAATAACCCCATCCGCATCTTTCTTGATAGTGACATCAAGAAAGTTAATTTTAAATTAATCCCATGTCAAGGTAAGTTTGATGTTGTAATCATTGAAATTCAAAGTAGACACAAATTCCATAAGGTCGATGGAACTACCCTGCCAGATAAACAAGATATCGTCGATATAGCGCGCCCAAAATGGAACACGGTCAATAGACCCCTGTCCATCAGACAGGAAGAGGTCCCTCTCCCACAGCCCCAGGAAGAGGTTGGCATAGGATGGCGCGAAGGCTGCCCCCATGGCAGTCCCCTGGAGCTGCAGGTAGAACGACCCCTTGAACACAAAAAAATTGTGCGTGAGAGTGAACTCTAATAGCTCCAGGATGAGGTCTCTAAGTCCCAACGGGATCGTAGATGTGCTAAGAAAGAACTGGACTGCCCGCAGGCCATCCAGATGTCTAATGCTCGTATATAGGGACTCAACATCCACTGAAGCCAGAAGAGTATCACTCTCCAGACATAGTCCGTCGACCTTACGCAATAGATCACCTGTGTCTTTGAGGAAGGAGGGTAAACTGGTAACCAGCGGCTGAAGAAGATGGTCGATCCATTTATTAACATTTTCGAGAAAGTTCCCCCTCCCCGGATACTATAGGTCTACCGGGTGGACAGTTGATGTTCTTATGAATTTTGGGCAGGAGGTAGAATGTAGAAATAGTGGGTTCTTTGACGGTGAGTGATGAAGCCAGCTGTTTGGTGATAATGCCATTTGACATGGCTTTATCAAGAATAGTATCTAATTTGGCAACAAATTCCGAGAGGGGGTTATAGGTGAGTTTTCTATAGCAAACTGGATTATCCAGCTGCCGAAATACCTCCCTCTCATACATTTGTGTCGGCCAGATCACCACATTACCACCTTTATCAGCCGGCTTCAACACCACATCCGTCAAATTTTTATGGTAATTTAACCTCATCGTCTCTTCACCAGTCAAATTATCACCTCTGCCAAACTTAGGGATTTTTCTAAAATCCTCAGTTACCACCCGTACAAATAGATCAATGCTTGGACACGATGTGAGGGGGGGAAACCTTGTCGAACGTGGAAACAGGACAGGAAAGGAAAGATGCTGTCTGCAATCACGCAAAAAACCCTGCAAAAAGTCCAACACGTCTGATGCACAAAAACACTGAAGTCGCACGACTTCGCCCCCACTATATCAGCACTCTGATATATTCTGAAAGCAAAGCAAAAAGAGACCAATATAACAGGGGTCAAAGCAAACTGGCACAAGCAGTAACATATGGGCAGTGATTCAGCACAGCCCCAGCCGGAGCTAGCTGACTCGCACAAAGCAGAGATAAACAAAACCATATCAAATGCAAACAGAAATGCAAATTAACCACTTAGGTGAACCATGCAGGGACAGAGCAGGAGACATTAGACCTCAGAAGGCACAAGAAGAAAATCACCAGCAGGGATAGAGGGAGTCATAGAATCATAGAATCGTAGAGTTGGAAGGGACCTCCTGGGCCATCTGGTCCAACCCCCTGCTCAAAGCAGGATTCGCTAAATCATCCCAGTTAGATGTCTGTCCAGCCTCTGTTTGAAGACTTCCATTGAAGGAGAACTCACCACTTCTCGTGGCAGCCTGTTCCACTCATTGATCACTCTAACTGTCAAAAAGTTTTTTCTAATATCTAATCTGTGTCTCCTCCCATTCAGCTTCATCCCATTGCTTCTAGTCTTTCCTTGTGCAAATGAGAATAAAGTTGATCCTTCTACAATGTGACAGCCCTTTAGATATTTGTAGACAGCTATTAAGTCTCCTCTCAGTCTTCTCTTTTGCAAACTAAACATTCCCAAATCCTGCAACCTTTCCTCATAAGACAGGGTTTGCAGACCGGTCACCATTCTGGTCGCTCTTTTCTGAACTTGCTCCAGTTTGTTGATGTCTTTTTTAAAATGTGGTGCCCAAAATTGGACACAATATTCCAGATGAGGTCTGACCAAAGAGGAGTAGAGGGAAATAATTACTTCACGTGATCTAGACTGTATGCTTCTGTTAATACATCCTAGAATTGCATTTGCCTTTTTTGCTGCTGCATCACACTGTTGACTCATATTCAGTCTGTGATCTATTAGTATACCCAAGTCTTTTTCACATGTGCTGTCACTTAGCCCTATTCCTCCCATTCTATATATGCTTTTTTCATTTTTATTGCCCAGATGTAGTACTTTGCATTTCTCCCTGTTAAAAACCATTCTGTTAGTTGCTGCCCACTTCTCCAGTTTATTTAAATCTTTTTGAATCCTCTCTCTCTCTTCTCTAGTATTAGCTATCCCTCCTAGCTTTGTGTCATCAGCAAATTTAATCAGTTTACCCTCAATTCCTTCATCTAAATCGTTGATAAAGATGTTGAACAATACAGGGCCCAGGACAGAGCCCTGTGGTACCCCACTTGAGACATTCTTCCAACTGGATGTGCAGCCATTTACGACCACTCTTTGGGTCCGATCACTAAGCCAGTTATGAATCCACCTAACAGTTGCCTTGTCCATTCCATACTTAGTCATTTTTTCAATAAGGATTGTATGAGAGACTTTGTCAAATGCTTTGCTGAAGTCAAGATATACTATATCTACAGCATTTCCTTGATCCACCCAATCAGTAATACCATCATAGAAGGAAATTAAATTAGTCTGACATGACTTATTAGTTACAAACCCATGCTGACTCTGTTTAATCACTTCATTCTTATCCAGGTATTGACATACATGTTGTTTAATAATTTGTTCAAAGATCTTTCCTGGTATAGAAGTCAGACTCACCGGCCTATAGTTGCCTGGGTCCACCTTCTTCCCCTTTTTGAAGATAGGAACAACATTTGCTCTTCTCCAGTCTTCTGGCACTTCTCCTGTTCTCCAAGAATTTTCAAAGATTATGGAGAGGGGTTCAAACATTTCTTCTGCTATCTCCTTCAGTACTCTGGGGTGTAATTCATCTGGACCTGGAGACTTGAATACATTTAGGTTAGCTAAGTGTTTCCTCACTATCTTTCTGTTTATAGATATCCTGGATTCTTCTATTCCCTTAATAGGACAGTGAATAACAGTTGATGTTACATTTCCTTTCTGAGAGAAAACAGATGCAAAATAGGAATTTAAAAGTTCAGCCTTCTCAACATCCTGTCTTACCATTTCATCATTTTCATCCTGTAAAAATCCTATAGCATCTTTGACTTTTCTTTTACTTTTGACATATCCCCAAAATCCTTTATTATTGCTTTTGACATCTCTTGCAAGCCTCAATTCATTTTCAGCTTTAGATAATCTGATTTGTGCCTTGCAGGTTCTGCAGACAGCATTATATTCTTCTTTAGATATGCCTCCTTCTTTCCATTTTATAAACATTTTTTGCTTCCTTTTTAGCATGTGCTTAAGCTCTGTGTTCATCCATCCTGGTTTCCTTAAATGCTTCCTATTCTTCCCTCTTTTCGGAATTGTTAACAACTGTGCTTTGAGAATTTCATTTTTCAAGATTTCCCATCCTTCCTGGACATTTTTGTCTTTAAGGATATCCAGCCATTGGATCCCTCCAATTCTCTTTCTGAATCCCTTAAAATCTGCCTTTCTGAAATCTAACCTTGACGTCTGAGTCTTCACAGGTCTTCCGCCTCTAGTTATCCAAAATTCTAAAATAGCATGGTCGCTACCTCCTAGGGTCCCAGCCACTTTTACCTCCTCAACCATTTCCTCCCTGTTTATAAGGATTAGATCCAAGGTAGCAGTTCCCCTTGTTTTCTCCTTTACCTTTTGGAAGATAAAGTTGTCAGCAAGAGAGGATAAGAATTTCCTTGACCTGTTAGTTTTGCCTGAGAGAGATTCCCAACAAATGTCTGGATAGTTGAAATCTCCCATGACAACTATGTCATATTTTTTGGAGAACTTGGCCATTTGATGCATAAAGAGTTCATCCATATCTTCAGCTTGCACAGGCGGCCTGTAGTAAATGCCTACAATGGTGTCCTTTCCATTGTTCTGTCCTTGTATTCTTACCCAAACAGTTTCCACAGAACTCCCAGTCTCTGAAGCTTCAATCTCTGTGCAGATATACGCATTTCTAACATACAATGCGACACCCCCTCCTCGTTTATCAAGTCTGTTTCTTGCAAATAAGTTGTATCCTTCTAGTCTTGTATTCCAATCATGTGTATTGTCCCACCAAGTTTCAGTGATTCCAATGACATCATATTTCTTTTCCTGTGTTAGTAGTTCCAATTCTCCTTGTTTGTTGCCCATGCTTTGTGCATTAGTATAGAAACATTTTAGTTTGTGATTGGTTTCTCTTTCTCCAATATTTTTTTTAATTAGATTCTTTCGTCTTTGTTCTTCCTTTCCACTTCTAATAGCAGAGTTCTCAGTAGCATTTGTCAGGTGTATGGCTTTTTCTGGTCTTTTGCTTCCCTTCCCATGTTGTTCTAGTTTAAAGCTCTCCTTACAAGTGTAGCAAGGCGACTTCCAAATACCTGCTTTCCAGTCTTCGTAAGGTGCACCCCATCTCTAGCAAGTAGTCCATCGTATAAGTAGTTCACTCCGTGATCCAGAAATCCAAATCGTTGCTGACGGCACCATCGACGTAGCCAGTTGTTCACCTGCAGAATCTTATTCCACCTCCTTGTTCCATGGCCATCCACTGGGAGGATGGAAGAGAAGACCACCTGCGCTCCCAGTTCTTTCACTTTCTTGCCTAAGTCTTCAAAGTCTCTGCAGATGGTTTCCAGGTCGTTTCTTGCGGTGTCATTTGTCCCCACATGTAGTAGCAGGAATGGGTAGTCATCTGTAGGTCTGAAGAGTCCTGATATCCTGTCAGACACATCTTTAATTTTTGCACCTGGAAGACAGCACATTTCTCTTGAAGTTATATCCGGTCTGCAGATAGCGGCCTCTGTTCCTCTCAACAGGGAATCCCCCATGACCACCACTCTCCGTTTCTTCTTCACAACATTTTTCTTTCTCCATCCAGGAGGACTCTGAAGGCGTACAAGGTTGCTGTTTGTTGGCAAAGTCTTATCCTGATGTATTTCTTCATCGTTTTCCTGCATGAGAGCCTGGTACTGGTTTCTGAGCAGTATGGGTGCTGACTGCCTCCTGATCCTCCTGCTTCTCTGGGTCACATGTCTCCAATCCTCTGTTTCTTCAGGTGCACTTCGAATTTCTTCTCTTTCTGTAACATGAAGAGATAATTCTGCTCTGTCCAAGAACTCTTCACCTTCCTTAATGATCTTCAACGTAGCTAACCTCTCTTCGAGATTTTGCAACTTTTCCTCCAACAGGGTCACAAGCTTGCATTTGTGGCATGTGAAGTTTGGCTTTTCCACTGGTAAATCTGTGAACATGTAGCAAGAAATGCAGCTCACCAAATGGCTCCTGGCCTCTTCCATCTTGAGATTTCTTAAAAAGAAGAAAGATGAGCCAAAATTCGCGCGCCGATAGGCGCGCGGTTTCTCCGATTTCCTCTTTTCAGCTGCAACGGCCAAAACCCAGTGATCGTTGAGCTCGCGGAGACTCTTCACTTATCCCAGAAGGCACTGGGAATATGCAAATGATCTCCTCAAGACTCTTCCCCTGGACAGTCAGCTGTCTTAAATCCCAATCAGAAACCCTAGATCTCCAATCGTCCTCCTCATTATCAAGTGGCAAGCCTCTGTCAATCAGATCAGCTCCACTACCTCCAGTAACCACCAGAGTGAGCCCAGAAAGAGAACTCGCAACCCCTTTGTCAATCTGACCAACTCCACTACCTTCAGTAATCACCAGAGGGAAGCCAGAGAGAGAATTCACAACAGTACCCCTCCCTTGAGGAGGGGTCACTGAACACTCATCCACGCCACCTGGCCGGTCAGGATGGGCCCGGTGAAAAGCACAAACCAATCTTTTGGCATGAATGTCAGAAGCAGAGACCCGAGAATTATCCTCCTGGCCATATCCCTTCCATTTGACCAAGTACTGGAGTCTCCATCTAGCCAAACAAGAATCCAACATTTTCTCTACCTCATACTCCAAATTACCTTCAACCAATGCAGGGACAGGAGGAGCCGCCATGGGAACTATTGGCTCCACAAACCTCTTCAACAAAGATTTATGAAACATGTTATGAATCTTAAACGTAACTGGAAGAGCCAAATGGAAAGAAATAGGATTAAAGATTTCCAAAATCTTATAAGGTCCAATGAATCTTGGCTTGAATTTTGGAGACGCAACCTTCATAGGAATATTTTTTGAAGACAACCAAACCATATCACCCACTTTAAACTGGGGACCAACGGTCCCATGCTGGTAAGAAAACCGTTGGGCTTTTTCCTGAGAGTGGGACAACTTATCCTCCACTTGGTCCCAAATCTGCTGCATTCTCTCTACCACAGAATCCACACTTGGGCAGGCCGAAGATTCCACCTGCCCAGAAGAAAATCAAGGATAAAACCCAAAGTTACAGAAAAAGGGCAACATCAAAGTGACAGAACTAGCCCTATTGCTTAGCGCAAATTCGGCCAAGGACAAAAATGAGACCCAGTCATCCTGATCAGCAGATATGAAACATCTCAAATAGAACTCCAAAGTCTGGTTTATTCTTTCAGTCTGCCCATTGGTCTGAGGATGAAATGCAGAGGAGAAAGATAACTGAATTCCCAGTTTGGAACAAAAAGCTCTCCAAAATCTGGAAACAAACTGGACTCCTCTGTCCGACACAATGTTCTCAGGAATCCCGTGCAACCGAACCACCTGTTGTAAAACAAGGGCACCAACTCAGAATAAGATGGCAACTTTGGGAGTGGTACAAGATGGACCATCTTAGAAAATCTATCACAGATCACCCAGATAACAGTCATTCTCTGAGAGACAGGAAGATCAGAAATAAAATCCATTGAGATATGTGTCCATGGCCTCCTGGGCACTGGCAGGGGCATCAACAACCCACTAGAACGAGAACAGGGCTTGGACCGAGAACAAGTCCCACAGGACTGCACAAAATTCCTGACATCACGAGATAAGGCAGGCCACCAAAAAGACCGACTCACCAAATCTCTGGTACCAAAAATACCTGGATGACCAGCCAACGTGGAGCAATGAATTTCAGACATTACTCTTTTCCTCCACTGGTCAGTGACATACAATTTTCCCATAGGGCAACATTCAGGTTTGTCCTTCTGAAATTCCTCCAGGGTACGTCTCAAATCAGATGAGATGGCGGAAAGGACTACACCCTCATTTAGAATGGTAGTAGGCTTGGTCACATGAAGAGAATCTGCAAAGAAACTCCTAGAAAGGGTGTCCGCCTTAACATTCTTAGTGCCCGGAAGAAAAGAGACCACAAAATTAAAATGTTTGAAAAACAAGGCCCACCTAGCCTGTCTAGGATTCACGCATTTGGCTGATTCAAGATAAATCAAATTCTTGTGATCGATGAGGACCACAACTTGATGTCTAGCTCCCTCCAACCAATGTTTCCACTCTTCAAATGCCCATTTCATGGCCAACAATTCCCGATTCCCCACGTCATAGTTACGCTCAGATGGGGAGAATTTTCGAGAAAAGAAGGCACAGGGATTCATCTTAGAAGTCACCGGGTCTCTTTGGGACAAAACGGCTCCTGCACCAATCTCAGAAGCATCTACCTTCACCTGAAATGGGAGTGAGACATCAGGTTGCAGTAGAAACGGACATGCTGATTGGGTGTGTTGATAAGATTGTTTACTATGAGGGCTATATAACCTCCTTCTTTTGAGACCGGCCCTATGCCTTTTTCATCATGGTATCTGGGGCATCATAAAACATATCCAGCATCGATGGTACTAAAGTTATAGGCCTCCTGAGGAACCGCAACAATGGGGAAACGCGTCGGGGCGATTTTCTACTCCTTCTGATAAGTAACTGCATGGCCATGCATGCTTATTTCATTCATTTTTTTGGGATAATTATATCTATATGTTATCTCATATGAGCATTATATATGTGGGCCATGTGTTTTGACTTTTTTCTATTTAGGAACCGCATGGTGATGTATTCTTGGATTTTATATCCATATTTTGCTTCATCAGCACCTGCAATTAGGGTGCAATAACATTGCTGTACGTGTTTTATTGTTAGTCTCTTTTTGTGATTAGTACCTTTTTTAGGGTCACTCCTAATATGATATAATATGTTTCTTGCCCATTAGTATTCATTCTACATATGACCTTTTTTTTCCCTTCCTTCATCTCATTCCTTTCATTGATTGTTTTCTCACCTTTGCATCCAGGGTGAGTTAGGGGAGTTAGGGACAGACGACGTCCGAGTGGGGGCGCCAAACAATCGATTTCTTCTAGGGTGCCAACCTCCATGGCTAGGAAGGTGTCCAGTTAGGTTATTGTAGCTTTTGAATAGGGCTGTTTTGTCTTTGTAGATTACACGGGAATTGGAGTTTTTTATTCAAATTATCAATAAAAGTTTTTAAGGGAATATATGTACACAAATGCAGTAGAAACGGAGCAGAAGTGAATCTCCGCTTAAGCTCCTGAAATGCCGAAACTGCCTTTGGAGACCAATTCACCACATCACCTCCCTTTTTGGTCAAATCAGTCAGTGGTTTAACAATACCAGAAAAATTACTTATAAATTTATGGTAGAAATTAGAAAAACCCAAAAACTTCTGGAAAGCCTTCAAAGAAGTGGGTTGAACCCAATCATAAATGACCTGTATTTTGGCCAGGTCTATTTCATTAGCAGACGGGGACTAAATGAATCTCAAAAATGAAATCCTCTGTACACCAAAGAGGCACTTCGATCCCTTAACAAACAGAGAATTTTCCCTCAAAATCCGGAACGCAGTCCGGACATGTTCCACATGAGAATCCCAATCACAGGAAAAGATTAAAATATCATCCAGATAAATGATCAAAAACTTATCCACAAAGTCCCAGAAAACATCGTTCACAAAAGATTGGAAGACAGAAGGGGCATTAGTGAGCCCAATAGGCATCACCAGGTACTCAAAATCTCCCTCCAGAGTATTAAACGCCATCTTCCATTCAACCCCGTGCTTGATGCGAATAAGATTATATACCCCCCTGAGGTCAAGCTTGGTAAACCAACAGGCACTTTTAACTCTGAAAAAATAATCAGAAATCAGGGGTAACGGGAACTGATATTTAACAGTGATTTTGTTAAGGGAACGATAGTCAATACATGGCCTTAATGAACCATCTTTCTTGGCCACAAAAAAACAGCACCTAAAGGTGAAGAGGATGGTCTAATATGACCCTTCTCCGACGACTCCTTGATATAAGATCGCATAGCATCATGTTCGGGTACCAATAAGTTGAAAAGCCGACCCTTGGGAAATTTACACCAGGGCATTAACTCAATTGCACAGTCATAACTCCTATGAGGAGGCAAAGATGCAGACTTACTCTCACTCAATACATCAGAAAAATCAGCCAAATAGTCAGGAATATCATGAGGGGAGAGGTGGAGAAAACAGGAGTGTCACTAAGAACACATTGACAACCCCAACTCACCACAGACACAGATTTCCAATCCAAAACAGGATCATGAGTTTGCAACCAAGGAAAACCCAGAACAATAGTAACATGCAAATTGTGCAACACCAAAAATTTACAATTTTCTTAGTGGTCCGGGGCGACTCGCATTATCACCTGGGTCCAAAACTGGTGTTTATTCTTTGCCAAAGGAGTAGCATCAGTACCCCTCAAAGCGATAGGAGTGCGCAGGGTATCATGGGAAAACCACAACGTTTAGCAAGATCCAGAGTCGTCAAGACCAGAGGGAACAGGAAATCCCACCTTAACATATTTTACGGTTTCTGCCAAACCCTTCCGAAAGAGAGCTGCTAGGGTATCATCATACCATTTAGTAAGGACCGCCCACTTTTGGAATTTTTGACAATATAATTCTGCAGAATCCTGACCCTGGTTCAATGCCAATAAGGTTTTCTCAGCTCAATCAATAGCATTAGGTTCATCATACAACACCCCAAGGCCTGAAAAAATGCATCCACAATAGCCAGAATAGGATCTCCGGGTGTCAAAGAAAAGGCTCAATCCTGGGGATCGCCGTGCAACAGGGAGATGACAATTTTAACCTGCTGCACAGAGCTACCCGATGAGTTAGGTTTCAAAGCAAAAAAATAGTTTACAATTATTCTTAAAATTCAAAAATTTAGACCGATCCCCAGAAAACACATCAGGAGTGGGGATTTTTGGTTCAACAGCAGATGATTGAGCGAGATAGGCAGAAATTCCCCGCACTTCAGCAGCGAACTGCTCAACACGATCAGACAATTGCTTAGCCTCCATTTAGACAAAAAATATCCTCCTACAGCCCCAGAAAAAAAGAGGAAAAAATATGTAAAAGAAATTGATACTTTTTTTTTTTAAATTCTTCCCTTCTTTAGTGTACCCTAGAGTCTACAGTTAGAGTGATTTTGTTATGAATGGGTCACCGAGGAGGATAGCAGGCCCAGGCTAAGCCACAGAAAACCAGAGCGGTTGGTAACTAAGCGGATTGCATACCCCTGATCCTATCCACACAACTAGCAGTAGTCGTGGAGCATACCTATGATGATCCTAGATGCCTCGGCACAACCGGAGAGCTAGCTAAGCCTAAAGCAAGAAAGGGGAAATCTAAACTGTCCCGGAGCAGACCCCAAAGGAATAGATAGCCCCCAAACATATATTGTCGGTGAGACAAGATTAAAACATACGCAGGTAGAAAAATAGACTGAGCAAATGATGGGGCCTACACTGACTAGACAGGACAGGAAAGGAAAGACACTGTCTGCAATCATGCAAAAAACCCTGCAAAAAGTCCGACACGTCTGATGCACAAAAACACTGAAGTCACACGACTTCGCCCCCACTATATCACCTGTTATGATTGAGTCACCATAGGAGGCAAAAATAGAAATGCTAGCTAAGTCCAGAAAACCAGAGAAGTTGGCAGCTATCGGATTGCAGACCCCTGAACCTATCAACACAACTAGCAGTAGCCGTGGGGGGCTCCTACGATGCCCTAGGCCCCTCGATCGCAGCCGGAGGACTACATAGCCTAAAGACAGAAAGGGAAATCTAAACTGCCCCAGAGCAGACCCCAAAGCAAAAGGCAGCCCCCCACATATAATGACGGTGAAGCAAGAAGAAAGAACAAAACACAGACAGAAAGATAGACTGAGCAAAGATGGGGCCCACGCTAGCTTAGATAGGAAAGGACAGGAAGGCTGCTGTCTGCAATCCGTGAAAAACCCTATGAAAATAAGAGCCAACCAACTGACAGTAAAAAAGGCCCTGAAGACGCTAGGCTTCAAAAAAGCTATGTCAGTACTCAGGAATATTCTGAAGACAGAGCAACAGGCAAAAGGAGATTCAGCTCACCCCAGCAGGGAACGGCAGAATCCAGAAAAGCAAGGAAAACAAAACACTAATGCAAAAAGGCAAAGCAGAAATCTTAGCTTTAGATGAGCAGGAATCAGACTGGTTTCCTAGAAGTCCACAGAGAAATCACCCGCAGGCCAGAAGGGCGTCGGCAGCCTTATATCCAGTCATTAACTCCACTCAGCCAGTCATCATCATCAGCCCCAGGTGTTTGACAATCAGGCTCACTACCTTTCTTCACCAGAAGAGGGAGTTCCTTGGGCCTCAGTAGTGAAGGGGAAAATGAACTCACAACAATCAGCACTCTGGTATATTCTCAAAGCAAAGCAAAAAGAGACCAATGTAACAGGGGACAAAACAAACTGGTACAAGCAGTAACATATGGGCGGTGATTCAGCACAGCCCCAGCCAGACCTAGCTGACCCGCACAAAGCAGAGATATGCAAACAGAAATGCAAATGAACAACTTAGCTGAACCATGACGGACAGAGCAGGAGAAATCAGACCTCAGAAGGCACAGGAAGAAAATCACTGTCACATGGACCCGTCCTGTGTGACGTGACCAGCAGGCCGGTAACAAGAACGCGGCACGTGATGTTGTCCTGTGTGACACGGCTCACAGGCCGGTATCTAAAACAACAAGACAAGGGGTAGGGAAACAGTTACAATGGTGCACCCTGCGATAGGGAAAGGGGATGTGGAGACCTGCTTCACTCCCCTGGGTCAGTGTCCCTAACGCTCCTAGCGTTCCCTATGCCGGTTCCGCACCGGGCGCCAATCGCGAACCTGTCACCCTAGCACACCCTACACCTATCCCTTGCTAGGGAGCTGGGTGGCGCAGGCACTGGCCCCACCGCTGTACTAATATACACTAAGGAAAAAACACAAACAGGGAAACACAACTTAGCTTTACTCTGTTGCACTTGCTCCAGGCAACAGAGTCCACCACCAGCATGCAGCTCTCCTCCTGAATCGCTGCCACCAAGCTCTGTCAGAGCTAAGGAAATCCCCTATGACTCCTTTCACGCCAGGCTCTGTCAGAACTGCTCTCCAGCTCCTTCCTCCACCAAGGATGGTTGAAATAAACACTATCACCAACACTGATTGCAACACCTGTGACTCTTTTATAGCAGAGCCAGCAATCACACCTGCATTATAATAATGTGCACTTAACTGAAGAAACAAGAGTGCAATGACGCTCACCACCTCTGGGGCAAACTTAGAACAAACGACACCACAGTGCAATAATCCTAATGGCCACCGGGGGCAAAAACCCACCTTAAGCACAGCTTAGGAAAAAAAAGGTTACCTGTGCTTTATATCTGTCATGATCCAGCATGGATCATGACAATCACCAGCAGGGACAGAGGGAGTCAGTTGTCTTAAATTCCAATTAGAAACCCTAGATCTCCAATCATCCTCCTCATTATCTGGTGGCAAGCCTCTGTCAATCAGATCAGCTCCACTACCTCCAGTAACCACCAGAGGGAGCCCAGAAAGAGAACTCACAACCCCTCTGTCAATCTGACCAGCTCCTCTACCTTCAGTAATCACCAGAGGGAAGCCAGAGAGAGAATTCACAACACTGTCCTTTCTTTTAGACATAGTTTTCCACCACACCCATGGGTTTTTGTTCTGGTCTAATGTAGTCCTTTTATCAAAGAGCACCTGAAGAGGTGCAAACTATTTAAAAAAAGTTTGAGACCACTTCCAGTTTGAAATCTATCAGTTTCTGGTTGCAGCTGAACTGATACCCTCCTGGGTAACTGTTCAGTATTTTAAGAGATCTCCTCAATTGTAATCACCCCCTGGGGTGATGGAAGCCTTATAACCCTTCTGCTTCCAGGTTAAAGCCCCCGTTGCACACTGCGATATCGCTAGCAATATCGCTGTAAAGTCACCGATTTTTTGACGTTGCAGCTATATTGCTAGCGATATCGCTGCATGTGATACTTACCTCTGACCGGCTCCCCCGCTGGTTATCGCTGATCGCGCGAGAAGCTCCTGGATCATTCCTCGTCGGTCACTTCCTGCGGCGCTTCCTGTGGCGCCGACGAGCGACGCGTGGAGCCGGGTGGGAGGACGCAGGATCGCCATGTCTGACAGGTAAGTAGCGACCCCCGTCCCCAGCGATGTCGCTGGTGAGATCTGCCTGTGTGGCAGCTCACTAGCAACCACCTAGCGATGCACCAGCGATCCTGACCGCGTCATATCGCTGGTTGGGATCGCTGGTGCATCGCTAGGTGTAACGGTACCCTTAGTGATCTGGATGGCTACATATAGGCGATCTGATATGTTGAGCCCCTCCTGGTGTGGCTGGTTTGGTGCTTGCTGTGGTGGGGGCAATAGCAGCCTGGGGAGTAGCTGCTCCAGATGCAGGGGCTAGAGTTGTTGTTATCTTCCCTCCAGGATAGATTGATGTAACCGGCCTGGGGATCTCTGCTGCCACTGCTGCCACCTTATTGTCTGCCTCCTGCTGTTCATATGCAGTGGCCAGTTCTGGTGGGATTCTGCTTACATTTAGGGCATAGAGAAACCTAGGGTGATATAGGGTTTTTTAGGGCTACCGACGTTGAGCGGAGGCGCCACATCGTCAACAACTAGGGTGCCAACCCCCGCGGTCAGGAAGGGACACATTAGGGTTCACTAGGGAGAGGTTCCCCCCTTCCTTTGATAATAATTATTTATTAATTTTTTGTGTGTCTTGTATTTAGTCATTAATCAGTACCCATTATCACCCAGCATTTAGGGGCTCCCTTTTTTCTTTCTTGGTTTTGAAAATACATTTAGGGCATACCAGCCTTGTGGCCCCAGATGCCGGGTGAAGGAAACCAAGTCGCCTGGTGTCAGATTGTTGCCTAGATGTCCCTTTATTAGGTGGGCCTCAACATCACGGTGATTAACGAAGAGGTCTGGGGAGCCCCTGGAATCGGAGACAAACCCATAGCCTTGGTTATTGTCAAAATCCAGGACCTTACCCCAGCCCACTCGTTCCGGGTCTTTGATAGAAACACCCCGGGTCCACCTCTTAATCTTGGAGGTCTTTTTCCTCCAGGGCCAGATGCCGTCTCCTCCTCTCTTCTCACTCTTTAGCATACTGGTGTAGCTGTTGGGTACAAAAATCATCTGCCTCCTGCACAGGCTCATCACTGTCTGCTGGTGGTATGGGGCCTGGTTTTGTTGTTTTCTCCCCTGGTGATACTTTCCGGTCCCAGACCAGATCTAACACCACCTGGCCAGACTTCGGGGGTGATGGGGACCTAACTGGGCCTAGTAGGGCCTCCCAGGACACAAGGGTGCCAGTGGTACCTGGTGTTGCTGCATCGCTAGTCTCCTCCTCAGGCTGCGGTGTCAGGGACGCTGAAGCAGCAGTCAGATCCAAGGTGGAGGGTGCAAGAGAGCCGCTTCCTGGAACAGGTGTCGGTACTTCCTGGATGGCGATGGTGACCTCCAGTGTCATTGCGGCCTCTCCTAGGCCTGCTGCTTCACTAGCTCCAACTGAGCCTGGCGGTCCTGCAAATCTTGGCGTGAGCGGCGGATCTCCTGCTCTAGCTGGGCCACATCCAACTCCTCCTCTGGGCCGGAGTCGAGCACCGCAGGGCTGGGCAAAGGATGACATGCTTCCCCACGCTCCTCTGATTGCTCTTTCTCAATCATGGCTGCCTGGTGTTGTGATTCCTCCTTCAAGACTTTTCCTGCCGCTGAGCTTCTCTCCTCCCCTTGGGGGCGGCGTCGCTTCCCTTTTCCACCATACCAGGCTAGGGCCCGCACTCCCCTGGGCGTTGGTCATGACGCAGTCACATAATAATACAGGGGGACTTAGCGGTTTTTCATGCTCTTTCTTGAGTGTCACCTGTGATGACACACCCCTCTTCACGGCTCTGGCGGCCATCTTTAGAGTCCAAATCACAGTTCAATAAATCCGCTTCTTTACAGATTTTAGGCATTTTTATTTCTCAAATCCACGAAAATCTTCGGCACACAGGACCCGGTGACACCGGACTTTGCTTATCCTGTTCGTGACGCCAAAATCTGATGCGCTTCGGGGGCCATGGGGTACTCGGTACCTGGCCCGTCGACTTCAATGGGGGACGTCACAGTGGCCGTGACCTGGTCCGTGGCCCCAGGCGGTCAAATGAAATAGGAAGTTATTTGTTGTTGTTGAAATGTAATAAAATGGGAATAAAGGTTTATAGATGAATACGTGACGCCACCTGTGGTGTTCTGGTCAGAGGTGACCAGCGCTGCGTTGATGATCTCCTGAGACTGTTGGTGTGACGCAGCTGAGGTGACAATGGCTCTCCACAGGTAGAGCAATAGTCCCAGGGCTGTTAAGAGTTGTTTTCAGGGGTAATGTTGTCAAGCGGAGTGGAGGATGTAGCAGTGCTGAGTGTTGGATGTAGAAAGGAGACAAGGACTCAGCTGAATGCAGTTCAAAAGGGCTTTACTCACTGTCTGGTGCACACAGACGCCCACTTCGGAGCTGAGTGCTCCAGGTCAGGGTTCCAGTAAAGTCCCGGGTAGATGAGTACACCCCTCCAAAACTCCCTGTCAGTATATTCCTTCCTAGGCCGTCTCACTGTTCTGGTTTCCACTTTCCTACCCAACACATTCACTGTCAGTGTCCCAGGCTAGCTGCCGTGGATCCTGTAAGAATTCGTTACTCGGACGGCTTCTTGATCCTATGTGGCTGCCTTTCTGGGAAGGTAACTGTGGGAATTGCTGTGGCCCATACAGCAACCACAACTGTCAGCTTGCTAGTTAAGTTCGTTGTTCACTTCGCTAGGCTAGGGGCTGAGACCCTTCTGCGACCTAATCTCTTCCCCCACCTGATGGCTATCAGCGTGGGACTCTAGTAGAATCACTCCTTCCTTCAGGGAGCTTCCCTTCAAAGCCAATCTATCCAGCAGCTCCTCCTGACAGGCACTGCTCCAAGCGCATCCTTCCACCTGCTCTCCCCTGAGGGAACTCCTTCCAACTGACTTTAAATCTCCCCCTCTTTCTCTAAGCTCCACCTACTCGCTGTCACTCATTGGCTGTTCTAAATCACTCCACTTTCTAAGCTCCTCCCCTTCTACCTACCTTCCCCACTAACCCCCAAAACCCTTTCCTAGCCAGTCTGGGACGAGGCCATCCTCCCGAAGGGTACACCCAGATGCCCTGGCTAACTTGTGTGTGTTGGGTGCAGTGTTAGGAGTGTGGTAAAGTGCCCCCATCTTACCCGGTCATGAGATACCACACCTCTGGATGAGGTGCAGTACCTCTGTGGCTACTGGACCCGCAGGGGCGCCACACATTCACACACTGGAGACAGGTGTAGGGGCTGGAGAATCAAAGACAGGAGAGGAAAACCCAGTGCACAGTCTGGCCCCTGTGCTGGGGCAGCTGTCCTGAGGCTGGGGCAGCTGTGTGGGGCTGGGGAAGCTGTCCTGAGGCTGGGACAGCTGTGCTGGGGCAGCTGTCCTGAGGCTGGGGTAGCTGTGCTGGGGCTGGGGCAGCTGTCCTGAAGCTAGGGCAGCTGTCCTGTGGCTGGGGCAGCTTTGCTGGGGCAGCTGTCCTGAGGCTGGGGCAGTTGTGCTGGGGCAGGAGGGCCTCTGCGGGGCGGTGGTGGCGGCGGGCTGTGCTCCGGTGCAGGGGCGGCGGCTCTGCCGGCATTTCCTCCAAGCCCGGAGGCCCCCCGCACATCCCTTGCTGGCCGCTGCCTTGTTGCGGTGGCCTCCGGGAACATGGGCACCGGGAAGATGGCCGCTGGTCCGGGGACGGCGCAGGCACGGGTTCAGATCTTGTGCCCAAACACATCATCTGCAACACAGCCTGCTGACGCTTTCCACTAGCTGCTCGATAGGGCGACACCTCGTGTGCAACAGTGGCAGCTGCAGATGGAGTGCTCGTACGACTGCGCTCTGTGGACGAGCTTTCGCTTCTGGAGGAGGAGGAGGAGGAGGGTCGAACGCCTACAGCCAACTGTTTCCTATACCGTGGGCTAGGCAGCACTGTCCCACCACCGCTGTCCCCTGTGGACCCTGCATCCACCACATTAACCCAGTGCGCAGTGATGGACACGTAACGGCTCTGGCCATGCCGACTGGACCATGCATCAGTTGTGAGGTGCACCTTTCCACTCACTGACTGCTTGAGTGCATGGACAATGCGGTCTTTTACATGAAGGTGGAAGGCTGGGATGGCTTTGCGAGAGAAGAAGTGTCGACTGGGTAGGTCATAGCGTGGTACTGCATAGGCCATGAGTTCGCGGAAAGCTGCGCTTTCCACCAACCGATAGGGCATCATCTCAAACGAGATTAGTTTGGCAATGTGGGCGTTCAAACCCAGTGTACGCGGATGAGAGACTGAGTACTTTCTTGACCTACTCATAGTGTCTGGGAGGGTGAGCTGGACTTGAGAGCTGCATATGGTGGAAGTAGCGGTGAACAGGGCGGACTGAGAGAGGGTTGATGATGGTGATGGAGTTGGTGTTCTTTCTGATGGCCTAGATTCAGTATTTCGTTGATATAACAGTGGGATTCCCTGACTGCTGTGGCCTTGCAATGACACCTCAACATTTGCTGCTGTGCTAACCGGTGGGCTTACAGTGGGGGAAACAATGTAGCGTTGCTGACTACCTTCTTTGTGATCAGTTGCACATGTGGCACTTGAGGTTTGGTGTTGTGTCCACGCTTGCAAGTGCATGCTGGTTAAATGTCTAAGCATGCAACTGGTATTCAAATTTTTCAGATTTTTCCCTCGGCTAAAGGTCTTTGCGCACTTCTTACAGATAACCTTGGCCTGATCATGAGGATTTTGTTCAAAAAAGTGCCACACTGCACTCTTCCTACTTTGGCAGACATTTTGCGGCCTAGCACGCTGTGGTCTTTTGACCCTCTGGACAAGCTGTCCAGCAACTCTTTTGATTTTTGGAACCTGTCTTTGGAGTGCTCCGGGCCTGCCAGGTAACAGCTGTTGCGATGTCGATGTCTGCTGTGGATGCTCCTCATCTGAGCTATTGGAAGCAGCACCCTCTTCCCCCAATGGATGCCAATCTGGGTCAACAACTGGGTCATCCATCACCTCCTCTTCAATGTCATGTGCACCTTCCTCTGTGTCACCGTGTATGGGGGTATAGTGTGCGGGAAGGGGCACTTGAGTCTCATCAGGGTCAGAATCTGGCTCTGTACACTGCGAGGACAATGTAGTGCTCTGAGTGAATGTACCAGCAGAATCATCTATCAGCGGCTGTGCATCAGTGCACTCCATGTCAGATTCATCTTGGCCTGGGTAATTCACCATTTCACTTGATAATCCAGGCATGGTATGTGAAAACAGCTCCATGGAGTAATCAGTAGTATGGCCTGCGTCATCCTTCAATCTTGGTTGGGGTGAAGGACACAAGGAAAGGTGTGGTTCATGAACATGAGCCTCCAATGATGACTCAGTGCTTTTATTTTTTACAACTTCAGAAGAGGAGGCGATAGAGCTGGAGGCTGAGTCAGCAATGTAAGACAAAACTTTTTCCTGAAGCTCTGGCTTTAAAAGCGGTTTGCCAACTCCTAGAAAACTAAGCCTTCGAGGCCTTGTGGAGCCAGACGATGACGCTGGCTCAACAACTCCTGCATTCGGTCCTATTTTGCTTTTGCCACTACCATCAGATCCACCACCAACACCATCATTACCAGCTGCCAACCCCCGCCCAATTCCACGGCCTCTTCCACCAGCCTTCCTCATTTTTGGTAGAAATGTAGACAAAATCCAACAAACTATATAGTAATGTAAAACAAGGTACAAGGTGTCTATAGGACAGGGGAGATTTTGAATTTCTGCAGACACTTGTGGACACTGGACACTTTTGGATTGTGTGAGGCCCACTGAATATCAGAGAGCTATGTCACAAGCTCGATGGCACAGGTGTGAAAAAAGTGACTACAGGATAAGGGAGATTTTGAATTTCTGCAGACACTAGTGGACACTGGACACTTTTGGATTGTGTGAGGCCCACTGAATATCAGAGCGCTATGTCACAGGCTCGATGGCACAGGTGTGAAAAAAGTGACTACAGGATAAGGGAGATTTTGAATTTCTGCAGACACTAGTGGACACTGGACACTTTTGGATTGTGTGAGGCCCACTGAATATTAGAGCGCTATGTCACAGGCTCGATGGCACAGGTGTGAAAAAAGTGACTACAGGATAAGAGAGATTTTGAATTTCTGCAGACACTAGTGGACACTGGACACTTTTGGATTGTGTGAGGCCCACTGAATATCAGAGCGCTATGTCACAGGCTCGATGGCACAGGTGTGAAAAAAGTGACTACAGGATAAGGGAGATTTTGAATTTCTGCACACACTAGTGGACACTGGACACTTTTGGATTGTGTGAGGCCCACTGAATATCAGAGCGCTATGTCACAGGCTCGATGGCACAGGTGTGAAAAAAGTGACTACAGGATAAGGGAGATTTTGAATTTCTGCAGACACTAGTGGACACTGGACACTTTTGGATTGTGTGAGGCCCACTGAATATCAGAGCACTATGTCACAGGCTCGATGGCACAGGTGTGAAAAAAGTGACTACAGGATAAGGGAGATTTTGAATTTCTGCACACACTAGTGGACACTGGACACTTTTGGATTGTGTGAGGCCCACTGAATATCAGAGCACTATGTCACAGGCTCGATGGCACAGGTGTGAAAAAAGTGACTACAGGATAAGGGAGATTTTGAATTTCTGCACACACTAGTGGACACTGGACACTTTTGGATTGTGTGAGGCCCACTGAATATCAGAGCGCTATGTCACAGGCTCGATGGCACAGGTGTGAAAAAAGTGACTACAGGATAAGGGAGATTTTGAATTTCTGCAGACACTAGTGGACACTGGACACTTTTGGATTGTGTGAGGCCCACTGAATATCAGAGCGCTATGTCACAGGCTCGATGGCACAGGTGTGAAAAAAGTGACTACAGGATAAGGGAGATTTTGAATTTCTGCAGACACTAGTGGACACTGGACACTTTTGGATTGTGTGAGGCCCACTGAATATCAGAGCGCTATGTCACAGGCTCGATGGCACAGGTGTGAAAAAAGTGACTACAGGATAAGGGAGATTTTGAATTTCTGCAGACACTAGTGGACACTGGACACTTTTGGATTGTGTGTGGCCCACTGAATATCAGAGCGCTATGTCACAGGCTCGATGGCACAGGTGTGAAAAAAGTGACTACAGGATAAGGGAGATTTTGAATTTCTGCACACACTAGTGGACACTGGACATTTTTGGATTGTGTGAGGCCCACTGACGCTGTATGGTGTGAAAAAATGCACGCTCAGTACCTCAGCAGGACAAAAAAAAAAATTGGGATTGCTTTTAAAAAAGCAGTTTGCAGAGCAGTGGGTAAACAGCAATGCAGCTGTCAGGAAGCCTTAGAAGGCAGCCTAACAACCAACACCGCTGATCCACCACAATATAGCCTCCCCTTGCACTGCACACAGAGTGACTGGTGTGTTGTACAGGCAAAATCGCTAGCAGCAGAAGCAGTTTTTTTTCTTCTTCCCTGCCTAACGCTCTCCCTACAGAATTAGCAACCTCTCCCTATGCTAAGATCGGCAGAAGTAAGATGGCGGTCGGCATGCACGCCCTTTTATAACCCCTGTGACGCCCACCAAAGCAAGCCAATCACTTGCATGCCCTTCTGAAAGATGGTGGTGACCCCTGCCTATGTCATCACGTTGCCCACAGTGTCCGTGGATCCTGATTGGCTGAAAAAGAGCACAAAACAAACGCGACTTTGGCGCTTAAGTCGCCGACCTCGTGACCGACCTCATCCTAGGGTCGGGTTTCGTTTCATGAAACCCGACTTTGCCAAAAGTCGGCGTCTTTTGAAATTTTTCGACCCGTTTCACTCAACTCTACTTCAGACAAAACAATTGTAATTTGCAGCATCTGTGAAACCAAGCTAAGAAGAGGCAAGAACACTGCCAACTTGAGCACCACCAGCATGCAAAATCACATAGCAACCAAACACCCCAGTAGGTAGGCGGAACACCGGGGTACAAAACTTATGCCTAAGGATGAAACCACTGCCCCTTCCCATATATTACGGCCTTCCCAATCTGCTGACAATGAAGCAGGCACTGATGCCTCCTACCCACAAGTTGCATTTGTACACAAACAACTTTTAGCAACTAGGGATGAGCAAGTATACTCGTTAGGATTCAGTACTCGGCGAGTAATGCGGTACTCGCGGTACTCGAATCCTGGCGAGTATTTCACTACTCGCCTCGCAATATTCGGCACAGCCCAGCACAGTCCCCGCACAGCCCAGCACAGTCCCAGCACAGTCCTGCACAGCCTGGCACAGTCCCCGCACAGTCCCCGCAAAGCCCAGCACAGTCCCCTCACAGCCTGGCACAGTCCCCGCACAGCCCGGCACAGTCCCCGCACAGCCCGGCACAGTCCCTGCACAGCCGAGCACAGTCCCGCACAGCCCAGCTCTGACCCCGCACAGTCTACGCACAGACCAGCACAGTCCCCACACAGCCCAGCACAGTCCCCGCAAAGCCCAGCACAGTCCCCGCACAGTCCAGCACAGTCCTCGCACAGCCGGCACAGTCCCCACACAGCCCGGCACATTTCCTGCACAGCCCAGCACAGTCAGCACAGCCCAGCACAGTCCCTGCACAGCCCAGCACAGTCCCCACACAGCCCAGCACAGTCCTGCACAGTCCTCACACAGCCCGGCACAGGCCCAGCACAGTCCCCGCACAATCCAGCACAGTCCCCGCACAGCCCAGCACATTCCCCGCACAGTCCCGCAGAGCCCGGCACAGTCCCCGCACAGCCCATCACAGTCCCTGCACAGTCCCTGCACAGCCCGGCACAGTCCCCGCACAGCCCGGCACAGTCCCCGCACAGTCCCAGCACAGCCCTGCTCTGTCCCCGTATAGTCCACGCACAGCCCAGCACAGTCCCCGCACAGTCCAGCACAGCCCGGCACAGTCCCTCACAGCCTGGCACAGCCCCGCACAGTCTCCGCACAGCCCAGCACAGTCCCGCACAGCCCAGCTCAGTCCCCGCACAGCCCAGCTCAGTCCCCACACAGCCCAGCACAGTTCCTGCACAGCCCGGCACAGTCCCAGCACAGTTCCGCACAGCCCAGCTCAGTCCCCGCACAACCCACACACAGCCCTGCACAGTCCCGCACAGCCCAGCACAGTCCCGCACAGCCCAGCACAGTCCCGTCAGCCTGGCACAGTCCCCGCACAGCCCAGCACAGTCCCACATAGCCAAGCACAGGCAATCACAGTCCGGCACAGTCCCACACAGTCCATTACACGCATTTCCCATAGACTTACATTGGACTCGCTACTCATTACGAGTACCCGAGTTTTGGGAGATACTCGTAGCGAGTACAGCGAGTCCGAGTATTTCACTACTCGCTCATTCCTATTAGCAACCACATCCGGTTCATTGTCCCAGCCTCATACGTTTACCAGAAAGCAGAAATATACACCCACCCAAAAGCGCAAATGATAAGCACCTACATTGCCAGATTGCTAGCCCTAGAAATGTTGCCATTTCAACTTGTGAGAACTGAGTCTTTCCACAACATCTTGGTAGTGGCAGCCCCACTGTACTCGATTCCCAGCCGCCACTATTTTTTCCGGCTGCCGTCCCCACTTTACATAAGCACATGTTACACAATATCAGCCACGCTCTGGCTAATGCAGTCATAGGGAAGGTCCACCTAACCACAGAAATGTGGACCATTTCTTGTGGACAGGAATGATACATTTCCCTGATGGCACACTGGCTTAACCTGGTTGAGTCAGGGTCAGACTCAGAGGCTGGGACATCACACATCTTACCCACACCAAGAATAGCTGGCCCACCTTCCATTAGGGTTTCAGTCTCCTTGTATTCCAGTTCCCATCTCTCCTACTCCTCCTCATCATCAACGGAACTAGCCTCCCCATCACTCCCCAGCTGGGAAGTCTGTAGCACTACCTTGGTGAAACAGCATCACGCTCTGCTGAAGCTTATCTGTTTAGGTCACAAAGCTCACATTGCAGCCAAGCTGTTGAAATGGATAAAAGAACAGACCAATCAGTGGCTCTCCCCGCTGAACCTCCAACTAGATCTGGTTGTGTGCTATAATAGGCAGAACTTGGTGTCGGCTTTAAAGCTTGGCAGGCTAGTACACCTTCCATGCATGGCCCACGTGCTGAACTTAGTTGTACAGCGATTTGTAAAAACCTACCGTGACTTGCCGAACCTACTTGCCAAGTGTGATATGTTAGTGCATATTTCCAAAAATCATCTCAGGCTTTCACCGGTCTAGCTTTGCTGCAGCAGCGCTTTAATTTGCCTCATCACCAACTGATTTGTGACCTAGCCACAAACCGGTATTCGACCGCTCATATGTTGGCAAGGCTTACGCTAGTTTCACACTAGTGTTCTCGGGCGCAGTGCAGGGCCTCTGCTAAGCCCCACCCCAGGTCGCACCCCCTCTGGTCAGTTCCTCCTCTGATCGCATGATACTGCATGCGATCAGTGTACCCTATATTTAGCATTGTGTACTCTGACCGTGTGCTGGTCGTGCACTGGTATGATTTTGCTGGTGCTGCGCCTTTTTGGTGCTGCACCCAATGCACAAAAACGTGCTGTGCTGCATCTTTGTGCACTGGGCGCTGCGCCAAAAGGGCGCTGCGCCAGCAAAATCATACCAGCGCATGACCAGCGCACGGTCAGCGTACCCAACGCTAAATATAGGGTAGACTGATCGCATGCAGCGTCATGTGATCAGAGGAGGAACTGACCGGTGGGGGCACGGCCGGGGAGGGGCTTAGCGGCGGCCCTGCGCTGCGCCCTAGAATGCTAGTGTGAAACTAGCCTTAGTGAGCAGCAGAGATCAGTATCTGAATTCCAGCTTCTCAATGCCTGTCAGACTAACACTCAGCCCCCACACATAACAGTTGGTTGGCAGTTGCTATGCATCTCTGACATATGTGAGATTCTTCAAAACTTTGAGTACTGCATCAAGATGATGAGCTCTGATGATGCTATTATCAGCGTAAACATCCCGCTGCTCTGTCTATTAAAGCGTTCGCTGTAAAATCTCAAAGAGGAAGCTTTGAATCCCAAGCAAATGGCAATGGAGCAAGATTTTACAGTGGCTGATACCACACAGCCAAGCCTCACTCAATATTCTGAGGCCACAATGGGTGATGATGAGGAACAGGAGGAGGAACAAGAAGATGAGGAGAAGCAGGAGTTTTTGGTCTGCGCTGCAGAGGGGACTCCCAATACCAGCTTCATGCCTGTCCAGCATGGATGGCCTAAAGAGGAGGCTATGCGTCATGAGGAGGATAGGATGGTTAGTGTTCTTCCTGATGAGGACACTGAACAATTGACTCTTTGTAATCTGCCATACATGGCAGAGTTCATGTGCAGATACCTTTCCCAAGATCCTCACATGAAACACATTTTATTCACCATGAAATACTGGTTGTGCACCATTCTTGACCCATGGTACAAGAAGACATTTCCTTCTCTCATGTCGGAGGCAGACATGTCATTTTCAGTACATGCATGCTAGATTGCCATTGTGGAAGACTTGCTAAAATGATTACCCCCAGGCAACACTGCTGGCAGAGGTACCGGCTCTTTTCATCCACAAGGATTACAGGGGAGGGCCATGCACACCAGGTGCAACTCAGGAGAATGAATGTCCGCCAACTGGGCCATTTTCATGAAACCATCACATTAGCAAGGGCTATCTGTGGGTGCAACTATGACCAGTAGGGAGAAGTTGACCAAGATGGGGAAGGACTAATTAAGTGACTATACCGGTGTCCTTCCTGATTCTTCAGATCCCTTTAGCTATTTGTTGTCCAAGCTACACACTTGGCCGACCTCTCCTTGTATGTCTTGAAGGTGCTGCCACAAATGTGTTGCCTGAGAAAGTTTTTGGTTTGGCCACTGAAATCATAAAGGATAAGCGCACATGGCAGTCAGCGGAAAATGCAGACAGACTGATTTTTCCAAAACTGAACAAGGGCTAGATTTCCTCCATCTTTGTAATCCCTATGGATTACAACAATGTCATGTAAATGCAGTCCAAATTTTTTTGGGGGGCAATGTCTTAAAGTTCATCCCTTACCATCCAAACCCATTTTGTTCAGGAAATCACCTACTCCTCCTCCTCCGGCTTCTACAACAAGTACTTAGTGGCCATCTATCTATACCCAACGTGGGTAATGTTTAATTTTTACTTTTTGAAAACTGCACTTTGTGCAGTGGTGAAACTTGTACTCCCTAACTCTACCTCTTGTAATAACTGCAAAGTGTACTGTGATGACCCCATCATGGCATCTTTAAGCTGGTCTGATAGAGCCCCCTTGGGTATTTTTTTGAAAACTTTGCACATTGTGCAATGGTGAAACGTTTACTCCCTTTGTCTATGTCGCTCTAATAACTGCAAAGTGTATTGTGATGTCCTCATCACTGCGTCTTTTAGCTGGTATGATAGAGCCCCTTGGGTATTTTTTTGGAAACTTTGCATATTGTGCAATGCTGAAACTTACACTCCCTACCTATACCTTCTGTAATAACTTGTAAATGCACTGTGAGGTACTGATCACGGCATCTGTCAGTGTGTATGATACAGACCCCGTGGGGTAATTTTTGGAAACCTTTTTGCAATGGTCAAACTTCTACTCTCAATCTATCTCTATATATTCTATTACAATTTTTTCATTGTGTTGCCCTTGTCATGGTCTCTTTAAGAGTGTATCTGGTAGCCTGATGTTGATTTTTGGGTCTGCACTTCGCCATTTTGGAACATGAATGCATTAATATTGTCCGTACAATTCTTCAGGTTTCAGCCTTACACAGAATAATAATAATATGAGCAAAGAAACATGCTGTAGAGTTGAGCGACTTTGGTCGGATCGGGTTTCATGAAGCAAAATTTGTTTCAGATGAAACTGGTCCGACTGGGGCAAAAAAAGTCGCCAATCCCAATGCAAGTCAATGGGGAACAAAAGTCGGAATTGAGTGGATGAATGTCATCCGCTCAATGCCGACTTTTATTTCCAATTGACTTGCATTGGGGTCCGACTTTTTTTTCCCTAGTCGGACCAGTTTTATCTGAAACAAATTTTGTTTCATGAAACCCGATCCGACCAAAGTCGCTCAACTCTAATGCTGTATATATATGCTGCTAGGTCAAAACTTTTACCCACACATCCCTTTACAAATGGAAATTCGAAATAATACCTCTCTTAGCATATGCCATATGCTGCTCATATATGCAGCACCCCAGTAGGTGGGTGGAATGCCTGGGTACAAAATCTGTGCCTGATGGTGAAACCAGTGACCATTTCCTTGTGTTGCGCCCTTCTCAATCTGCTGTCCAGGAAGGAGGCACTGATGCCTCCTGTCCACAACCTTCATTTGCACAGACACATCATCCAGTAAACACGTCCAGTTCATTATCCCAAAGGAGCAATCAATTGTCCTTTGTCAGCATATATGTCTTTTCAAAAATTGTTAGTTACATAGGGCATACATAATCGTTAGCAATTTACATTGTCCGGTGCTGGCCAAAGACAATAGCTGACTTTTGCAGGCTCCTAAATGAGACTTCTGTCTCTTTATTAAACTATAGCTTCCCTTACATTTTCTAAACTTGGATCCTAACATCCTTACAAAAAAATGGTGGTGGGATACAGACCTGTACTCGGAGTTAACTTCACAGTGTCAAGGCACGTGCACAAATAGTTATAGGCGAATGTAAAAACTGTGGTGAATCCAGTCAGAAAGCCTTTAGAATGATGTCTGTACAGGTTAGAGAGGGAACCCAGGCTCTTAGGCCTGCAGGAGATCTTGTAGTGAAAACAGCCTCCATGTGTGTTCTGCTCTCCCTGAAGACATCCCTCAGACTAAAGAACATTCTAGACTTGCCTGGAAAACAGCTCCTCCTCTTGACCATGTGACTAGGAGCTGGCCAATAGGACACCAAATTCACATCTCAGATCCTTACAAAACAATAGTTATGAGTCATTGTACACTTTCACCATTAGATAGCACCAGAACACAGCAAATGAGAAATGTACTGCATCTAAAATAGAGGTGACAAGAAAAGGAGAATTACAGCTCGCAGGGAATAATGTAGAGGGGCAGTTAGAGAGTGAGCTGTAGTGTACAGAAGCTACTCAAAATCCAAGATTACTTAAAGGGATGGACACACTCTCGACTGGGTCACTACACTGGCACCTCTTGTGATGAGTGGGCCACATATTATGACAGGCCTACAAATCAGAAGAGGTGCTGCAGATTCGAGCAGCTGTCCCATGGCTGCTGGACCATGGTCCTGCAAGTTGGTTCGCTCATTTCTAATGACAAATTTTCTAATATTGTATTCCATGATCCAGTAATAGTAAGTGGATTTCTTCGAGGGTTATGATGTGGCCTATATGTTGTGCCTTGGTTGAAATTAATATTATACGTACTGTGAGATTTTCATTGTTTATAACTGGGAAAATGTTTTATACACGCAATTTGCAAATCATAATAAATGCTCCAAGGGAATTCATTAGCATGAACAGTTCTCCTATTTATTTACGTGACACATTTATTATTAGAAATTCTGTACTCCATCAGGTTCATACCTGGGAGCAAAATAACTTGCAATAGCACATTGATAATTAGCTTATTTGACAGAAAGAATAGCAATCTTACTCCATATTTTTATATTTCCCCAGTATCCTTCTTGCATTGTTCAATTATTTTCTATTTAATTGGAGCATTCAGAGTTGCCAAGTTGATACCGGAATCACAACATACTAAAAGAACACTTTTCAACATCTTAAATCTACCAGCTTCAATAAATGATTTTTTTGTGCATTTGTTTATAATATGTTGAAGCAACTTTCATAATTCTAAAGTCTATTTTAGATAGAAATGTGTAAGATAAAATCATCCTTTTAAAGAAGATGACATATATGACATCCTGTTTCTGTGCAATTGCTTGTATGCCTCCAATAATAGTATTAATTAGATTAGGATGAATAAAGCATGTTAGATTTTAAATAAAAATTGCCACAAATTAAAGTGTATATGTCAAATTAATTTCTCAAGCCTTTCTTATGCTGGTGTAAATTTCTATTTAATGCAGACAGGTGCGTACATAGAAAACATTGGGCCTCATAACAGAAGTCCAAGTTGTGCCCTCCACTCTATTCTTGTGTGTGCCCTTCACTCCATAAACTCTGAATATTATTTCTTCTTCAGGAATAAGAGTCAAGTTTATGTATGGGTGTCCCGAAGAAGGAGTTAGTGGACTCTGAAACTCGACAATAAACACACAATTTTCTACCAACATTTGTGCTATATTTCAGAGAGCGCAGAAACACTTCCTAAACTGCTACTTAAATCTGTTGTTTCATGTAAGCTGCTTCTCAGGCTCTATAAGTCTTGTGTCTCAAACAACCACAAAAGGAGAGCGGTTTCTAGTTATAATTTTCAACATTTTCTACGAGGTTAGGACTGTATTGCATTCTTGCATTTATTTAAAGTCTCAAAACACAGCATGACCTCATCCTACACCTTTCAGATAATAGCCCTCACACCTATAACAGCCCCCACACAGCACATAGCTCTCACACAACCATCCACACAGTATAATGGCCCCCACACATCCCTCCCACTCAGTATGTTTACAATAAGACTGGTTTCACAATTGCGGACGGAGGGCTGCATACATCCTCCATGAAGCCACATACCCCGCTGCAACTCCTCCAGTTAGCTCTGCCCATTTCTGTATGCGGCTTCATGCAGCCTGCGTACCCTATCTTTAACATTGGGTATGCAGGCCGTGCCGCAGTATGCATATGCCGCCGCATGTGTCGTTTTGACAGTGTGGTGACCTGTGTAGAAGGCATCATGTTGGAATTTTATGCGGGCGCCGCATTGTCAAAGCAATGCATGCGGCAGCATCTGCATACTGCGGCACGGCCTGCGTACCCAATGTTAAAGATATGGTATGCAGGCCGCATGAAGCCGCATGCAGAAATGGGCAGAGCTAACCGGAGGAGGCGTAGCTTGGGGTGTGGCTTCAAGGAGAAAGTACGCAGCCCTCTGTCCGCAAATGTGAAACTAGCTTAACTGCACCTCCCCAAACTCAGTGTGATGGTCCCAAAACCCTATACATAGTTTTATCACACCAACATATAGCTCATGGCCCCACATCCCACTACAACAGCATGATGACTCAGCAGTGTATCCCTCATACACAGTATATCCTGTGCAATCTACTGATTTATTTAAAAAAAAATTGACTCTCCCTGTTCTCTTCCTGCCCTCTGCAGAATTTTTCTTGAAGCTCTGCACAGAGGGTTCAATGTAGTGAGACATCAGAGCTCAGACGCAGAGTGAATGATTGAACAAGGAACTGACAACTCCCCATTCCTTTATTGTTTTTGAGGTATCTGCATGCAGGATGCCAATAGATTTGAATGTGTGATTCCAAGCAGGGGGACCTATTCAACTCAGGGCCCAATTATAGCCATTTGGTCTGCAGCTTTTAACAGTAGGTTACTGTATGTAACCAGTATATTGCTTGCATATTTGGAAAAATTTCTGTAAATATGCAAAATTGTAAAGTTCCTATTTGAGTGAATCGGGTATTTACCCCCTACCAATTAACTACATTTCCTGCTGCTGCTCCCCCTCCCCTCTTATGCAAAGATTGGCTTCACCAAACGAGCTTGCTTTCAACTTCATGACCATGCCAAATTTAACAATTCTGAGCAGTGTCAATTTATGCAGTAATAACTCTGGAACACTTCAATGCCTCCCAGGGATTCTGAGAATGTTTTTTCATGATATATTGTACTTCATAATAGTTGTAAAATTTGTTCAATATGACTTGCGTTTATTTGTGAAAAAATCAGAAATTTGGCAAAAATTTTGAAAATTTTGCAATTTTCAAACTTTTAACTTTTATGCCCTTAAATCATATAGTTATGTCACACAAATAATTAATAAATAACATTTTCCACATGTCTAATTTACATCAGCCAATTTTTGAAACTTACATTTTTTTTCTTAGGATGTTATAAGGGTTAAAAGTTGAACAGTGATTGCTCATTTTCCCAACAACATTTACAAAATCATTTTTTTAGGAGCCACATCACATTTAGTCTGTGTGCCCACGATGCGATTTTTAAGCGTTTTTGCCGCGATTTTCGGCGCGAAAACGCTGCGAAAACGTTTAAAAATCGTGTACAGAATGCACCCCATGCATTCCTATGGCATTCCGCACATGCTGTGCTAATGCTGCGCTTTTTTCCGTGGCGGAAACGCATCGCGGAAAAAATCGCAGCATGATCATTCTTTTGTGCGGAATCGCAAAGAATTGCCGCGATTCCGCACCCATAGGAATGCATGAGAATCGCTTACTTCCCGCATGTGGCTATGCCCACCATATGGGAAGTGAAGCGTCTCATGTGTGGTTGGTACCCACGATGTGGAGGAGAGGAGACTGTCCTCCAGGCCCTGGGTACCATACCCCTGTAAAAAAAGAATAAAAAATAGGGGTATATTTACCTTCTGACATCCCACGCTGCATTCCCGGCCTAAGTGTTCCCGGTAATGCCTTGCGGCAAGGTCCTGTGATGACGTAGTCTCGCGTGACTCTAGTGGTCTCGCGAGATCACAGGTCTCGCAAGGCATTACTGGGAATGCTGAGGCCCGGGATGGCAGCGCGGGACATCGGAAGGTAAATATACCCCGATTTTTTATTTTTTTATAATTTTTAACATTTTATCTTTTACTATTGATGCCGCATAGGCAGCCTCAATAGTAAAAAGCTGCTCACACTTGTCAAACACTATGTTTGACGAGTGTGACCAACCTGTCAATCACTTTCCAAGCGATGCTTCAAATCGCTTGGAAAGTGCTTGAGAAAATCGCAGCAAAATCGCAAACAGAATCGCGCGGAAAAAAACGTGCGATTTCTGGGAAGGAGTCCGGTTTTCAGTGTGCGTTTTAACACGCAACGTGGGCACATAACCTTAAAGTGATTTTGAGAGGATCACATTAATGAAAATACCTATAAGTGATGCCAACTTAAAACTGCACCCCTCAAGGTGTTCAAAACCACATTCAATAAGTTTATTAACCCTTCAGGTGCTTCACATGAACTGAAGCATTGTGAAAGGAAACCATGAGCATCTAGCGTTTTTTCACAAAAATTTTAATTTAGACCCAATTTTTTTTTACAAGTGTAACAGGAGAAAAAGGCCACAAAATTTGTTGTGAAATTTCTCCTGAAAAACCTCATATGTAGGGGAAAACTACTGTTTGGGCATATGGCAGGGCTCGGAAGGGAAGAAGTAGCATTTGACTTTTTGAATGTGAAATTGGCTGGAATCATTTGCAGACACCATGTCATGCTTGGAGAGCCCCTGTTTTGCCTAAACAGTGGAAATCTCCAAAAAGTAAACCCACTTTGGAAACTACACCCCTCAAGCAACATAATTTTCCCTTAGTATGTTGATACCCAATATGTGGAGGAAAACTATTGTTTTGGTTCACAGCTCGAAAGGGAAGGGGCACCATTTATCTTTTTGAATGCAAAATTTGCTGGAATTATTAGTGGACACCATGTGGCTAAACAAAGGAAACCCCCCCATGTGTGACCCCAAGGAATGTATTAGAGCGAGGACAACATTTTAAAGGTGTGGCTGCAGATAAGTGAATAGTTAAACACAGTATCATAGTTTAACACAAGCAGGCTTTTTCGATTCTAGTTTTTCATTGTTTTTCTGCTTTTGTCTGTACTATTTATCCCTATTTAGTATGTATTCCATGGACAATGCTACTAGGTGTGAATCGTTTGAGATGTATAGATGCCTTGAAAAGCCTTTTGAGGCTGAATATATCTGCTCTTGATGTGCAGCTTGCAACATTCAGTAGCATTGTAAACCTGGGGAGGAATTTAATGCCCACTGGGGCCAGTGATATGGAGAAGGGTGGAGGTGGACAAGATCATAACCGAGAAGTAGGCAGCTGGGTAAGAGTTACAAGAACATGTAGGGGAAAAAGTGCGAGGGAGTTAGGTCCTGATCTGGCTTAACCAAGTAAATATGCCTGTCTGGCTGATATATTAGGAATGCAAGCCCAGGACTGGAATCACTACAGCAGGACGTTCCTAGCAACCAGGAAATCAACTGCTGTAGGAAGGAAATGAAGTGCAGCAAATGCCAGACAGATGTTGATGGTAGGAGACTCTATAATTAGGAGGACAGACAAGGTCATCTACTGCTGAGACCATGAATGCTGAACAGTGTGTTGTCTACCCGGTGCACAGGTTCGGCATATTGAGTATTGGATAGACAGATTGCAGTGGTCATGGTGCACATCGGTACTAATAACAAGTTGGAGGGAGGCGGAAGGTACTTAAACATGATTACAGAGAAATAGGAGAGAAGCTGAAGGCCAGGACCTCAAAGTTGGTGGTTTCAGAAATACTACCAGTATCACGAGTGTCACTAGAAAGCCAAAGGGGGCTAAATAAGTGGCTTAAAAATTGGTGCAGTAAGGAATGGTTTGGGTTCATGAAGAAATGTGCTGACTTAAGGGGGTTTTACACATAGCGATATCACTAGCGATATCGCTAAAGCATCACCAATTTGGTGACGCGGCAGCGATATCGCTAGTGATATCGCTATGTGTGATACTTACCTCCGACCAGCTCCCCCACTGTCTGTCGCTGATCGCGCAGCTCCATTTCTCATCGGGCGCTTCCTGCTGGCGCCGATGAGCGACGTGTGGACGCGGACGGGAGGACGTCAGGATCGCCTCGTCTGAAAGGTAAGTAATGACTGCTGTATTGCTGCTGCATCGCTGTCAGATCTGCCTGTGTAGCAGCTCACTAGCGACCATTTAGCGATGCACCAGCGATCCTGATCGGGTCATATCATTGTCGGGATCGCTGGTGCATCGCTAAATGTAAAGGGGCCTTTAGTTGTCAACTACAGGCTCAACGGTTGGAACATGCTACACCTCGATGGGAGAGTGCAGCTGTGCTTGGGAAAAATGGTCAGATGGATGGAAGAGCTTTTAATTTAGGATGTGGGGGGAGGGTAGTTCTGCTAAAAATGGGATACATAAAGTAGACAGAGTTAGTGAGACAGTAGAGGTCATTGAGGATTTAGGGGGGTTGGGACATGCAAGGAATAAAGGAAGGTAAGGAATAGAGATGTGCAAACTTTTTCGTAAAACATTCGCCAATCTCAAATTTGGCACGAACGTAGCACATTCAGATTCGTGTTTGGCTTCCTGAGCATGTTTACTCAAAGATGGCAATATTTGGTCACAGTTCACTAAATCATCATGTTTCCACTAATGCTTTTGTTATGACTCTGGCCAGTATAATGGTGCTGTATGATGAGTGGGAGGGAATGAGGGGATGTGTTTGATGAGGGGAGAGGGGTGTGTCAGAGGAGCTGCGGAGTGTAATTGTTTTTTTTTCATTTATTTTTTTCTTTAATAACTTAATGTGTGTCCATTTCAGCAGCTAGTCAGGACGTAGAAACCATCCACAATGTCATGACAAAAGGTCTTCTGTGATTGGCTGCCGAAGTCACATGTCTCTGTCCATATAAAAAGCGGATATCTTGTTTTGCTGGTGTCATTTTCTCAGTGTTACAGTGCAGAGAAAGCGCTCCTGCTTGTGCTGCTGCTGATGACAGTGAGCCTGTCAGTTAGCTAGGTAGGATTTTGTCCTGTGTGAAATTGATCTTACAGCATCTAACTAGATTGTGTAAAAACTGTGTTGCAGTCACAGGAGGCCCCATTTGCTAATTGAAAACATTTGGGCAACAACTGTGTTGCAGTAAAGAATCATAAGGTCAGATTTCCTCTTAAGAATTGTTATGCCTAACATAGGGTGCTGCCAGGAGGCACCATTTGCTAATTCAAATAATTTGTGATAAAACTGTTTCAGTGAGAAATCAGAATTGAATTTACTAGCTTCAGGAACGTTCAGCAAATTATTCGGCGAACGTCTAAACGTTTGGAAAATTGAACCAAACCTTAAAAGGTTCACTCATCTCTACTTATAGTGCTTTGCCCAGGGAATTGACAAGAAAAACCAACTCGCTTATCTTTGCATTCGTCAGTGGCATCGCTTCTTGCACGATACTTTCTACATTACGTAGACAAGCATGGTGTGCTGACATCTAAAACTTAAAAAAAAAAAGGTTTTTCTGAGACCTGTTAGGCTGAGTTCACAAGTGGCGTTTCTTTCGCGTTTCCGTGGCGGTTTTAACCGCGCGATTTTGCCGCGAAAACGCGAAAAATAAGCATCCCATGCATCCCTATGGGATTCCGCAATGCTGTACTAATGCTGCGGTTTTTACCACGGCGGAATCGCTTCGCGGTAAAAACCGCAGCATGCTCATTAATTTGCGGAATCGCGGCGATCCCGCACCCATAGGAATGCATTGTTCCCCTTACTTTCCGCATGTGGCTGTGCACACCATGCGGAAAGTAAGCAGAACAATTGCGGATGGTACCCACGGTCCGGAGGAGAGGAGACTGTCCTCCGGGCTTTGGGTACCATATTCCTGTAAAAAAAAGAATTTAAAAATAAAAAATATTGTTATTCTCACCCTCCGGCGTCCCGCGCAGCATTCCCGCTTCTCTTCATGCTCTCGTTCCCAGTAGTCCTTTGCGAAAATGCTCGCGATGACGTCCGTTCTCGCGGGATCGCGAAGTCTCGCGGTCATTCGCGCGATGTCATCGCGAATAACCGCGAGACGTCGCGATCCCGGGAGAACTGACGTCATCGCGGGCATTTTCGCAAAGGATTACTGGGAACGGATGCGCGGGACGTCGGAGGGTGAGAATAACACTATTTTTTTTTTTTTTTTTTTACATTTTATCTTTTACTACTGAAGCTGCATAGGCAGCCTCAGTAGTAAAAAGTTGGTCACACTCGTCAAACACTATGTTTGACGAGTGTGACCAACCTGTCAATCAGTTCTCCAAGCGATGCTACAGATCGCTTGGAGAACGCTAGCATTTTGCAAGCTAATTACACTTGCAAAATGCTAGTTTTTCCGCGGGAAAATCGCGGGAATTTAAAATGCGATTTTCCCGCGGACTGGAATTCCGGAATTCTCGTGGTAATTTCCGCGAGAGTTCCGGTACGTGTGCACTTAGCCTTACAGTCAAACTTTTCTACTGAAGGATCCATGTGAGGGCTTAAGTTTTGTATACTAAGTTGCAGTAAGTTTAAATATTTAAATACAGTATATATATTTATTTAGAAAACACAAAAATCTTTAGGTCTGTGATGAGTATAATCGTACTGGCCTGAAGAATGATGTTACCATGTCATTTGTTCAATGAACACTATGAAAACAAATCCTAAAAAAAAGATAGTGGAATTACAATTTTTTTCACCATTTTGAATTTATTCCCTATTTTTTGAGTTTGTTATATAGTAAAATTAATGATGTCGTTCAAAGTTACAACCTATCCGGCAAAAAACAAGCCCTACAATTGACTATGCAGATTGACACTTTTAAAGAATGAAAGAAGTGAGAAAAAAAGAAAGGCCCACATAGCAAAACATCACAAGGTTTTGAAAGGAGTAATTGATTTATTTTAGAACATTATGTACTATACTTTAAATATATACAGTTGCAGCAAAAAGTATTGACACCCCTGCAATTCTGTGAGATAATACTCAGTTTCTTCCTGAAAATGATTGCAAACACAAATTCTTTGGTATTATTATCTTCATTTAATTTGTCTTAAATGAAAAAACACAAAAAGAATTGTCCTAAAGCCAAATTGGATATAATTCCACACCAAACATAAAAAAGAGGGTGGACAAAAGTATTGGCACTGTTCGAAAAATCATGTGATGCTTCTCTAATTTGTGTAATTAACAGCACCTGTAACTTACCTGTGGCACCTAACAGGTGTTGGCAATAACTAAATCATACTTGCAGCCAGTTGACATGGATTAAAGTTGACTCAACCTCTGTCCTGTGTCCTTGTGTGTACCACATTGAGCATGGAGAAAAGAAAGAAGACCAAAGAACTGTCTGAGGACTTGAGAAACCAAATTGTGAGGAAGCATGAGCAATCTCAAGGCTACAAGTCCATCTCCAAAGACCTGAATGTTCCTGTGTCTACAGTGCGCAGTGTCATCAAGAAGTTTAAAGCCCATGGCACTGTGGCTAACCTCCCTAGATGTGGACGGAAAAGAAAAATTGACAAGAGATTTCAATGCAAGATTGTGCGGATGTTGGATAAAGAACCTTGACTAACATCCAAACAAGTTCAAGCTGCCCTGCAGTCTGAGGGTACAACAGTGTCAACCCGTACTATCCGTCGGCATCTGAATGAAAAGGGACTGTATGGTAGGAGACCCAGGAAGACCCCACTTCTTACGCCGAGACATAAAAACGCCAGGCTGGAGTTTGCCAAAACTAACCTGAAAAAGCCTAAAACGTTTTGGAAGAATGTTCTCTGGTCAGATGAGACAAAAGTAGAGCTTTTTGGGCAAAGGCATCAACATAGAGTTTACAGGAGAAAAAAATTCCAGAAATGTAATCAGGTGAGTACAGCAGTTTATCTGGGAAGTCATTTGTCAGAAACTTTTGATCAGGGTCATTTGGATGTTTTGGGTTGTCACTATGATTTAAAAAGAGAAAACATAGTAGTGTGACAATAAATGGATTCACCCAACCACTAACCATGAGTGGAGAAAAAGTTTTGGTGTTATTCATTTTCTCTGAAAAAAGGCCAAAAAAGCAAAAAATCTGCCGGGGTATGTAAACTTTTGAGCACAACTCTGGATTTTGATGAGGGCAAGGAAAGAAGCATCACTTTTGAATTTTACAGACCATACATTGGATGTGCTGAAGTACATTGAACATTGGGAGGGTTACCCTCAGTCTAGGAATAATATTACAATGCAAGATGTACGTGGTGCTGGACCTACAAACTCAGTGTGACAGTGAATTGATTGATCTACAATATACTGCAGTATATTTTTTGCTTTTTTAATGAAAATTCAGCAACACATGCAGTATGGTAGTGAGATGTACATTGCACAGTTGATAAATTGCACAATTAAAACAGGCATTCAAAAACTTAAATCTTACATTTCTTTTAAAAGATGATTGAAAAAAACTACAGCCATTTGCCTTTACAAAATATGACTGGACACAAAAAGCTTGGAAGATTTACAGTTGAAACCAGATGTTTAGATACACTATATGAAAATACACATATGCATGTTTTTCTCAGTATCTGACATGAAATCAGAATAAACCTTTCATGTTTTAGGTCAAATAGGATTACCATGATTATTATTATTTGCCAAATGCCAGAATAATGAGAGAATGTTTTAAGGCATTTTTATTACTTACTGCAATGTCAAAAGTTTACATACATTTCATTAGTGTTTGGTACCATTGCCCTGAAACTGAATGACCTAGGTCAAACATTTGGGATATCCTTCCACAAGCTACTCACGATACTTGATCAGAATTTTGGCCCATTCCTCTTGACAAAACTGTTATAGCTTATCCAGTTTTGTAGGGTTTTGTGATGGTCACTCCAAAATATTAACTTTGTTATCCTTAAGCCATTCTGTTAGCATTTTGGCAGTGTGCTTTGGGTCATTGTCCATTTGGTAGGCCTATTTCCGACCAAGCTTTAACTTCCTGGCTGATGTCTTGAGATGTTGCTTCAGTATTGCCATATAATCTTATTTTCTCATAATGTCATCTATTTTGTGAAGTGCACAAGTCCCTCCTGCAGAAAAACAACCCCACAACATGAAGCTGCCACCCTCCATGTTTCACAGTTGGGATGGTGTACTATTCTTCCAAGCTTCTCCCTTTTTCTTCCAAATGTAACATTATGCCCAAAAAGTTCAATTTTAGTGTCATCAGACCACATGACATGTCACCAAAAATTAAGATCTTTGTTCCTGTGTGCATTTGCAAACATTGATCTGGCTTTTCTATGTTTCTTCTGGAGTAATGGCTTCTTCATGGCAGAGTGGCCTTTCAGCCTAAATTGATACAATATTTGTTTCACTGTGGATATTGATACAATCTTACCAGCTTATGTGATCATCTTCATAAAGTCTTTTTCTTTAGTCCTTGGGTTGATATGCACATGTCGGACCAAAGCACATGCAACTCTAGGGCACAGAATCCATCTCCTTCCTGAGCGGTATGATGGCTGGACATTCCCATCTTGTTTGTACTTGCATATAATTGTTTGTACACATGAACGAGACACCTTCAGAGATCTTGAAATTGTACTCAAGGATGAACCATACTTGTGCAAGTCCTCAATTTTCTTCATGATATCTTGAGTGAATTCTTTAGACTTTTCCATGATCCTACACAAAGAAGCATTGTGTTTCAGGTGTGCATTAAAATACATCCACAGGTGTGTCTCTAAATAACTCAAATGTTGCCAAAAACCTTCCAAGTACATGACATCATCATATGGGCAGTCCAGAATTATTTAAAGGAATAATAATTTAAGTGTATGTAAACTTTTGACTTTGTAGTCAGTAATAAAAATGCCTTAAAACATTCCCTCTCATTATTCTGGCTTTTGGCAAATATTAATAATTATGGTAATCCTAATTGACCTAAAATCAGAAAGGTTTATTTTGATTTCATATCAGATATTGAGAAAACATGCACATGTGTTTTTTATATAGTGTATGTAAACTTCTGGTTACAATTGTAGTCTCAAAATCAGGCACCAGAAAAGAGCTGTTGTATTCAGGTGACTTGGGAGAATCCGAACTCATCTTAAATTATATCAAAAATTCAATTTGCTTCAATGAGATTTGCTCACCCTTAATCTTTTTTAAAACCTTTTATTTTTAAAGAGCGTGTAATGTTTTTTCCAAATATTACTTGTCATTGTGCATGTGTGATAACAATTGTTCTAGATTAGACCTGGGCAAACAACTCAAATAGTGTCCAAATCAAAAATGGCATTTAAAATACTATAAAACTGGTAGCCTAAGCATAGTGAACAAATGGCCAATCAAAGAGATTCATATATAAAAATACATTATTTATTGAGAAAATACACAAAAATGAGCATGATTAAAAGACACAGATCAGTAATACACAAAATACCCAGTAGGGGTAACTCAAGCACATTTGTACCAATATCAAAGGAATGTAACCCCTTAGTGACGGAGCCAATTTTTTAATTTTGACCAATTTCACTTTATGTGGTAATAACGCTGGAACGTTTCAACAAGTCCCATTGATTTTGAAAATATTTTTTCATGGCTCATTATAAGTTATGATAACGGTAAATTTAGGTTGATATGTTTTGTGTTTATTTATAAAAAATATCAGAAACTTGACAAAATGTAAAAAAAATGCAATTTTCAAACTTTGAATGATTATCCCTTTAATCCAGATAGTCATACCACACAAAAACATTAATAAATAACATTTCCCACATGTCTGCTTTACATCAGCACCATTTTTAAAAGGCTAATTTATTTTGTTAGCCTTTTAGGAGGTTTAAAAATGTAGCAGCAATTTTTCATTTTTCAAGGCAATTTACAACATTTCTTTTTTTGAGGAACCTCTCCAGGTTTGAAGTGACTTTGAGGGGTCCTATATACTGGAAAACCCCAAATGTGATACCATTTTAAAAACGGCACCCCCTGACAAATTGAAAACTGCAGTCAAATAGATTATTAACCCTTCAGGTGATTTTCAGGAATTAATGCAAAGTGGTATAGCAGGAATGAAAAAGTGTTTGTTTACCACCTAAATGTCGCTAACTTCTGAACTGACCGTTATAGCCGAGAGACTCTAAGGCTGCTATTTAGTCATGAACTGCTATGGTAAACATCAGGACCACATGAACTCGGTGTGCCAATTAAATTAAAGCGGAAGCCCCCTCAAACTATTAACCATTTATTTGATGTAGTCACTTTTGACAGCAGCAACTAAGGGGTTAAACAGATATGGACAGTGTCTACACTGATCGTTTGTGATACAGCAAGTTGTCAGCTATAGCATACAGCCGACAGCTGCCGGATTGTCACCTGTACGGGGTTGATATTCTCTTATATCTCAGGTCTGTAAAAAGACGTATTGGATGTCATTAACCCCTTACCTACAAAGGACGTAATATTCCGTCCATGTGACCCTGGACCTAACTACCATGGACGGAATATTACGTCCCAGCGATCAGCGGCGCCCACGTGGTGAGCGCCGCTGATTGCGGCCTGGTGTCAGCTAATTATCATAGCTGACACCCGGCACAATATGTCAGGGGCGGTCACGGACCGCCCCCGACACGTTAACCCCTTGCACACCGCGATAAAACGCGATCGCGGTGTACCGGGGGTTAAAGGGAAGCATCGGCAGGGAGGGGGCTCCCTCCGTGCTTCCCTGAGCCCCCCATGGCAGCGCAATGTGCAGTGCTGCTGCGGGGGGCTCTTTCCCTACAGGCCCCCGGATCCAAGATGGCGACGGGGGCCTGCAGGGAGCTGACTTCCTCACTGCCTGCAAAGAGCAGGCATGAGGAAGTCTGCAGCAGTGCCTGTGACAGATCGCTGATCTGTCACAGTGATCTGTGATGTGACAGATCAGCGATCTGTCACAGGACAGTGATGTCCCACCTGGGACAAGGTAATAAAGTAAAAAAAAAAAAAAAAGTGTTAAAAATAATTTAAAAAAAATCGCTAAATAAATTAGTAAAAAAAAAAAAAAATATTCCCCAATAAATCCATTTTTTCAAAATAAAAAAAACAAAAACAATAAAAGTACACATATTTGGTATCGCCGTGTCCGTAATGACCTGCCCTATAAAACTGTCCCATTAGTTAACCCCTTTAGCGAACCCCTTAAAAAATAAAAATAAAAAACGAAGCAAAAAATAATGATTTATTATCATACCACCGAACAAAAAGTGCAATAACGCGCGATCAAAAAGACGCATATAAATATCCATGGTACCGCTGAAAACGTCATCTTGTCCCGCAAAAAATGAGCCACCATACAGCATCATCCGCAAAAAAATAAAAAAGTTATAGCTCGCAGAATAAAGCGATACAAAAATAATTATTTTTTATATAAAATTGTTTTCATTGCAAAAAACCGACAAAACATAAAAAAACGACCTAAATGAGGTATCGCTGTAACCGTACTGACCCGAAGAATAAAAACGCTTTATCAATTTTACCGCACGCAGAACGGTGTAAACGCACCCCCCAAAAGAAATTCATGAAACGCTGGTTTTTGTTCATTCTGTGTCCCAAAAATCGAAATAAAAAGCGATCAAAAAATGTCACGTGCCCGAAAATGGTACCAATAAAAACATCAACTCGTCCCGCAAAAAATAAGACTTCACATGACTTGGTGGGTCAAAATACGGAAAAATTATAGCTCACAATATGTGGTGATGCAAAAACTATTTTTACAATAAAAAGCGTCTTTTAGCGTGCGACAGCCGCCAAACATAAAAACCGCCATAAATCGTAAATCAAACCCCCCGTTATCACCCTCTTAGTTAGGGAAAAATAATAAAACTAAAAGAAAATGTATTTATTTCCATTTTCCCGCTAGGGTTAGGGTTAGGGTAGGGTTAAAGTTAGGGTTAGGGCTAGGGTTAGGGTTAGGGCTAGGGTTAGGGCTAGGGTTAGGGCTAGGGCTCAGATTAGGGTTAGGGGTGTGTTGAGGTTAGGGTTGGAGTTATAATTGGGGGGTTTCCACTGTTTGGGCACATCAGGTGCTCTCCAAAGGCAACATGGCGTCTGATCTCAATTCCAGCCAATTCTGCTTTGAAAAAGTCAAATGGTGCTCCTTCCCTTCCAAGCTCTGCCATGCGCCCAAACAGTGTTTTCTCCCACATATGGGGTATCAGCGTACTCAGGACAAATTGGACAACAACTTTTGGGGTCCAATTTCTCCTGTTACCCTTGGGAAAATAAAAAAAATGGGGACTAAAAGATGATGTTTGTTGAAAAAATACGATATTTTTATTTTCATGCCCAGTCGTTATAAACTTCTGTGAAGCACTGGGGGGTTCAAAGTGCTCACCACACATCTAGATAAGTTCATTAGGGGGTCTAGTTTCCAAAATGGGGTCACTTGTGGGGGTTTCCACTGTTTAGGTACATCAGGGGCTCTCCAAAAGCAACATGACACCCGCAGACCATGCCATCAAAGTCTGCATTCCAAAACGTCACTACTTCCCTTCCGAGCCCTGATGTGTGCCCATACAGTAGTTTTCTCCCACATATGAGGTATCAGCGTACTCAGGACAAATTGGACAACAACTTTTGGGGTCCAATTTCTCCTGTTACCCTTGGGAAAATAAAAAAAATTGGGGACAAATTGATCATGTTTGTGGAAAAAATACATTTTTTTTATTTTCATGCCTGGGCATTATAAACTTCTGTGAAGCCCTTGGGGGTTCAAAGTGCTCACCACACATCTAGATAAGTTCCTCAGGGGGTCTAGTTTCCAAAATGGGATCATTTGTGGGGGGTTTCCACTGTTTAGGTACATTAGGGGCTCTCCAAAGGCAACATGACACCCACAGACCATTCCATCAAAGTCTGCATTCCAAAATGTCACTACTTCCCTTCCGAGCCCCGACGTGTCCCCATACAGTAGTTTTCTCCAACATATGGGGTGTCAGCGTACTCAGGACAAATTGGACAACAACTTTTGGGGTCCAATTTCTCCTGTTACCCTTGGGAAAATAAAAAAATGGGGACTAAAAGATGATGTTTGTGGAAAAAATACGATTTTTTTATTTTCACGCCCGGACGTTATAAACTTCAGTGAAGCACTGGGGGGTTCAAAGTGCTCACCACACATCTAGATAAGTTCCTTGGGGGGTCTAGTTTACAAAATGGTGTCATTTGTGGGGGGTTTCTACTGTTTTGGTACATCAGGGGCTTTCCTAACGCGACATGGTGTCCGATCTCAAATCAAGCCAAAAACGTCAAATGGCGCTGCTTCCCTTCCGAGCTCTGCTATGCGCCCATATAGTCATTTACACCCACATATGGGGTACTCAGGACAAATTGCACAATAACTTTTAGGGTCCTGTTACCCTTGGAAAAATAAAAATTGGGGGTGAAAAGATCATTTTTGTGGAAAAAATATGATTTTTTAATTGTACAGCTGTACGTTATAAACTTCTGTGAAGCCCTTGTGGGTTCAAAGTTCTCTCCACATATCTAGATAAGTTCCTTGGGGGGTCACTTGGGGGGTTTCCACTGTTTAGGTACATCAGGGGCTCTCCAAACGCGACATGGCGTCCGATCTGAATTCCAGCCAATTTTGCATTGAAAAAGTCAAACGGCGCTCCTTCCCTACTGAGGTCTGCCATGCGCCGAAACAGTGGTTCCCCCCCACATATCAGGTATCAGCGTACTCAGGACAAATTGCACAATAACTTTTGCAGTCCAATTTCTCCTGTTACCCTTGGTAAAATAAAGAAAATTGAACCTGAAGTATTTTTTTTGTGAAAAAAGTTAAATGTTCATTTTTTTTTAATATTCAAAAAATTCCTGTGACGCACCTAAAGGGTTAATAAACTTCTTGAATGTGGTTTTAAGCATCTTAAGGGGTGCAGTTTTTAGAATGGTGTCACTTTTGGGTATTTTCTATCATATAGACCCCTCAAAGTGGCTTCAAATGTGAAGTGGTCCCTAAAAATAAAATGGTGTTGCAAAAATGAGAAATCGCTGGTCAATTTTTAACCCTTATAACTTCCTAACAAAAAAAAATTTTGGTTCCAAAATTGTGCTGATGTAAAGTAAACATGTGGGAAATGTTATGTATTAAGTTTTTTGTGTGCCGTATTGCTGTGATTTAAGGGCATAAAAATTCAAAGTTGGAAAATTGCAAAATTTTCAAAATTTTCACCAAATTTCCATTTTTTTCACAAATAAACGCAAGTTATTTGAATGCAATTTTACCACTAACATGAAGTACAATATGTCACGAGAATACAATGTCAGAATCACCGGGATCCATGGAAGCGTTCCAGAGTTATGACCTCATAAAGGTACAGTGGTCAGAATTGTAAAAATTGGCCCGGGAGTTAACGTGCAAACCACCCTTGGTAGTGAAGGGGTTAAGGGGTTAAATCAGGAGTGAACATATATTCCCTTAAAAATACACTTTAAAGATATTAATAACACACAGCAAGGAAGGTATTGAATCAGGTTTATCGCAGGGTTACGTAGGACATTTATGGTCTAGGCATTTTTGGTATTTTGCAAATTTGTTCACTAGGGCAGGTGTGTTTTTAATATCTTTAATTAAAGTGTATTTTTAAGGGAATATATGTTAACTTTGGAACTCAAGCACATTCCAATCAATATAGTAAAAATTATTAATTTTATGATTCACAGAGAGGGCCCTGAATAATAGTAGATGTCCTAAACTGCTCAGTACAGCAAGTAGGTATGAGTATCAAACTTACAGTAGCATTATAAAGATAAATTTGTCAGTGCAAGGACCAGGGTGCAAAGATACCTAATGTAGCATAGAAGTGTGGCCAAAAAGGGCAGCACGGTGGCTCAGTGGTAAGGACAACATCTGCAAGAAGTTTGTATGTTCTCCCCGTGTTTGCGTGGGTTTCCTCCGGGCATTCTGGTTTCCTCCCACACTCCAAAGACATGCTGATAGGGAATTTAGATTGTGAGCCCCATCAGGGACAGTGATGAAAATATGTGCAAACTGTAAAGCACTGTGGAATATGTTAGCGCTATATAAAAATAAAGATTATTATTTATTAATAAAGATTATTAAAAAGGCAAAGTAAAGGGGGGTAGGTAACATAAATGGGTGCCGTTTAGCATCCCTAAGCAGATTTACCCCTTACAGGTACACATAGAGGCCAAAATTAGACCCACTGCAGTATTGTGCAATGTTAGTAGTGAAAAGCTACAATACCTCAACTCTGGAACCAAAGTGCTGAAGAAAGTAATGGTGGGTGGCTCGGGCATTCCCCCTCAATCCGACGCACTTTTCACCTTGATCTTCTTCTGGGAGCGTGGCGTTTTATATGAATCTCTTAAATTGGCCAATTGTTTACTCTGGTTAGGCTATCAGTTGTTTTATAGACCTGGGCAAAGTGCGGCCCATGGGCACATGCCCCTCTTTGGCTGTTCCGGTGAGAACTAGGCATTCCAAGTGATGGGTACAGTGGTGTCCTGCACCATGTGGCTGCCTCCAGCCTGCAACTTACTCCTGAGGATTCAGATACACATGAAAACAATAAAAAACAGACCTTTTCTATCATTGAGCCTGTGCATCTGAGAGTTTAGCAAGCACGATGATGTCACAGCATTGCGCCAGCTGTTCCTCAATACAAGCACACACCTGAGTTGCATGTGAACAATGTTAGACGAGTAGCTTAATATTTTTTTTAAATTGACAATATATTGTGGGAAATTTTGGTTACATAACACTGTAAGAGGGCTGTGTGGGGACAAAATATTGTGCAATGGTGCTATATGGAGTCTAAATACTGTGCACAACAGCTTTGTGGGGATATAAAAATGTACGAGAGAGCTTTGTGAGGACATATTACTGCACAAAGCACTCACATGTGGTAATGGCTTCCTGACAGGCAGTAAATTCTTTTGTTCCCCGTTTGGGGATAGCATGGTTTCTGATTGTCCTACTTGTGGATTCTAATGAGAGTTAGACATACTGATCCCACATATTTCAAATATAGGCTTGACAAAGGCTTAGATTAGCCGAAACGTTGCAAGTGTCTGAATGCTCAAGAATATATTTTTTAAAGAGTTGTGTCTTATATGCCCTGATTTTCTTTTGTAAAAAGCCTCTGCCTGACATTTTGTGAGGAAAAAATAATAAAAACAATTTTGAGTGCCGCAGTTTTACTGACTGTAAGAGGGCTGTGTGGGGACATAATATTGTGCAATGGTGCTATATGGAGTCTAAATACTGTGCACGAAAGCTTTGCTGGGATATAAAAATGTACGAGGGGGCTTTGTGAGGACATATTACTGCACAAAGCAGCTGTGTGGGGACATCATTTTGTGTGGTGACATAATGTTATGTGACGGGTAGTGTTGAGCATTCCGATACCGCAAGTATCGGGTATCGGCCGATATTAGCTGCATCGGAATTCCAATACTTAGTTCCGATACTTTTTTCATATCGAATACCGGATTTGGAAGTTCCCATAATGCTAGGAGCCCGCTCGATTTGATTCAGCCAATGGGGATCCTCAGAAGTGTGGGCACATTCTGTTAGGCATGTAGGCATGTTAACTACTGGCATGGCTGTGATTGGCTGCTGAAATGATGTCATGATGCACTATAAAAACCGCAGCAGCCGCCATTTCGGGTTCACTCTGCTGTGAATTCAGTTAGGGACAGGCTGCTGTTGAAGACTGTGAGGGACAGTTGGAAATAGCGATCATCAAACATATCTATTGCTCTACCCAGGCTACATAATCCACCACTGAAGCATTTTTGTAGCCCAGCAGTGCTGTTTTAATAGCTGTCTGCAAGGGCTGTGTGAGTGCAGACCCACGCTGTGTAGTGTTTCCTGCAGGCACGTCTGCTTGTAGGCTGCCCAGCGTGTGTCTCTGCCTCATACACATTTTTCTTTTATTGCTGCTTTTTTTTTCTCCTGTATAGTGTGCTTCCATACGTATCCATATATGTTGGTTGCAAACACTAAAGGAGTGGACAGCGGAGCCTTTTAGCAGCCTTTCAGTGCTATAGCCCATTTCTCTGCACTGTTTTTGGCTGTCTGATAGGTCTCTCTGTGTGTGAGTGCAGCTCACGTTGCAGTGTGTTCTACAGCCACCGCTGGTTGTAGTCCGCTCAGCGTGCGTCACTGCCTCATACATACTCCTTTTTCTGCAGCAAATTTAGCCAGATTTTTGCTCCTATATTAGTGTGCTTCCATCCGCATCCATTGCCATTGGTTGGTTGCAAACACTATATAGGATTAGATAGAGGAGCCTTTTTGCTGGCTTGTGCCCTTCAGGGCCAGCCAGACTAGTATCACCCTATTTTTTGGAGCCTCATCAATTGCATTGTAGGTTAGCTTCCTGCATTGTAATCGCTCCAAAAAGTTTGTGATACTATAGCTTTCAAACGTTGGTCACATCCTTTTCTTTTTCCCCCAAAAAAGGAAATAAAGTTCACCAAACACTCCACTTTACAGTTGTTTAGGCCACATTAGATCATATTAAAGTGTAGTACACACACTCTTAGCCAAACTAGTGTTTCTTATACTGGTTAGCAAGAGTTCAGGAATAAGAACACTAAGCCACCCCTTTTTTACTTTTCTGCCTATCTTTATCAGTCTACCAAGATGAAGAAGGCAGGGAGTAAGGCACGTGGTCGTGGCCGTGGAGTTTCAGCAGGGAGAGGACGGGGGGATTCGGTGTCTGCTGCGGCCATCAGTGACCCGGCATCCCCCACTTTTACCAGGCAACAGTCCTTCATGCGCAGCTTTGTAGGACCTTGCCGTACCCCACTGCTGCGTGACGAACAAATTGAAGCCGTTGTCGGATGGATGGCAGGTAACACATCCACTTCAATGACTTCCGCATCCTCCCAGGGCCAGAGCACTGAAGAGCAACCATCTGTCTCTTCACCAACTGCCAAATTGCCCAGGCAGTCTGAGAGCCCTGGACAGGAGCCATCTCAATCTTTACTTCTGTTCTCAGAATCTGTTGGCTTGGATAGAGGTGGCCAGCCAAGCAGCATTCTAGAGCGTGAAGAAGAGGGAGTATGCAGTGATGCGCAACTGCTTTGTCCCTCTGAATCTGAAGAGGCGGGTGGGCCAGTGCCTATTGTCAGCACACCTCAGTGCTCATCTGATGATGATGAGACTCAGTTGCCAATTTCTGGTGCGTACGGTGCTGGCGAGACAACCCAGGACCAGCCGGTGCTTGAAGAGGGGAGTGGAGATGATGAGGTCCTTGACCCATCATGGCGTCAGCCACAGGAAGGTGGTGGGAGCAGCTCTGAGGAAGAGATTCCCCGAACGGCCAAAACAGGAGGGAGAGGGCGGGGGCAGACTTGGTTGCCTGTAGCCTCCACTTTGGCACCCGTGAGGAGCAATCCTCTTCCAAAACAGAAAACGGGCGCTCCCAGGAATTGCAGTGCATGGTCTTTTTTTGACACAGTTGCAGATGACATTTGCTTTGTCAAATGCAAGCTGTGTCATCAGAAAGTTAAACGAGGGTAAAATGTGAGCAACCTCAATACCACAAATATGTGGAAACATGTGTGTACCAAGAACGAGGTGGAGTTACACAGACACACTGAAGATGTAGGCCAACCTTCAGCAGCACCTACCACTTCTTCAGCTCGTGTTGGGGCCTCTTCCTCCAGCTCACACACAGCTGGTTCGGCTTCCTCACTGGAACGCCATGGAAGAACCACTGCCACTGTTGTCCAGAGACCCAGTGAAATTCCACCCACTGAACCACGTTCTCAGTCATCAGCACACTCCCAGGCCACTCACCAGCAATCAGTAGCACAGGCATGGGAGAAAAAGCGGCCATACTTGGCAAACCATCCCCGAGCACTGTCTCTGAATGCCGGCATTGCCAAACTACTGGCCCTTGAGATGCTGTCATTCAGGCTGGTGGAGACTGACACCTTCCAGAACTTGATGTCATTGGCAGTTCCACAATACAATGTGCCCAGCCACTTTTATTTCAGCAGGCAAGCCGTCCCTGCCCTGCAAAAGCATGTGGAGGTAAAAATAAAAAATGCGCTACTAAACGCCGTCAGTAGCAAGGTCCACCTGACCACCGATGCGTGGACCAGTAGCCATGGACAGGGACGATACCTTTCCCTCACTTCCCATTGGGTCAATGTTGTGGAGCCGGGTACAGATCTGGAGAGTGGCTCTGTACATATTCTGCCAACTCCAAGGATTGCAGGAATGCAGTCTGTACATATTAAGTCCTCCTCCTACTCTAGTTCCTCGGAATCAGCACTGCATGAGCCTGTTAGGCCAGATATATGCACAGGTGTGGCCAAACGTCAACAGGCCATCCTTAAATTAATTTCTTTGGGGAATCGGAGCCACACAGCACAAGAGCTCTGGAATGCCATCAAGCAGGAGAGCGATGTGTGGTTTGTGCCAGCGAATCTCCAGCCAGGATTGGTAGTGAGTGACAATGGCCGAAATCTAGTGGCAGCTCTGGGCCTAGGCAACCTCACTCACATACCATGTCTGGCACACGTGCTCAATTTGGTCGTGCAGAGCTTTCTGAGGGACTATCCGGATCTTGATGCACTGCTGCACAAGGTTCGCCTAGAGTGTGCTCACTTGCGGCGTTCCAGCATGGCAAGATCGCGCATTGCATCTCTGCAACGCCGATTCCGCCTGCCAGAACATCGCATCATATGTGACCTCCCCACCAGGTGGAATTCAACATTACATATGTTGGAGCGGTTGTGTGAGCAGCAGGCAGCAGTAATGGAGTACCAGCTGCATCAGGCGCAAACAAGTCGCACTGTGCGCCGGACACACTTCACCACCACTTAGTGGGCCACTATCAGGGACATCTGCCAAGTTTTGCGTGCTTTCGATGACTCCACGCGGATGGCCAGTGCAGATGATGCACTAGTCAGCATGACTGTCCCCCTTATCTGTCTGCTTCAAAAAACCTTACAAGCACTAAGTGAGGAGGTTTTTGAAGAGGTCGAGGATGAGGAGTCAGAAATGCCATCTGCTTCTGGCAAGTCTGCGCAACATGCCTCCACACAAAGGCCCAGGCAGGGGACACTTAGTGAGGAGGATGACGAGGAGTCAATGCAGGAGGAGGAACACATCTCTCCAGAGGAGGGAGGTACACAAGGCTCTAGTAGTCAGTGTGTACAGCGAGGGTGGGGTGATGCAGAGCAGGCTGAGATGCTGCCTCAAGCTGGGGACAGCATTTCCGGTCCAGTTGGCAGTCTGCAGCACATGGTTGATTTCATGCTGCAGTGCTTGTTAAATGACCGCCGCATCGCCAACATTCTCCACACGGCTGATTATTGGGTGTACACCCTCCTAGATCCTCGCTACCGGGACAACTTGCAAAGCTTCATACCACAGTTGAACCGGGAGCGAAAAATGCGGGAGTACCAAGAAACACTTGTGCAGGCCATCATGTTCTCCATTCCCCCCGCAAGTGTTGCTGGTAGTGCTTTTCAAAGCAGCCATGTGGGTAGAGGCAGTGGAGGAAGCTCTGCACAAAGAGGTAGCAGAGGCAGTGCCGCAGGACAAGGCAAGGCCAGTATGGCCCAAATGTGGAAAAGTTTTGTGGGACCGCCACAAACGGCTACACCATCACAGACGGCTCCAGTCAGCAGGAGGCAACGTTTCTGTCAGATGGTGACAGACTACTTGTCTTGCCCTGTTAGTGTACTCCCAGACGGCTCTTCCCCGTTCAAGTATTGGGTCTCTAAGCTGGATACATGGCCAGAGCTTAGCCAGTATGCATTGGAGGTGCTGGCTTGCCCTGCTGCCAGTGTATTATCGGAACATGTCTTTAGTGCTGCAGGTGGTGTGGTAACAGACCGTCGCACGCGACTATCCGCCGATAATGTTGACCAACTTACTTTTCTGAAAATGAACAAGGCCTGGATCTCACCTGAATTTGCCAGTCCTCTTCCAGAATAAATAATTGGCTGGCAACAGGATCCAGGTCTCCTGTTGTGTTCATGTTTCTATGACCTGAACTTTATTTCCTGGGCTACAGCAACGCCCGTTGTTGATCAGAAGTGCTGTCCACACAGACAAAACACTCGCTCATGTGTAAGTGGGGTTCGGTAACGTCAGCTGATCCCCTGCTGTGTGGAGGGCAAACTGCTGCTGCCTCCAAATTGTAACTACTTCAGATTTAAACATTCTCTGATATGGCCTCTGTCTCCACTCTGTCTCTAGTATTTCCCCTGACCTCCAGCACCGCCAGTTCCTGCTCACAGTTGCCGTCCGCGCATTCCACACTTGTTCCTGTGTTCCTGGTGTTCTGTTACGTGAGCAGATCCCCCAATGTGTGTCCGGCACTGTCTCCTGCACTGTCCACCTTCCCACTCCAAGTGGTGGGAATGTGAACAGAGCAGGAGACAGTGGCAGACACACATCAGGGGATCTGCTGACATTACAGTACCCCAGTAACACAGGATCACGTGTGGATTGGGCAGACGGCTGCTGTACGCATAAACTGGCGGTGTTGGTGGTCACGTGAAATCCTGGAAACAGAGTGGAGACAGATGCCTAATTGGAGCACATTGACAGTCTGTTGTAGCCTAAAAACAATCTAAAACTGCCACCAAGTAGGCCTCAGCCTGCACCATGATTGTCCCTGGGCTCCAACAATGCCAGTTGGTGCTCGGAAGTGCTGTCCACACAGAAAAACACGCTTGTTCATGTCAAACTGGGGTTCGGTAACGTCTGCTGATCCCCTGCTGTGTGTACGGCAAACTCTCCTGCTGCCTCCAAAGTCAAAATACCTCCGATTTACACCTGGCTCCTAGTAGGCCTCGGCCTGCACCATGATTGTCCCTGGGCTCCAACAACGCCAGTTGGTGCTCGGAAGTGCTGTCCACACAGAAAAAAACACTCGTTCATGTGAAAGTGGGGTTCGGTAACGTCAGCTGATCCCCTGCTGTGTGGAGGGCAAACTGCTGCTGCCTCCAAATTGTAACTACTTCAGATTGAAACATTCTCTGATTTGGCCTCTGTCTCCACTCTGTCTCTCGTATTTCCCCTGACCTCCAACACCGCCAGTTCCTGCTCACAGTTGCCGTCCACGCATTACACACTTCTTCCTGTGTTCCTGGTGTTCTGTTACGTGAGCAGATCCCCCAATGTGTGTCCGGCACTGTCTCCTGCGCTGTCCACCTTCCAACTGCAAGCGGTGGGAATGTGGACAGAGCAGTAGACAGTGGCAGACACACATCAGGGGATCTGCTGACATTACAGAACCCCAGTAACACAGGAACATGTGTGGATTGGGCAGACGGCTGCTGTACGCATAAACTGGCGGTGTTGGTGGTCACGTGAAATCCTGGAAACAGAATGGAGACAGATGCCTAATTGGAGCACGTTGACAGTTTGTTGTAGCCTACAAACAATCTAAAACTACCACCAAGTAGGTCTCTGCCTTCACCATGATTGTCCCTGGGTTCCAACAACGCCAGTTTGTGCTCGGCAGTGTCTTTGGCATGGGTACTCCCTGTTGCCCAGCCTGGTTCCAGCACGCCTGCTGCTTCCGGGTAGTGTCAAGGTCACTATGCCACCAATCCGTTGTCCTGTCGTCTTGCGGCCGGGTTAGCCGACTCTAGGGTGCCTGCAGTTTAGGTGACTCCTATGTTGGCTGCGGGAACTGGCACTGAAGGCTGGATCCGTAGTGCCAATGGGACATGGACCCCCTGTAGGACTGTGGGTTTTGGTAACTGCGGCCGGCTTGCGGCCTGGCTACTTTGCTTTGGATGGGTACCTTCTGCTACCCACCCGGGTTCCAGCACTGTCAGCTGGTTCTCGCCAGAGCCTTTGGCCTAGGTGCCTCCATCTCGGTATCCGAAGGTCCAGCACCGTCAGCTGGTCCTTGGTAGTGCTTTCTAGCACAGGTACCCCCTGCCTAGTAACTGTGGTCCAGCAACGTCAGCTGTTCCTTGGTAGTGCCATTGGCTCTTGTAGCTTTTGCTCCCCATCTGGGTTCCAGCACCGTCAGCTGGTTCTCGGCAGTGTCTTTGGCACGGGTACTCCCTGTTGCCCAGCCTGGTTCCAGCACGCCAGCTGTTTCTGGGTAGTGTCAAGGTCACTATGCCACCAATCCGTTGTCCTGTCATCTTGCGGCCGGGTTAGCCGACTCTAGGGTGCCTGCAGTTTAGGTGACTGCTATGTGGGCTGCGGGAACTGGCACTGAAGGCTGGATCCGTAGTGCCAATGGGACATGGACCCCATGTAGGACTGTGGGTTTCGGTAACTGCGTCCGGCTTGCTGCCTGGCTACTTTGCTTTGGATGGGTACCTTCTGCTTCCCACCCGGGTTCCAGCACTGTCAGCTGGTTCTCGCCAGAGGCTTTGGCCTAGGTGCCTCCATCTCGGTATCCGACGGTCCAGCAGCATCAGCTGGTCCTTGGTAGTGCTTTCTAGCACAGGTACCTCCTGCCTAGTAACCGTGGTCCAGCAACGTCAGCTGTTCCTCGGTAGTGCCATTGGCTCTTGTAGCTTTTGCTACCATCTGGGTTCCAGCACCGTCAGCTGGTTCTCAGCAGTGTCTTTGGCATGGGTACTCCCTGTTGCCCAGCCTGGTTCCAGCACGCCAGCTGTTTCCGGGTAGTGTCAAGGTCACTATGCCACCAATCCGTTGTCCTGTCGTCTTGCGGCAGGGTTAGCCGACTCTAGGGTGCCTGCAGTTTAGGTGACTCCTATGTGGGCTGCGGGAACTGGCACTGAAGGCTGGATCCGTAGTGCCAATGGGACATGGACCCCCTGTAGGACTGTGGGTTTTGGTAACTGCGGCCGGCTTGCGGCCTGGCTACTTTGCTTTAGATGGGTACCTTCTGCTACCCACCCGGGTTCCAGCAATGTCAGCTGGTTCTCGCCAGAGCCTTTGGCCTAGGTGCCTCCATCTCGGTATCCGAGGTCCAGCACCGTCAGCTGGTCCTTGGTAGTGCTTTTTAGCACAGGTACCTTCTGCTTAGTAACCGTGGTCCAGCACCGTCAGTTGGTCCTCGGTAGTGCCATTGGCTCTTGTTCCTTCTGCTACCCATCCGGGTGCCAGCACTGTCAGCTGGTTCTCGCCAGAGGCTTTGGCCTAGGTGCCTCCATGTCAGTATCCGAGGTCCAGCACCGTCAGCTGGTCCTTGGTAGTGCTTTTTAGCACAGGTACCTTCTGCTTAGTAACCGTGGTCCAGCACCGTCAGTTGGTCCTCGGTAGTGCCATTGGCTCTTTTTCCTTCTGCTACCCATCCAGGTGCCAGCACTGTCAGCTGGTTCTCGCCAGAGCCTTTGGCCTAGGTGCCTCCATCTCGGTATCCGAGGTCCAGCACCGTCAGCTGGTCCTTGGTAGTGCTTTTTAGCACAGGTACCTTCTGCTTAGTAACCGTGGTCCAGAACCGTCAGTTGGTCCTCGGTAGTGCCATTGGCTCTTGTTCCTTCTGCTACCCATCCGGGTTCCAGCACTGTCAGCTGGTTCTTGCCAGAGCCTTTGGCCTAGGTGCCTCCATCTCGGTATCCGAGGTCCAGCACCATCAGCTGGTCCTTGGTAGTGCTTTTTAGCACAGGTACCTTCTGCTTAGTAACCGTGGTCCAGCACCGTCAGTTGGTCCTCAGTAGTGCCATTGGCTCTTGTTCCTTCTGCTACCCATCCGGGTTCCAGCACTGTCTGCTGGTTCTCGCCAGAGCCTTTGGCCTAGGTGCCTCCATCTCGGTATCCGAGGTCCAGCAACGTCAGCTGGTCCTTGGTAGTGGTTTCTAGCACAGGTACCTCCTGCATAGTAACCGGGGTCCAGCACTGTCAGCTGTTACTCAGTAGTACCATTGGCTATTGTTCCTTCTGCTGCCACTACGGGTTCCAGTACTGTCAGCTGGTTCTCGCCAGTTTCTCAGCCTTCTTGTACCTTCTGCTACATTTCCAAGATCAAGCTTTTTGAAATTCTCTTTGGTAATCCTTATTGATCTCCATGACGACGACCCTGAAGACCACACCAAAGAGGACCAGAAATATGACCTTAAATAATAAGACCAAGAGGACAAAGAACATGAAGACAACCACCAAGATACAGAACAAAAGACAGAAGAACAATAAGCAGAAGAAGCAAAAGCAGAAGAACAGAAAGCAGGAGAACATTAAGCATAAGACTAAAAATCAGCATAGAAGAAATCAAAATTATAAGCAGAAGAAGACTAAGCAGTAAATGGGGGTGAATCCGTTCCTCCTCGTGGTGCCCCTGGAAAATGCCTGCTGCTGCAGGCCAAACTGAACGCTGACAAATCCTGTTGTAAATCTTTTGTGACAGGCAGAACGTAAGGTGTAATCTTATAACTTTTATAGATAAGTACTACAGGAATGCCTGTCGCCATAAGAAAATTAAGAAAAAGAAGAATAGGAAGAAGATGAAGAAATAGCATATGAAAATTAATATTAGCTGAATAAGAAGAATATGAAGAATGGAAAAAAAAATTAATGGGAAGAAGGTGAAGAAGATGAATAAGGTGAAGAAAAAGTTGATGAAAAAAATGCTACTGCTGAGGATCATGAAGGAGAAAGTGTGGGAGAAGTACAAAAGAAGGTGAAGAGCATGGAAGTTGTGAAACATACATATCTGACAAAATATAAAAAAGTTAACATAGTCAATATCTTTTTAACGCCGAACGTCTTGAAAAAAAAATAGGAATTAATGCTATGCCTTGTGATCTGAATAAACCACTATGCCTTTAATGTCTCCTCCACCTCCCACAATACATTCTACATGACTCTTATTTGTTTTCAATTACGTAGAATTAGCCAACAAGGAAATAAAGGGCTTTTTTAAATTCCGATAACGGAAGTCCCATTGACTTGAATGAGACTTCCGGTATCGGAATCGGCGATACCCGATATTTTTTTCGTATCGGGCGATACCATCCGATACGATATTTTTGGGTATCGAACGGTATCGCTCAACACTAGTGACGGGCTTTCTCTAGATATACTATGTAGGGGGACACTGTGAGTAGGAAGCTGTGTGGGGGTTCTGTGATGACATGGTCTGTGAGGGGAGATAATGCTAGGTGAGGGGTTTCATAGTGAAATCATACTATGTAGGGGGTATTGTGGGGAAATACTAGGTAGGGGACTATGTGGGGGCATCATACTCTATGGGGGGCTCTTAGGATACATACTTTGTGACGGAATATCATACTGTTTGAGGGCTGTATAGGGGTATCCTATTATGTTAGTCTAGGCATAATTTTTGATTAACAGGAGCAGCATGATTCACCGTTTTATATAAACTATATAAAAAGGACATTTTATGGTTTTGATTAGAGGTAATGGGTACAATAAGTAACAATCATAGCATGTGTTAATAGTAGAAGCTAGTCAGCAGACTTCATTTGTTAAGTGATGAAAGTTAATATAAAGTAATAATAAAATTGATTAGAATTAAGTTTGGCCGGTTGGTTTGGCCCTTCAGAACATTCACAATCTCTCATGTGCCTCTTGGGAAAATTAATTGCCCACCCCTGTTTCTAACCATTATGACTTGAATCATGCATTTTTCATTGGTTTAACCCTAGAATGCATACCTGGGGCCTCGCAGGCCTGCCAGGTTACTTGTTTTCTATTTTCTGTAAAAGTACTTTAGTTACAATTTTGAAAATCTAGGTAATCCTCAGGTATATAGTTGTTAGAAATTTCCAGTTATTCATATATTTTTATGTTACAGACATTTCGGTATAGCAACCTTTTTTTGGGACTACCCCATATTCACGCACCTGGGGCATTTTAGGCCTCTACTAGGTTTACATGTGATACTCAGTCTTTTTGTCTGTATTGTTGCTGGGGAAGAACTTTTATGACTCTGCTATTGCTGGGAAGAGTGTGGGTTCTGCATGACAACATGGTCATGTAATCTTGGAAGGGAGGCTCCCTCACAAAGTCATGTGTCTCTGACCTCATCGCAGGTCTTTTTGTCCTAATTGCTGGAGAGACTTTGGAGGAAGAAGTCAGCTTTCTTTTGTCTGGAAGTAGAAACTTTCTGAGCTCCAAAACCAGAGGCTCCTACTGCACTACAAGAAAGTGATCTGTTGGAGGTAAGAGGAGGGGGGCTGCACTTTACCTGCTTTATATCGCTTGGTGCGCTGGGACCCTAACAAAGAGTCTTATCACATACTGTTTACAGTGCACAAGCCTGATTGTAATCTTTTTTTTTTTCTTTTTAGTTTACTGACATCTAAAATTACAATGGCACAGTCTACTTCCAGGGGATTGACTGACCATGAAATCGAGGTGATTGTTTTCAATAGTGATGAAGAAAGTGAAATTTCTTTGTCTGATGAAGAGTACATGCCACCAGCTAATGTATCAACTTCATCGTCCAGCCATTCTTCAGATGATGAAGAAGTAGCGGATCCAGCAGAACGTTCAAATAGAACATCTAAAACGAATATTTTTTGGAACAGTACTGCTGCGGCTCCTGCACGCACCCCATCAAATAACATTATTAGAGTTGCTCAAGGAGCTGTCGGAATTCCCCAGTTCATGTCCAAAAGAGATGTTTTCTGTAAATTTGTTTCGTATAATATTGCAGATGAGGTAGTTTTGTGTACTAACGTAGAAGCAAAACGTATCGCGTCAGGAAGAAAAAAAACATAAAAAATATAACTAAAGAGGAACTATATGCTTATATTGGCCTTACTCTACTGGCAGGGTCGACAAAATCATACGATGTTCCAATCAGAAAGTTATTTCAGAACCCATTTGCAGATCCACACTACAAAGCTACTATGTCCATCAATAGATTTGAGGGTATTCAGAGATGCCTTCGTTTTGATGAAAAGAGAACTCACCCAGTGAGGTTGGCAACCGATAAATTAGCCCCTATTAGCTATATCTGGAATCTTTTTATCAAGAACTGTAGAAAGCTTTACCATTCCAGTGATAATGTGACAGTGGACGAGCAACTTCTTCCTTTAGGGGACGTTGCAAACTCATTCAGTATATGCCCAGTAAGCCAGCTAAGTATGGCATAAAAATTTTCTGGATGTGCGATTCAGCAAGCTATTATGGGATGAATGGTCTGATTTACTGTGGCAAAGAAGCTGATGCTCCAGTCCAGAAAGACCTATGTTCCGACATAGTAAAAACACTTGCTCTACGGATTACGGATCCATTACGGATCACCTCCTGGCAGACCCCAGCGCTAGTGGGAATGCATCCTTACTTTGCAATTGTAAAATAAATTTTGAAAAGTATTTTTATTTGAGTTATTCCGTGTTATTTGCACACAGGCCTAAAAGGCCCCAGGTGCGTGAATATGGGGTAGTCCCAAAAAAAGGTTGTTATACCGAAATGCCTATAACAAAAATATATGAACAACTGGAAATTACTAACAACTATATACTTGAGGAATACCTAGAGTTTCAAAATTCTAACTAAAGTAATTTTACAGAAAATAGAAAACAAGTAACCTGGCAGGCCTGCGAGGCCCCAGGTATGCGTCCGCCAGCCTTAGCTGGGGTCACCAGGAGGTCAGATCCATTACGGAATCCCGTCCTGGCAGACCCCAGCGCTAGTGGGTATGCATCCTTACTTTGCAATAAACTTTGAAAAGTATTTTTATTTGAGTTATTCCATGATAATTGTAAACAGGCCTAAAAGGCCCCAGGTGTGTGAATGTGTAGATTTCTATGGGTATGCGTTCTATGGTTAATCCATCTGCAGTCTTTACCTCTAATGCATATTTTTACATATGTTCTTTTCAAGAGGAGCTGCTATGATTTCTCGCATACATTGAGAAGAAACAATTCTGCTCTCATGCCTCACATATACTTAGAAGTTGCAGCAGCCTATTTGGCATTATACTGCTCAAATTAGCTGTGTTTCTGCAATCTAGTTTTTTGGAGTAATCAGTGCAGGGAGAATGAAGATGGGACTGTTAGGGTTCATTCAGATATAAGTAATATTTCTCATACACAAAAAAATAGTTCAAGTTCATCCGTTTTTTATCGTAGTTTCATCAGAGTTTGGTTATTGTTAGTTTTTACCATTCGAAGCAGCTTTTTCTGTTTGAAAAAAAAAGTGAACCATCTCAACTATCTCATATTAAACTATGCATGAAAAACCAACAACAAAAGGTTGGCATCTGAAATGTTGTCCATTTTTTTTAATAGACCTGTAGGCTTGCATTGGTGAAATTGATCCAAGACTCAAATCAAAATTATACTTGACTCCATGATTTTTTTGCAAACCACTCAGTCAGCAAAAGTGCACAGATATGTGAACACTCAGCCCCATAAAACCACGGATAAAATGCAAAAAAATGACGTCTGAATAAGCCTTTGATCTGATAACTGTGTAAAGAAGCATTGTTTTGTAAAAAGATATATTACAAATAATCTTATCTTTCATTGGATTATCGATTTATGGAAAAAAAATTCTTTAAGCAATAAAATAGGGAACTATATTCTTAAGCATTTGCTACAGCTTGTTTTCACATTACTAATCGATCGTATCTCCATCCAGATTATATATCTGCAGAATATTTATCGCTCACTTACTTATTGTTTCTGCATTTTTCATGTTATATTAAAGATGTTTTTTCAGCTACTCAATCACAATATAGGACTGGAACAAAAGTAATTAAAATGTGCACAATTTAGACAATAACATTGCACAGTAAGGCTACTTTCACACATCAGTTTTTTGCCGTCAGGCAGGATCCGGCTTTTTTTAGAAAAAACGGATCCGGCATAAATTTGGGAGAACTGTAGAAACGGATCCGTTTTTTTGCTGGATCCGTCTCTGTTCCTGGCGGCTGGCCAATTGGATCTGAGCATGCGCAGACTTAAAAAAACCGGATCCGGTTGCTGGATCCGTCTTTTTCTGGATCCGGCGCATTCCGGCGCCCATAGACTTTCATTGTAGCAAAAAGCTGGAAGCGCCGGATCCGGCACTTCCGGCTTTTTCGCCGGAGACAAAAAACGTTACAGTAGACGTTTTTTCAAGACGCCGGAATGAGACAAGTTGCCGGATCCGGCAAAAAACGGATGAAACGCAATGCCATCCGGCGCGATCCGGCGCTAATGCAAGTCAATGGGGAAAAAACGGATCCGGCATTGCATTTTGCCGGATCCGTTTTTTCCAAAAAAAGCCGGATCGCGCCTGAAGGCAAAAAACTGATGTGTGAAAGAGGCCTAAGGGTGAAATTCTTAAATGTATATCTGTATATCCTCATTTAATATTGAGAATTGCAAATTATGTTCAGATAATGCAATTATAACTTAAATGTTGTTAGCTAAATGAGATATATGAATAGCTCCGATTTCCTGTAGGAAAGCTCAGAATGAATAAATGGATTAATATTATCTTGACAACATCTTTATAGTTTGATGTCAGCCCATCAAACTCTAATATATCAATCTTTCTTTAACAATTTTCTAATTGAAAGACATTTTAAAATTACATTTATAGATGTTCTAGTCAAAAACTGTGAAATTGTATTAAAAGGGAATTTAAATTTTGCTATTTTTTTTACTACATTTTATTTGAAATAGCTATAGCCAAAAAGTTCAGAAACAATTTTGTTTAATTGCAATAGATAATCAATTGGGATGAGTGAACTTGTTTAGTGATGCTCGGTTTTCACTCGAATATTACGGTGCTTGGATATGCTCGTTATTCGGCAAATAATGGGTGGTGTCCTATGTAGAACTCGAATCCCTGCCCCGCATCTTTGGCCCTTGTAATACAGCCAATAAACAAGCAGAGATTGACTGTGAGTCACTGTAATGCCATAGGCATCTCGGTTGTGGCATTACTGTTATTAGCTGGTCAGCTAACATCATCAGTAGTGATGAGCGAGCATACTCGGTAATTCTCATTACTCGCCCGAGCATCGCTGTACTCGTGGTACTTGGCGAGCGCCAAGCAATTTTGTGTTTTCTCTGCAGGAGTTCGGGTCCCTGCCCTGCATGTTTGGCGCTATTTAGAGAGCCAGACAACATGCAGGGATTGTCTGCCATGCACTGTAATGTTGCAGCTATTTTGGATGTGATATTACAGTGATTGGCTGGCTGCACAGCGTCATCATATCTGTGTGGGGAGGAGGACTCCCAGACAGTGAATGGGCAGGTACCCAGGGGACCGCCATCAGGGTTCCTGAGGGAACGATACTGGGAGGATAGTAAAAGGAAAGACTTGACTGAAGTTGTCAGGGAAACAGGGGGCGGGGCAAGCTTAAAAGGAGCAGGGGGCGCGCTGAAGTGGCAGTTGACAGAGAGCCGGACAACAGACAGGAAGCTGTGTGAGACAGAGAGGACCGAGGGAGCGGACGGTGTGTTGCGGAGAGACCGACAGGGCCCTGTGAAAGGACAGCTGCGGACTTACCGACTAGTGACACGTGAGAGTCTTGCACCAGCCGCCGCTCCCCTCATACGGACGCATACAGCTGCCCCCGCTGTTTTCCTCCCTGCTGTGACAAATCCACGTCCTCCACTGACCGCTGCGACTAGAGACCATTCCTTTACAGCGGTCAGGACACTGCCCCCCTGTCTTCTCCCACAGCTGCGGCCCTGTCATCAACGGCCCCAGGGAGCGCCACCTCGCTACAGGAAGCAGCAGGGGCCCCCGTCCGGTTTGCTAAGGGACCCTGAGCAGAGGTTGGTGAACGGTTATATTTAGAGGCAGCGTCATAACTCCGTGGTGAGACGAGAGCCTCAAGGAGACGTCTGTTGCGCCCCATCTGCACCATTTCTTCAGGGCCTGTGGTGCCCCACCGGCATCATTTCTTCAGGGCCTGTTGCGCCCCACCGGCATTGTTTCTTCAGGGCCTGTGGCACCCCACCGGCATCGTTTCTTCAGGGCCTGTTGTGCCCCACCAGCATCATTTCTTCAGGGCCTGTTGTGCCCCACCGGCATCATTTCTTCAGGGACTGTTGCACCCCACCGGTATCGTTTCATCAGGGCCCGTTGCGCCCCACCAGCATCGTCTCTTCAGGGCCTGTCGAGCCCAGTTCCTTCCCGGAATATCGAGGCGACAAGGCAGCCGCATCAGCGACCTCTACGCTGCCACGCTTGTGATCCTAACAGACCCCTGGAAGGATAAGTTTAATATAGGTGATAAGGACCCGTAGTTTGGTCATACGTGGCCTACAACATCCGGACTAGCAGGATTAGTTGCATTTAGTATAGGAAAAGTGTTGTAAATGTTATTGAGTCCCTGCGAGGACAGTTTGTTGTTGCCTATTTGGATTGTTCAGCAAACTCCAGCGGCACCAATTTATAAACGTTTGTTTTACAAATCACACTCAGTCTCGTGTCTCCTCACTGCATCCTGAGAACCTGTCTGAACGCTACACTTGGCGTAGTCGGCAGGATGCAGTCTCCGAGCACAGACAGTGGTGCCCCAGATCAGGGTAGAGCTGTAAACTCTACAAATGAGGAGGGTCCCCATACCAGCATATCATTGGGGGCCATGCTGAACAACCTGCCTAGATTTTCTGGCTCCAATACTATGTTATGGAGCTGGACAGACCGGATGCGGGGGCTCTTCTGGATGCACCCAATGACCCCTGATCTGGAGGCTGAGGTGGCACTCATGGCACTGGACGGGGAGGCGCAGAGGTTAGTGATGTTGAAACCTCCGGGGCACCGCAGCACTTTTGAAAAAGTGTTACAGATAGTAGAACAGACCCATGGGGACCCTACTGATGTGGGAGAGTTAAGAACCCATTTGTTTATTCGGATGCAAGTAGAGGGGGAGATGATCACAGAGTATATGAATGTCCTCCAAGAATTGCATACGGCTATAGAAAGAAAGGACGGGGTAGGGGCAGGACCTGTTGACATTACCCTACGTGACCTACTGGTGACGGGTTTGCGAGATCCATTAGTCAAACAGGCACTGCGGGAACAGAACAGAATGGATCCCCAAATAGATTTTTCAGAGGTGGGAAGTCAGGCACGTGCTCGAGAGCAGGAGCAGGGGATGGCGGTCCCCGTGGGGAAAGTCTGAGGTGTGGAAGCCTCCACAAATGTAGTTGAGGAGCCTCAGTGGGTGGAAGAGATGAAGCAAGAGCTGAAAAGTATTAAGGGTGAGTTGGCCGAAGTAAAGAGAAGAACCGAGACCGGGACTGGACAACTTAGCCTTAACCCCGGCTCCTGGGGATCATGCCCCCCCGCGGGGTGGTCAGCCTACACAGGCCTGGTGTTTTGAGTTTGGAGAACCAGGCCACTTTGCCCGAGAGTGTCCGCAGCGTGGGAGATACCCACCCCGGCGGCCATTAAACTAAAGGGCTCCGGGCTGGGGGGACGCCGCTCGGAGCCAAAAATCACAACTAGAGGTGGTGGAAGTTCTGAAGATTTGGTAGCAAAATGTCCAGTGGTGTGGGCAGAAGTGGTGGGCCAGGCCATCTGGTGCCTGGTGGACACAGGGTCACAAGTAACCACTATGCCTGCAACGTACTTTCAACAGAACTTCCCAGGAGCAGCAAGGCCTCAGTGGGGGCCCGTGATCAGACTAGTAGTTGCCAACCAACTGTCGGTCCCAGTTGCCAGGGTGGTGTGGGTGCAAGTGACGCTGTGCAGTAAATCCCTTGGTCGCAGAGGGGTGGTACTGACTCAAGGAGAAGCTGATAAGCAACACCCCGTCACCCTAGGCACAAATGTTCTACAAGAGTCCGGCAACCTACTGCTCAATGACCCTACACAGAGGATTCTGAAGCAGTGGGGTTCTCATACATCCCAGGGACAGGTATTCCAGCAGTTGATGCGGGGAGCATGGGTTCATCAGCACCGCCAGGAAGGCGAGGCTCTGGGTAAGGTCATCACGCCAGCGACTCCCCTGCTTGTGTTACCTCCTGGACAGACTGTGGTGGCCCTGCCCATTCGAGCCCCAATACCCTTGGAGGGCGTGGAGGTGCAGGTGGAGCCGTGTCACTTGGAGCGCTTACCTCCTGGCATACTGGTGGCCCGTTCCCTGGCTACTGTGCAAAAAGGAGCCGTCCTGGTTAGTGTTGAGTGACTTTTGGTTTTTTTAGGGTTGAGTTTCGCTTCATGAAACCCGACTTTTCCAAAAGTCGGGTCAAGCAAAATCGGCCGACTATAGGGAAAAGTCGGGGTCGTCCCGAAACACGA
>NW_027361797.1:9067500-9552500 GCF_039654945.1 Dendrobates tinctorius
CCTTCCTAGGGTTCCAGCCACTTTTACCTCCTCAACCATTTCCTCCCTGTTTATAAGGATTAGATCCAAGGTAGCAGTTCCCCTTGTTTTCTCCCCTACCTTTTGGAAGATAAAGTTGTCAGCAAGAGAGGATAAGAATTTCCTTGACCTGTTAGTTTTGCCTGAGAGAGATTCCCAACAAATGTCTGGATAGTTGAAATCTCCCATGACAACTATGTCATATTTTTTGGAGAACTTGGCCATTTGATGCATAAAGAGTTCATCCATATCTTCAGCTTGCACAGGCGGCCTGTAGTAAATGCCTACAATGGTGTCCTTTCCATTGTTCTGTCCTTGTATTCTTACCCAAACAGTTTCCACAGAACTCCCAGTCTCTGAAGCTTCAATCTCTGTGCAGATATACGCGTTTCTAACATACAATGCAACACCCCCTCCTCGTTTATCAAGTCTGTTTCTTGCAAATAAGTTGTATCCTTCTAGTCTTGTATTCCAATCATGTGTATTGTCCCACCAAGTTTCAGTGATTCCAATGACATCATATTTCTTTTCCTGTGTTAGTAGTTCCAATTCTCCTTGTTTGTTGCCCATGCTTTGTGCATTAGTATAGAAACATTTTAGTTTGTGATTGGTTTCTCTTTCTCCAATATTTTTATTAATTAGATTCTATCGTCTTTGTTCTTCCTTTCCACTTCTAATAGCAGAGTTCTCAATAGCATTTGTCAGGTGTATGGCTTTTTCTGGTCTTTTGCTTCCCTTCCCATGTTGTTCTAGTTTAAAGCTCTCCTTACAAGTGTAGCAAGGCGACTTCCAAATACATGCTTTCCAGTCTTCGTAAGGTGCACCCCATCTCTAGCAAGTAGTCCATCGTATAAGTAGTTCACTCCGTGATCCAGAAATCCAAATCGTTGCTGACGGCACCATCGACGTAGCCAGTTGTTCACTTGCAGAATCTTATTCCACCTCCTTGTTCCATGGCCATCCACTGGGAGGATGGAAGAGAAGACCACCTGCGCTCCCAGTTCTTTCACTTTCTTGCCTAAGTCTTCAAAGTCTCTGCAGATGGTTTCCAGGTCGTTTCTTGCGGTGTCATTTGTCCCCACATGTAGTAGCAGGAATGGGAAGTCATCTGTAGGTCTGAAGAGTCCTGATATCCTGTCAGACACATCTTTAATTTTTGCACCTGGAAGACAGCACATTTCTCTTGAAGTTATATCCGGTCTGCAGATAGCGGCCTCTGTTCCTCTCAACAGTGAATCCCCCATGACCACCACTCTCCGTTTCTTCTTCACAACATTTTTCTTTCTCCATCCAGGAGGACTCTGAAGGCGTACAAGGTTGCTGTTTGTTGGCAAAGTCTTATCCTGATGTATTTCTTCATTGTTTTCCTGCGTGAGAGCCTGGTACTGGTTTCTGAGCAGTATGGGTGCTGACTGCCTCCTGATCCTCCTGCTTCTCTGGGTCACATGTCTCCATTCCTCTGTTTCTTCAGGTGCACTTCGAATTTCTTCTCTTTCTGTAACATGAAGAGATAATTCTGCTCTGTCCAAGAACTCTTCACCTTCCTTAATGATCTTCAATGTAGCTAACCTCTCTTCGAGATTTTGCAACTTTTCCTCCAACAGGGACACAAGCTTGCATTTGTGGCATGTGAAGTTTGGCTTTTCCACTGGTAAATCTGTGAACATGTAGCAAGAAATGCAGCTCACCAAATGGCTCCTAGCCTCTTCCATCTTGAGATTTCTTAAAAACGACGAAAGATGAGCCAAAATCGGCGCGCGGTTTTTCCGATCTCCTCTTTTCAGCTGCAACGGCCAAAACCCAGTGATCGTTGAGCTCGCGGAGACTCTTCACTTATCCCAGAAGGCACTGGAAATATGCAAATGATCTCCTCAAGACTCTTCCCCTGGTTTTCCGATTTCCTCTTTTCAGCTGCAACGGCCAAAACCCAGTGATCGTTGAGCTCGCGGAGACTCTTCACTTATCCCAGAAGGCACTGGAAATATGCAAATGATCTCCTCAAGACTCTTCCCCTGGTTTTCCGATTTCCTCTTTTCAGCTGCAATGGCCAAAACCCAGTGATCGTTGAGCTCGCGGAGACTCTTCACTTATCCCAGAAGGCACTGGAAATATGCAAATGATCTCCTCAAGACTCTTCCCCTGGTTTTGTATACTTCATACAGTATAATGGGCACCATATATTGTTTCATACAGTATAATGGGCCACATATATTACTTCATACAGCATAATAGGCACCATATATTACTTTGTACAGCATAATGGGCACCACATATTACTGCCTACAGTATAATGGGCCCCATATATTACTTCATACAGTATAATGGGCTGCATATATTACTTCATACAGCATAATGGGCACCATATATTGGGGCACCATATATTACTTCATACAGTATAATGGGCACCATATATTACTTCATACAGTATAATGGGCCCCATATATTACTTCATACAGTATAATGGGCCCCATATATTACTTCATACAGTATAATGGGCACCATATATTACTTCATACAGTATGATGAACACCATATATTACTTCATACAGCATAATGGGCACCATATATTACTATGTACAGCATAATGGGCACCATATGTTACTTTGTACAGCATAATGGGCACCATATATTACTGCCTACAGTATAATGGGCCCCATATATTACTTCATACAGTATAATGGGCCCCATACATTACTTCATACAGCAAAATGTGCACCATATATTGGGGCACCATATATTACTTCATACAGTATAATGGGCACCATATATTACTTCATACAGTATAATGGGCACCATATATTACTTCATACAGTATGACGAACACCATATATTACTTCATACAGCATAATGGGCACCATATATTACTATGTACAGCATAATGGGCACCATATATTACTGCATACAGTATAATGGGCTCCTTATATTACTTCATACAGCATAATGGGCACCATATATTACTTCATAAAGTATAATGAACCCCATATATGACTTCTTACAGTATAATGGGCCCTATATATTACTTCATACAGAATAATAGGCACCATATATTACTTCGTACAGCATAATCGGCCCCATATATTACTGCATACAGTATAATGGGCACCATATACTACTTAATACAGTATAATGGGCCCCATATAGTACTTCATAAAGTCTAATGGGCCCCATATATTACTTCATACAGTATAATCGGCACCATATATTACTTCATACAGTATAATGGGCCCCATATATTATTTCATACAGTATAATGGGCCCCATATATTACTTCATACAGCATAATAGGCACCATATATTACTTTGTACAGCATAATGGGCACCATATATTACTGCCTACAGTATAATGGGCCCCATATATTACTTCATACAGTATAATGGGCCCCATATATTACTTCATACAGCATAATGGGCACCATATATTGGGGCACCATATATTACTTCATACAGTATAATGGGCACCATATATTACTTCATACAGTATAATGGGCACCATATATTACTTCTTACAGTATAATGGGCCCCATATATTACTTCATACAGTATAATGGGCACCATATATTACTTCATACAATATAATGGGCACCATATATTACTTTATACAGCATAATGGGCACAATATATTACTTCATACAGTGTAATAGGCCCCATATAATTCTTCTACCCAAACCCCTCTGTTCTGGTCTCCTCAGTGTATTCTGATCCTCCGCTGTGCTTGGCACAGGGACATCATTAACTTTACCTATATAATTGTCCACTTGGACTGATAGTAATAGTAATTTGTTTGTACCCTGTTGTTTGGCACTGGCTCATTTTATGAGGGTGCTCAGGGCATATGATTATACACCTGTAAAAAGTATGAGAGGCTTAATGTGACCAGTGCCACCTAGTTTCCTACCCCTCTTATTCGACTGGTACTGTGGGCACACTGACTGGTACTGAGGAAAAGAAAGAAAGAACAGAGAGAAAAAGAAAACAGAGAGAGAAAGAAAGAGCAGAGAGAGAAAGGAAGAGAGGAAAGAAAGAAGAGAGAGAGAAAAAGAGAGAGAAAGAAAGAGGGGAAAGAAAGAAATAACAGAAAAAGAAAGAAAGAAGAAGGAAAGAAACAGAGAGAGAAAGAAAGATTCTATAAAGATACTAAAGCAGCCCGGCTCCCACTGTAGTGCCCACCTGAGCCTCCCGATGCAGGACATATCATGATCAGCTCACATGGCCGGCATCCCGAGTCCACAGCGATCCTGCTGTCCATGCTGTTGGGGGAGGATACGGTGATGGATCTGAAGCATTCCCTGAAGCACCTCCATGGTTCAGTCACAATCTCCTCCCGAAATTCCCTAATTTCCAGTCAGCTTCTAGCACGTCACTTCTGGTGGTACGTCACGTGCGAATTTTAAAGTGCTCCTCGGGGCTCCGCCATGTACTACTGTGTTCGCGGGAAAAGTAAGCTCCCAGCCGGGGCAGTGGGGCAATATCTCTCTCAAAAATGGGACTGTCCCGCTGGGAGGTATGAATGCTCCCCACCATACACCTTGTACACGTATGGCTCCGCATACATCATACACACATGGTTCCGCTTTTTATACCTCATACACACGGCTCCTTTCTGTACACCTCGCACACACACAGCTCCACTCAGTACACACATGGCTCCACTCTGTAAACCTCGTACACATGCGGCTCTGCTCCGTACACCTTGTACACACGTGACCACGCTCTGTAAACCTTGTACACAAATGGCTCCACTCTGTAAACCTTGTAAACATGCGGCTTTGCTCCATACACCTCGTACACACGCGGTTCCGCTCCATACACCTCACACACAAGCGACTCTGCTCCGTACACCTCTTACACGTGCGGCTCTGCTCCGTACACGTGCGGCTCCGCTCTGTACACCTCGCACATGCGCTGCTCTGCTCTTTACACCTCGTACATGCGCTGCTCCGCTCCGTACACCTTGCACATGCGCTGCTCTGCTCCGTACACCTCGCACACGTGCGGCTCCGCTCTGTACACCTTGTACACACACACGGCTCCACTCTGTACACCTCGTACGCATGCGGCTCCGCTCCTTACACCTCTTACACACGCGGCTCCACTCCTTACACCTGTTACACACGCGCCTCTGCTCCGTACACCTCGTACACATGCGGCTGCGCTCCGTACACCTCTTACACACGCGGCTGCGCTCCGTACACCTCTTACACACGCGGCTCTGCTCCGTACACCTCGTACACACGCGGTTCCGCTCCGTACACCTCGTACACACGCGGCTCCACTCCATACACCTCGCACACACGCGGCTCCGCTCCGTACACCTCGTACACACGCGGCTCCGCTCCATACACCTCACACACTCGAGGTTTTGCTCCATACATCTCGTACACACACACAGCTCTACTCCGTACATCTCGTATATGTGCGGCTCTGCTCCGTACACCACGTACATGTGCGGCTCTGCTCCATACACCTCGTACACGTGCAGCTCTGCTCCATGCACCTCGGTCCTCGTACACATGCGGCTCTGCTCCTTACACCTCGTACACATGTGGCTCTGCTCCTTACACCTCATACACACACGGCTCTGCTCCTTACACCTCATACACATGCGGCTCTGCTCCATATACCTCGTACACACGGCTCCATACACCTCGCACACACACAGCTCCACTCCATACACCTCACACACTCGCGGCTCTGCTCCGTACACCTCGCACACACACACAGTTCCACTCCGTGTGCACACACAGCTCCACTCCGTACACATCTCTGCTCCGTACACCTCGTACACTTGCAGCTCTGCGCCGTACACCTCACACACTCGCGGCTCTGCTACATACACCCTGTAAACCCCCCGACCCCACAAATAAGCTTCCCTCATCCAGGACGATGACAGCCAGCATAGACAGCAGAGTCCTGCAAACAAGGGCTGATGAGCACAGGACCTGTGATGAGGTCATAGGAGGGGAGGAGTCAGGTTCACATGATATCCGAATTGAAGACGCTACAGATGAGGAGAGGAGAGACTACAGGACCTGTGATGAGGTCACAGGAGGGGAGGAGTCAGGGGTCACATGATAAGGGGACCCTGACTCCTTCCCTCCTGTGATCTCATCAATTACAGCCTCTTGCACGACCACAGCACCAGCATGCAGAGCCTAAATTGTAGGTGCTGCGGGTAGAGGAGTGCATAATGCCACCCCCTGCTGCCTGCCACTTCAGCACCTGGCTCAACTTGCCTCATTATAGCTGCGGCCCTGTACTTTGTCATACACCAGCCAATTTCAGCCTGTTAAATTGAGGTGTAATCTATAGTGGGCCTGAGATAATAGTTCAGCTCCTAAAATCTCTAGGGAGTTTCCAATTCTCCCCAATACTATATACACACCTTGTACTTTGTCATACACCAGCCAATTTCAGCCTGTTAAGTTTGGTGTAATCTATAGTGGGCCTAAGATAATAGTTCAGCCTCCTAACATCTCTAGGGAGATTCAAATTCTCCACAATACTATATACACCTTGTACCTTGTTTTAGAGTACCATATAGCTGGTGGTATTTTGGGTACATTTTTCCAAAAATGAGGAAGTATGGTGGAAGAGGCTGTGGAAGTGGGTGGGGGTTGCCAGCTGGTACTGATGGTGGTGGGGGTCGTGTTGCATCTGCTGGTAGTGGAAAAAGCACAATAGCACCTAAGGCAGGAGCTGTTGAGCCTGCGTCATTGTCTGGCTCCACAAGGCCTCGAAGGCTCCATTTTCTGGGAGTAAGTAAACCGCTTTTAAAGCAGGAGCTTCAGGAACAAGTTTTGGCTTACATTGCTGACACAGCCTCCAGCTCTATCGCCTCCTCTTCTGAAGTTTCAAAAAATAAAAGCACTGAGTCTTCAGTGGAGGCTCCTGGTCAGGAACAACACCTTTCCTTGTGTCCTTCACCCCTACCAAAAGTGAAGGATGCGGCAGGCCACACTACAGATTACTCCATGGAGCTCTTTTCACATACCATGCCTGGTTTATCAAGTGAAATCGTGAATTCCCCAGTCCAAGATGAATCGGACATGGAGTGCACTGATGCACAGCCACTGCTAGATTTTTATGCTGGTACATTCACTTAGAGCACTACATTGTCCTCGCAGTGTACTGAGCCAGAATCTGACCCTGATAAAACTCAGGTGCTCCTTCCCACATACTATACCACCATACACTGTGACACAGAGGAAGGTGCACATGAAATTGAAGAAGAGGTGATGGATGACCCACTTGTTGACCCAGATTGGCATCCATTGGGGAAAGAGGGTGCCGCTGCCAATAGCTCAGAAGAGGAGGAGGAGGAGGATCCAGAGCAGGCATCGACATCGCAACAGCTGTTATCTGGCAGGCCTGGAGCAGTCCAAAAACGGTTTACAGAAACCCAAAAAGTTGCAGGACAGCTTGGCCAGATGGTCAAATTAGCACAGCGTGCAAGGCCTCAAAATGTCTTCCATAGTAGGAAGAGTGCAGTGTGGCACTTTTTTGAACAAAATCCTAATGATCAGGCAAAAGTTATCTGTAAGAAGTGCGCAAAGACCTTTAGCCGAGGGAAAAATCTGAGAAATTTGAATACCAGTTGCATGTTTAGACATTTAACCACCATGCACTTGCAAGCGTGGACGGACTACTAAACCTCATGTACCACATGTGCACCTGCTCCGAATGAAGGTAGTCAGCAACGCTACATCGCTTCCCCCACTGTAAGCCCACCAGTTAGCACACCACCAGCAGCAAATGTTGAGGTGTCGTTGCAAGGCCAAAGCAGTCATGGAATCACAATGTTATTGCTACGAAAGACTGAAACTAGGCCATCAGCAAGACCACCAACACCATCACCATCGTCAACCCTCTCTCAGTCTGCCATGTCCACCGCTAGTTCCACCATATGCAGCTCTCAAGTCCAGCTCACCCTACCAGAGACTCTGAGTAGGACAAGAAAGTACTCATCCTCTCATATGCGTACACTGTGTTTGAACACCCACATTGCCAAACTAATCTCATTAGAGAAGATGCCCTACTGGTTGGTTGAAAGTGAAGCTTTCCGCGAGCTCATGGCCTACGCAGTACCACGCTATGACCTACCCAGTCGGCACTTCTTTCCTGGAAAAGCCATTCCAGCCTTCCACCTGCATGTGAAAGACCGCATTGTCCATGCACTCAAGCAATGAGTGAGTGGACAGGTGCACCTCACAACAGATGCATGGTCCAGTAGGCATGGCCAGGGCCATTACATGTCCATCACTGCGCACTGGGTTAATGTGGTGGATGCAGGGTCCACAGGGGACAGTGGCAGTGGGACAGTGCTGCCTAGCCCACTGTATAGGAAACAGTTGGCTGTAGGCATTCGACCATCCTCCTCCTCATCCTCCAGAAGCGAAAGCTCGTCTACAGAGCGCAGTCGCACGAGCACTCCATCCGCAGCTGCCAGTGTTGCACACGAGGTGTCCCACTATCGAACAGCTAGTGGTAAGCATCAGCAGCCAGTGTTGAAGATGATGTGTTTGGGCGATAACAGACACACCGCGGAGGTACTGGCCGACCACTTGCAGCGACAAACTGAGTCATGGCTGGGCAGTCTACATCTTGAGGCAGGCAAGGTAGTTAGTGATAACGGCCTGAATTTTGTGGCAACCATAGCCCTTTCAAAACTCAGACTCTTACCTTGCCTGGCTCACACCTTGAACCTGGTGGTGCAGTGCTTCCTCAATAATTATCCGGATTTAACGGCCCTGCTCCATAAGGTGCGAAGACTGTGCTCGCACATCCACCGGTCGCCCGTACACTCCAGTCGTATGCAGAAGCTGCAGCGATTGCTCCACCTTCCCAAGCACCGCCTAAATATCAACATTGCAACAAGGTGGAACTCCACCCTGCACATGATTCAGAGGCTGTGCGAACAGAGGCAGGCTGTAATGCATTTGTGGGAGGATACACAGGCAGGCAGTTTGAGGGCAGTCATGGAGTTGTCTGGTGTGCAGTGGTCGAAGCTGAAAGACCTCTGTAAAGTCCTTCAGTGTTTTGAGGCATGCACATGGCTGGTAAGCGCAGACGACGCCATCATAAGCATGAGCATCCCACTTATGTGTCTTCTCATGCAAACTTTGACGCACATTAAAGAGCAGACGTCTGCAGCCGAGGAGGAAGAGGAGGAGGAAAACCTTGATGACAGTCAGCCATTGTCTGCTCAGGGAACTCTCCTGGACGAGGTGGAGGAAGAAGAGGAAGAGGAGGATGATGGGGATGATTATTTAGGGGAGGATGCTTCTGAAGGGGCAAGAGAAAATGTTGGCATGGCAAGGTCAGGTACAGGGTTTGTGCGTGACTGGAGGGATGTTGATTTGCCAGAAAGTACTCCTCCACCCAGCACTAAAAGTGCATCATTGACATCAGGAACATTGGCCCACATGTGTGATTATGCCTTGCAGATCCTAAAAAGGGACCTCCGCATTGCCAAAATGATGAACGATGATGACTACTGGTTGGCCAGCATCCTGGATCCACGCTATAAAGGTAAATTCCAAAACATCATGCCACAGGAGAACCTAGAGCTAATATTGGCTAACAAACAAGCAACTCTGGTAAACCGTTTGTTTGAGGCATTCCCAGCACACAGCGGCGGTGATGGTTCTCAGACGAGCCGTAGGGGGCAACATGGAAGAGGTGCCCCGAAGTGGCATTGGACACAGGGGTTTCATTACCATGTTGTGGACTGATTCTTCAAGTACCGCTCACATGACAGGTAATACTGCATCGATTGAAAGTGACAGGAGACAGCAGTTGTCAACTATGGTTACAAACTACTTCTCCTCCCATATCGATGTTCTCCCTCACAGGTCATTCCCCTTTGACTATTGGGCCTGTAAACTGGACACCTGGGCTGAATTGGCACAATATGCCTTACAGGAGCTCGCTTGCCCTGCTGCTAGTGTGCTATCCGAAAGAGTCTTCAGTGCTGCCGGATCAATCCTGACAGAAAAAAGGACCCGTCTGTCGACCCAAAATGTTGATGATCTAGCCTTCATTAAAATGAACCATGCATTGGTTTCAAAGGATTTTGTCCCACCTTCCCCTGCTGACACGTAGGTTGCCAGAAAAATGTCTCGCTTTTGTCCTCCTCTTCCTCGGACTTTTCTAATTCCTCCGTTTTCAGCTGTGAATGTCCAACATCAACATGTGCCATTTTTTCAACCTCCCTAACTGGGCTGCCTCCCCCGAGGGCCGGGGTCACCACCTGGTGCACGCACCCGTGCGAGTGCCATTGCCCTGGACAGGTGGATGGGCCCACTCTTGGGCGACGGCACTGGCACAGGGTCCCTCATAGTACAATCAAGTGTCTCTGATGGTGGGGGTGCACACCCGCCATCAGACACACTGGCGTACTATGAGGGGCACTGTGCCAGTACCGTCCCCCACGAGTGGGCCCCCCCTGCTTGCTCAGGGCCCCAGCACTTGCAATACTTACCTCTCCCTGCTCCACCGCTGTGTAGTCTGGGAGGTTAAATCCTTCACTGGGACTGCCAATACAAATTTGGTGAAGTGATAGATGATGGTTAAGACATAGCTATGCCCTGTCCTGCTGGACTCTATCTTCAGATGATCAATGGCTTCCATTTGTTATGGATGTCGACTCACAATGAGATGCAGTGGTGGTTTATCATCAGCTTTCACGGTTTTCCTACTCACAGACGTGTGACATTCCTGCCCACATTTTTAAATGTGTTCTCTCATGCCAATCCAAGAGAATCGCCTATGGCCTGTGGCTTGTGTCTTTTGCACTCCAAAGTTACCTGACAGATCATGATAGGCAGTGAGGACAATGTCTACATCTCTCCCTGTGATCACAATTTGATGGAAATGTGTAACGGTGATGGGATCCACGGTACTGCGATACAGCAAACCTTTCTTCACAAGAACTGTTTTCGCTGTCTCCACAGACAAAGTAATTGAGGGTCAGCATCGCCTCTGAGAATTCTCCCGGGAGTTTTTCCCGTGATGAGTAATTCCCAAATTTCTGCAGTCACTTGACTTTCCGTCTGTACTTGTATCCATCTCGTTTCCTCTTGCGGAGAGTCTGGACTGTCTTACTGAGACTGAAATATATGTGAAGATTGAAAAATACCCCAACAGTGTATACTGGTGTACGCTTCAAATACATTATCCTTTTTCTACTTTTAGATTCTTGTCTAATCCATACTGAGGCTGTGAGTATCTTTGTCGGACTACGGAAATATACACAGAGATTTTTTATGTTTAAACTATGCTATATATACCTGGTATCCAGTGATACTGTACCCTTTCTCAACTTTCTACAATCTTGTCGAATTCATACTGGGCTTGATACCGTCTGAGTCTGCCTCCTTATATATAGACATAGATTTTTTAATGTGTAAACTATGCTACATATATACCTGTTATCCGGTGATACTGTACCCTTTCTCAACTTTCTACAATGTTGTCGAATCCATACTGGGCCTGAGACCGTCTGAGTCTGCCTCCTGATATATAGACATAGATTTTTAATGTGTAAACTATGCTACATATATACCTGTTATCCGGTGATACTGTACCCTTTCTCACTTTCTACAATCTTGTTGAATCCATACTGGTCCTGATACTGTCTGAGTCTGCCTCCTGATTAGAGATGAGCGGTGTTCGAGTTGACCTGTTCGCCAAGTTCAAATTCGAACTGTTTTGGGCGGTGTTCGAGCCGTTCGTCGAACTCGAACACTTTGCTTACAATTCGGCTGTTCGAGGTTCCGTTCGAGAACGGTTCGTACTCCAAAAGCGTAACTTTATTTTCACATTAATAATGGTTTTAAATGTTAATATACAGTTTCATGGCATAGTAACGCTGTCTGGTAGCCAGCGGTGTAGTGCACCTGTCAAGGAGCTACACCGTGTGTGTTTCTAATAATTTTTTACCGCATCTTGTCCAGAAAATCCTTTTGGGCCTTGTAGCACTGTCTGCTACTCAGCAGAGGAGCCCACCCGTGAACCTAGCTATGCCGCCTGTTTATGAAAGAACCAGTTTTTGACTGCATTTAGCCCAGTTAATACTTTGGGCCTAGTAACTGTGTCTGCTACTTAGCAGAGGAACCCACCCGTGAACCAAGCTGTGCCGCCTGTTTATGTAAGAACCATTTTTTAACTCCATTTAGCCCAGTCAATACTTTGGGCCTAGTACCCGTGTCTACTGCTCAGCAGAGGAGCCCACCCATGAGCCTAGCTATGCTGCCTGTTTATGTAAGCACTGTCTGCTACTCAGCAGAGTTGCCCACATGTGAACCAAGCTATGCCGCCTGTTTATGTAAGAACTGCGTGCTACTCAGCAGAGGAGCCCAGCTGTTAAGCAAGCTACAGCACCTGTGGTTTGGACAATTAATTTTTTCAAATTCTTTCTGGAATGGCGGTTAGGCCTAATTCCGGAATTCCGGTTGACCTGCTCTTTCTGGGAAATCCTCGTTCGCGGGGAAGAATTGGAATTCCAGATCACCATCACTAATGGGGTTCAGCGGGTTATCCGCACCTGTAAGCGACACACGCTGGTCCTTTCAGTGTAGCGCGCATGCAGCCCCGGACATGTAAGGGCATGACAGACCTGTTATTGCTCGATCTCGCGTGCCAGAGCCTCGCGTGTCCCTCTAGTAAGCTGGACGCGGACCACGGGGTCATGCCGGAGTCTTGTTCGTTAACAGAATTTAGCTGTCAAATCGCTAGCAGAACTAAAAACGGCCATGCACCACCACCCACAGAATCGACAAAGCTTGCAATCTGTCCATCTTTTCCGTAGCTGGCATGGCTGAGGTTGCCCGTGTGGAGTCCAATTAAGCCGCAGGCTCCACTCCTAGGTGGTGCCCTTCTGGACATTGCTTTAAGGTTCAGCTTTGCAACCATACTGCCCCCGGTAACCAAACACTTTGCCTTCATGGACGCTGTTCGGAGGGTCGTGGGAATAACGCCGCCCGATCGGCAGTTGGCATAATTTATGGTGGGACGTCCAACGGAATGTGATCTTCTTCGATTTTTGAATTTTAGATTTTTTTTTATTTTAGATTTTTAGTGCAGCCTTTCTTGACTTCATAAGGGCATGACATCCCTATATCTGTGTCTCCTCCTCCTCCTTTTACTCCTCCACCTCTTTTCTATATGTAGTTGCCCTTTTCCATGTTATTTTTGTCGTCTGAGCATTGTGTCTGCTTTGGGACACCTTTTAAGGTGTTTTGTAATTGTTTTCTATGTGTCTGTATGTGTTTGTGTTTGCCTGCCATTGTTTTCAATGGGGCTCGACGGTGTTCGTCGAACGTTTGACGAACATTCGACGAACTTGCCTCCTGTTCGACGAACCGAACCAAACTCTAGCAGGGTGGTTCAACACTACTCCTGATATATAGACGTACATTATTAATGTTTAAACTATGCTATATATATCAGGTATCTGGTGATACTGTACCCTTTCTGCCAGGAAGTCCTCCTCCAACCACCACTCTAAGTGTATCATTGACACCTGGAACATTGGCCCACATGTGTGATTATTTCTTGTGGATCTTCTTCTTTTTATATTGTGGTGTGATCCATCCTGAGCATGTGAGAGTCTGTGGGTTACTCCTGCAATTTATATGTAGATTTAAAAATTACCCCAACACTAGTGTATACAGCTCTACGCTTGTGATACACTACCCATTTACAGCTTTTTATATTCTGGTCTAATCCAAACTGACCAAGTGAGAGTCTGTTTCTGACTGTGGAAATAAATACTGAGATTGACAATGACCCCTACACTGGTTACAGCTGAACGCTTCAGATCCATTACCGTTATACGGCTTTTTATATTGTGTTGTAATCCACACTGAGCCTGAGAGCGTCTGTGTCTGCCTTCTGAAATATATACAGAGATTTAGAATGTTTAAACTATACTATATATACCTTGTGTCTGATGATACTGTACCATTTTTCTACTTTTTATATTCTTGTCTAATCCATACTGAGCATCTATTTGTGACTCATGAAATATATAGGGAGATTGACAATTATCCTTTGACTGTATAGAGCTGTACGCTTCTGATACAGTACCATATATCTGATGTTATTTTGGGTACATTTTCTCCAAAATTTGGAAGTATGGTGGAAGAGGCCGCAGACATGGGCGTGGGGGGGCCAGCTGGTACTGATGGTGGTGGTGCATCTGCTGGTAGTGGCAAAAGCACATTAGCAGCTAAGGCAGGAGCTGTTGAGCCTGTGTCATGGTCTGGCTCCGGAACGCCTGGAAGGCTACCTTTTCTGGGAGTAGGTTAACCGTTTTTAAAGCCGGAGCATCAGGAACTAATTAGGGCTTACTTTGCCGAAACAGACTCCAGCAAACATGCCCTCCTTTTCTGAAGTTTCAAAAAATGCAAGCACTGAGTTGTCAAGTGATGGCTCCTGGTCAGGAAGAACCCCTTTCCTTGTGTCCTTCACCACCACCAAAAGTGAATGATGCAGCAGGCCACACTTCACATTAGTCCATTTAGCTCTTTCCCACATCCTATGCCTGGGTTATCAAGTCAAATCGTGAATTCCCCAGTCGAAGATGAATCTGACATCGAGTGTGGGTGGCCAGCCAGGGCAGTGGGGTTAATCAGTACCGGGCCGATGTCTCAGAGGGATGTGTCACGGTGGTGGTGACCCGGTCCGTGGACATGGGCGTCCATGCAAAGGGGTGAATAACATTTATAGGTGAATGATACTTGACGCCACCTGTGGTTTCTGATCAGATTGACCCGCGCTGCAGTGTCGCTTCTCTGGGACAGATGTTGTGGTGCAGCTAATATGTAGAATCCCTGCACAGGTAGGGCCGTAGTCGCAGGGCAGATGAAAGAGTTGGTAGATGGTGTGCAGTGCAGGATGTAGCAGAGCCGTGCGGCAGGCACAGGACAAAAATGACAGACAGTCGTGCAGTTCCTTTACCTGTACTTGGTAAGTGCCGTCCAGGACCCAGAGTACAGAAGGAGAAGGAGTTGGTCAGCCTGGAAGCAAATTTGGAATTCTCTCTGCAGATAGGTAGTGTGGCCTCCATTCTAGCACTTATCTGAGGTACTTGCAGTACTGAGTTCACTGAAGTTCCCCCTGTTGACTCTCTTTTGGAACTTTCTCGTATGGCAGGCAGCCATAGCCTTTTCCTTCTGGCTCACACAAGTCACTGCTGGGGCTTCCGAGCCTTTGTTGGGAACAGAGCATTTACAGCTGCTACTTCCTCCAGTTTCTTCTGCAGGACCATCAGTGTCCCTACAAACTCAGAGACCGGAATCCAGACCATGCGCTCCAGCTAGGAGTGAGCCTTAACTCTGCTCATCCTCCAGCTCCCCTTCTCACATCCACACACTTCCTTTAAAGACTGCCCTAACTTCCCTCCTCCCGACCACAGAGAGCAGCTCCTCAGCAGTCAGGTTCAGAGCTCTCCCTGCTGGCATGGAGTGGGAACTGTGTTGTGTGTTGGTTTAACTGCTAAAGGGATCCTTCTTTGCTCCCAAGCATGACATCACACTCCCTAGGAGGAAGGTAATGCCACTGTGACGACCGTACTCCTGGGGGTGCCACAAGTCCACTGATGCCCAGCCACTGCTAGAAGATTCTGCTGGTACTTTGATCCAGATCACTACATTCTCCTCGCACTCTACACAGCCAGAATCTTACCCTGATGAAACTCAGGTTCTCCTTCCCGCATACTATACCACCTTACACGGTGACAAAGAGGAAGATGCAGATGAAAGTGCAGGTTCCTTGAGCAGGTGGGGGGGCATACTCATGGGCGACGGCACTGGCACAGGGCCCTTCACAGTACACAAAAGTGTCTCTGCCGGTGGGAGGGCCCACCCACCGTCAGACACACTGCCGTACTATGAGGGGGCCCTGTGCCAGTGCCGTCGCAAACGAGTGGGCCCCCCCTGCTTGCTCAGGATCACAGCACTTGCAAAGTTGAAATACTTACCTCTCCCTGCTCCACCGCCGTGACATCTTCTGCGTTTCCTGACAGTGACATTCTGGTCAGAGAGCGTGATGACATCACATCTGTATGCCCTTTGCCTAAACAGTCCAAGTGCAGAGAGATGGAAGATGGGGACGACGAGGAGTCCAGACTAGTACAGGGATTCCCTAGCGACGAGACTTATTTAATTGTTTTAAGGGTTGGGAGCAATTTTTGGGGAGCACTATACGCTGGAGAATGATATATGGGGCCCACCATACTCTGGAGCATTCCAAAGGTGGACATCAGACACGGGAGCAGCATTTACAGGGCCCATTATACACTGGAGCATTAGAAATGGGGCCCATTATATATGGAGCATTGTTTGGGCCCATAAGACAGTGGAGCTTCATCCATGGGGACCAACATATACTCTAGCATTATGTGGAGCTCATCATATACTGTATCGAACATTATATGGGACCAATGATTCTATATGGAGAAATATATGGGCCTCATTACTCTGTATAGCGCACTATGTGGTGGCCATAATACTGTATGGAGTAATATACTGTCTGTTTTTGGAGCTATTGGAGAATTTAAAATGGATATCAGTCATGTGATGTAAGAAGTGAAGTATTTTTCATTGTACTATGCCGCTATTTCTCTGCCGTATCAGAGGATCATGAATTGTGGCATGTGTTAAAGGAGCCCATTGACACTCTTTGGCCCTGGGCCCACGAAAATCTGGAGCCAGCCCTACCCCCCCCACAACTTTAGCCAAATAACCCCCAGTTTTCAATGCCTAACTATTATTATAAAGTAAATTAAGGCTGACAAGCCTAAGTAATAAGAATTGATGTTTTTGGCATTAAAATGGGCACTGTAGGTGAGTTTCCTGTCCTCCACTCACTGCCGATTTTTCTCCCCCATTGATTTGTATTGGGTTTCGTGTTTCGTGTCGGCTTTCGACTTTTCACAATAATCGGCCGATTTCGTTTGACCCGACTTTTGCGATAGTCAGGTTTCATGAAACCCGACTAGACCCGAAAAAAGGCAAAATCGCTCATCTCTACTTGAAACATGACTTGCAGATTGAATGGTTACTGCCGAGTTTGCCGCATATTGAACTGCGGCTGCTGATATCATAGCTTCCAGATGGATGTTTACTGTCGATAGATAAGACCTCCCACACTTTTTAGATTTCTGGAGTGCTCTTACAGTGGAATGAAAATGTATTAACTCACAGTAATGTTATGCCTAATTTGAATATTTTGTGTCTGCTTCCTTCTGCTGGCTTGGTTTCTCTCAGTCAATGCTTACTCTGGTTAAAGGGAGTTTCCTTTCTACTTGTATGAGATGTTCTATCTGTTCTTAGCTAATCATGCATCTCCCCCTCTCAGGGCCATCATCAGGGCATTTCTGCCCTTATTGCTGTATGAGGACCAGTGAGCAGAAGGAAAGATTGGGTGCCGGACACAATCCGGATCTTCCCTCTTGTACTTCTGCTCACCAGGTCCCAGGGTATAATAAAATATAGTGTGCCAGCGCGCCTCCATTGGCAGTGCACATCTTGTCTCAGGAAGCCTTCTTGGAGCTCAATGGCCATCAAAACTGAATGGCCATGCAGCTCCAAGGGAGTCCCACAGCCTCTTCTGTGATGCTCTCATGGTGGCGCATACACAATGACATCATCGCATATGCATCGGTATGTACACACGGCGCTCGCCGGGATACCATTCCAGAAGTGGGGCTGCAAGGGATTGTATGAGAGATAAGCATGAAAAACTTTTTTTTAAATAAAATAAATTAAATGGGTTTGAGGGGAGCAAATGATAATGAATTAAGGATGGGGGACAGCAAATGATCAATTGAGGGTTTGGGATGGAGACAGCAAATGATGACTTGAAAGTGGGGGTGGGAAGAGCAAATAATGATTAATTGAGGGTGGGGAAAAACAAATGATGATGAATTGGGGGTGGGGCAGAGTAAATGATGAAATTGAGTGTGGGGGAAAGCAAATGATGATGAATTTAGGGTGGGGTGGGAGAGAGATAAGACATGACATAAGGAATTGAGGTGGAGGGGTCATGTAAATACAATGAATTGGGGAAGAGGTTTGTACTGAGTTGCTATTTATAGTTATTGGGGGCACAGTAGTGAATTACAATTTATATTCGGAATGGTGGGTTGCATAATAGCTAATTATACATTAATAGTGGAGGCACTACATATTCAGCTGCATAGTGTAGAAGTTGGGGAATCTACTCTTGAAGCAGTGTACTAGATAACTGTGTCTTATTTATTGTAGAGATGAGTCCTGGCTTGAAGAAGTGATGGTGGTCTGTGCTGGATGTAGAAAAAAACCAAAGATGAAGGACTTACACTAGAGACATAACCAGTGAGTCACTGTGTCAGCTTTACACTGACACTATGTACTGTATACTATATAAAGAGTTCTTGTGTATAATGTCACTTGTGATCACTGCATTACCTGTACACGATAAACATTATTACAGAGCTCTTTGGTTTAATGTCATTGGTGATCGCTGTATTAACTGTACAGTATATACAGAGCTCTTGTGTATAATGCCATTGCCAATCCGTGTATTACCTGTGAACTGTATACAGAGTTCTTGTGCATAATGTCACCAGTGATCTCTGTATTACCTGTGCACTGACACTATATACAGAGCACCTGTGTGTAATGTCACTGGTGATAACTGTATTACCTGTACACTTACACTATATGCAATGTACAGAGCTCCTGTGTATAATGGCACTTATTGTAATATTAGTGTTGCTTTTTTTTATTAATAATCAGTATTGCAGTAATCGGTCACTATTTTTTGGTACTGGTAATATGTGATCTAGCCATGATATAGCATTATGTGTTCTTTGTATGTGGTATTATTTGGCTTCTATGTGATGGTAATTAGAAATGGGCGAACCCAAACAGTAAAATTCGGAGTCCGTATCAAACACCTATTGTTCGGGCATGAACAACGAACACAAACTTCACCAGGAAGTCCATGTTACTGTTTGGGTTCGGCCATGGATATTGGCCCCCTCACAGCCTAAAAATAGCAGCCTGCAGCCGCCCAGAGAAGGCGCATCTATTAGATGTGCCAATTCTGGTGCTTTGCCCAACTCTTCCCATTTGCTCTGTAGCGGTGGCAAGTGGGGTTCATATTTGTGGGGTTGATGTCACCTTTGTATTTTCAGGTGACATGAAGCCCATGGCTTAGTAATGGAGAGGATTTTATAAGACACTTACCCATTTCTAATCCTATAGTTGTATGGTTGTAGAGGCACTATGTTTATTCAATTTGGTAATATTTCCTTACCACAATATTGATACATCTTCCCCTTGACTCAGGTGACTTATTCAGCTAATATTAAAGCATTTCTGAAGTCACTCAATATAAATTTGCACTTTTTTTTCTCTAAAAACGATTGTCTGTTTTCAGAGAAAATTCAGTCACAGGCTAATAAAGTTTAGAGGTTATCTCATCTTCTTAAATGGCAAAATTACAAAATATTTAAAAGCAAGTAACTTTGTCATTTTCCTCTCATTAAATGAATCTCCTTTCTCCAGAAAAATGGAATTTTAATTTCAGTGTTCACTGTTTGTGGCTCAGGTTATTGACCACTTTTGCTGTCTATAAGTTATGGCAGGTCTTCAAGCCAACAAGTGGAGCAACTGCAAGCTATTTGCTATAATGAAAGCAAGCACTGCTCTGAATCTGGCTTGAATGATTGATTTGGCAAGAGCAAGATATAGTGCTCTTGCACGTCCATAATACTGTAGAAGCAAAGCTGCCTCTGCTCTCTGCTTTTGAGAGCTCACAGTTCTGGATGCAGAACAATGCTTCTCGTCAGAACTTATTATTTTCTTGAGACAGAACATGGGACAAACCCTTTAAAGGGAACTTGTCAGCAGTATTGTGCTGAGTAACCTACAGACTGTGTCAAGTTAGCGCCGTCATACTGATTAAAATGCTACATTGGTTAATGAAATCCATATTGTGGTAGTTGTTTAATCTTTATTCGTAGTTTTCAGTTAATGAGATTCTCGTGCTTTGGGGCAGGCCTGTAGGGGTATTTATGTGGTGCGCTGCTTACAAATTCATCTATATGGGCTTATGACGTATACAGTATTTTACATACAGAATATAATATGTTTTGGAAAAAAAATTCACATTCAGCAGGCAGGCGCTGGAGGCTACACCTCCACTGTAGCATGATCACATGTATAATGTAAATGTCATTATTTTATTTGGTTATATACTTGGATTAAAAAAAAAATCTTTCTCATAAAGGCGCCGGCTGCACCACCACTGATTTTACCATATACTGGAAAACAAGAACCAAATAAAACAAGGAAAAAAAATTCAAAGTGCGGTGAAATTACAAAAAAACGAAATTCCACAATTTTTTTTTGTTTTTACCATGTTCACTAAAACTGACCTGCCATTATGATTCCAATAAACAAAAATGATGTCCAGCAGATAATAGAAGTAGAATTTAACTTTTAATGCAAAAAATGGTTAAAATTCCATATAGATGATGTCCAGCACAATTCACACACATACAATGCTGCTAATGATCAATTATCAACGCGTTTCAACTTTTGAGTCTTAGTCATGATCTCATTAGATTTTTTTTTAAAAACATTTTCTTTTTACTTCCTTCAATAGTCTCCTTAGTAGACTTGAAGCTGTGATCTTCTGATCACTTATGCTACACATAGCAGGGCTCTAGCTTGAGACTCTAAGGTCTTCTAGGACTGTTACCCAACCCCTTTCAAGTTCTCTAATGTAACATTGCTTCAGCATTGTCAAAGTGACATCAACATACATGGTTATGGGTAAACCTACCTTAACCATTCTTCACTGTTGTGCTGTCATATATTATCTGTACAGTTTATTATGTGAGCCTTCTCTGGCTGAAGTAATATTATGCAGTATGTAAAATGTTGAATTGAATTGCATATTGTTCCAATTTTGGCAGTTTTACATTGAATCAATTATCTCCTCTATACCACTAAGCAGTCGGTACACACATTTAACTAGCTAAAATTGCAACACATGTATTAGTTAACTTACAATACATTCATACATGATGCAGACTTCAGGCATGGGAATATTTCAATATGTAATTCATTGGACATTTTTGATAAATGACACATGCATTCATCAATGTCTAGAAAGAGAATCATTCATCTCACAAAAGTAGAGTCCAGTTAGAGTTAGTGCAAACTTGAGCTGGTAAGACATTTCTGTCTCTTTATGATCTGAATTTACACACCGTCTTCACTTTATTAAAGATGAAATAAGTTTTGCAGTGTTTTAATAAAACGTCCATCTCACCAAACAATGAAAATCTTTGTACAGCCTCGGAACTGCGACAGTATTGATAAATGCATATTGATAGTCTGTCATGGATTTGGAATACCTTGCAGATTATATGCTGTATTATTGCAGTGCTGCATCTCATAAGCAAAGTAATCTCTACTTTCACTTCTTTAACCACTTGGTGGGTTGAACTAAATGGACTTAAAGTCTCCCTTCAACCTTAAATACCATGTTACTATGCAACAGTCAGTTAATGTGTGCATGTTAGGCCCACCAGATGAAGTGGATTCCCTAAGACTTGTCTCTGAGTGGGCACATGGATCCTGGGCGTTGATGCAACTAGCAGGAAGACATGTGGGCAGCCAGGACTTGGTACACACAGGACTCTCAGGAGCAGCAGGATGGATGAAAAGGAACCCAACAGGGATGAATGCAAGTAAAAAACCACAGCAAACACAGGTAATGGCGCAAACCAAGCATAAAACACTAGAGTCTCAATCCCAAGACACAGATGTGTTCCTTAATGGTCCTTAAATAGGTCTATGGAGATGATGTAATTGATCTACTCCAGTCAGCTTGCAAAACCTGACGAACATCACCTCAGAGTTCAGTGGACCCAAGGGCAGGAAATGGAGCAAAGGATACCCATGCAGGTGTGCAACAGTGCACTTACTATGCAGAGTGGGCTTTGTGTTATACAAACAATACCCAAGGATAATTGTTAAGATCAATGCTAAAACAATTTGCAACAATGCAACCTTTATGATATTGTTGTCAATTGTGGCAGTTGAATTTAAAAGGACTGTGTCAGCACAGAATGACTGTTCAAACCAAGTACGAGCGCTTGGTGCTCCATGGTAGGGCCAAAAATTTAAATACATCTTACCACCTACTTGTTTTCCCTCTATATCTGCCCTTCTGTGACTCTATGAAGCCCAAGCTGTCAATCTAAGAAGAAGAAAGGGGTGAAGATTGAAGACAAAAAAATCTGGTGGGAAGGTGTATTTTAAATGATGCGCCCTGCCTTGGAGCACCAAGAGGCAGGACTTAGTTTGAACATTCATTCTGTGCTGACAGAGTCCCTTTAACAATTTAGGAACAACCGGTGGTTACAAACAACACCTCTCCCCTGGATGTGAATGCTGTATGACAATTTTTCTGTTATGGCAGTGGGGAGGTAGATGAAGGCTTCTGTGTCTATACTGTTTCTACCTTCACAAAGGCTGGAATTCATAGGAGATTGGCAATTTTATACTACACTGAATATATTGTGGTGTATTCTGGAGGTGATCAATCATTCGCACTCTAAGGAGACTAAAATAATGAATCAAATATAAAAAAAACTCATAAAAATATAAAATATAATAAAAACACAGCTTGTCCCATAAAAAACAAGGTCTTTTCCAATTTCACACTTATGGGTTTTTAAGTAGTTAAAAAAATATATAAATTTGGTATCACTGCAACTGCACAAAAAAAATTTACCAGAATACTTTTACAGCAAAGTGAACATTAAAAATACAAAATCCAAAAAACAACTGTGAAATTTTGGTTTTATCTCCGTTCCACCCCAATTCAAATTTTCAGCATTCCAAACTATAACTTGTGGGTAAATAAGCAATGATGTAATATTATTGATGCTTGATTAGAGTTGAGCATATTTGTTTGGATTCGGTTCCGAATACGATCGGCAGCGAATATTGTTTTTGCAATATTTGACCAACACTGCCGAACGTCATTAGAGTCAATGGGAGTAGAAATTCCCGAGTGTGTTCGGAACTGATCCTCAAACATACATTCGACACGAATAGGGTACCAATATGGCACGAATATGGCAAATCCAGATTCGGAGACTGAATCCGAACAAATTCGCTCAACTCTCCTCTTGATATGCCCATGTCTGTAGAGTAATAAAAAAGGATGAATTTTGATACACAAGGAGGAAAAAAGGAAAGCAAAAAAATTTAATTAAAATTGTCTTCAAAGTGTTAAAGCAATTCTAGTACACAATAAATTGCACCAGAATGGTTCTTTCTATTACCTTAACTTCCCCTAGCAATAAACAGTGTATAGCATAAAAGTAATATATTGTTGTTGATAGCTCTGGTCTAAGTTGAATACTCTCATAGGAAAGACTGCACATATCTCCATGAGATCAGCATGCAGGCCCCATGCTCTATTTTTTTTTTCGCAGAAAACATATGGTTAGGAACTGGTTGAAACCCACTAACAGCTTGCCTATGCTGCAAATCATCCATTGAAATCAGGACACATGCTATGCAGCTGAAAGGGAAGAAATGTCATTAAAAATGATTCATACACCTTATCCTTAATGAGTGCTGATGCTCGAGGTGTTCAATTACTTGATCGATAATTCCAAAGCAGTTTGGAGTATAATGTTCTGAGTAGAAATATTAGTCTATTGCATTAATTTGCAGTTTTGCATGAAAACATATCAGTAATTACCTCTTCGTTTCTCCTCTTTTTTTTTTCTACAGCCATTGCTTACCACACTGTAGTAAGTAAACATACACAATGAGACATATGGAGAAATTTCAAAACAGCACATGGTGGGGTCCTAATGAGTATTAGCATACTGTGCATAACAGGTGAAATCCAAGCTTTGATTACTGTTCTGTGCAAATTATCCATTCTGTGTCTATCTGTTTTCAAGCTAGCTAGTTGGCTTACTGTCACAGTAATTGCTATTGTTATATTTAAAGTTATTAAGAAAGCACGCCGCATACTACTTCAATTATTCTGGCCCATAGAAAATTAAGATACCTTTATTTGAAGACTAACATGAAAAAAAGTTTAGTTTTTGACTGTGTTTAACTTTTAAGTAACACTCCAGGAAAAACTAACACACTGAGTTATGTCTAGTGCAGTCCTTTTAAGTTATAAACATCAATTATTAATATTGTTAATTAGCTTGATAAAAACAATTTACAATGTTACTTAATTTTGCAGTTACTAATAATCTCTTGTTATTGTGCTGCTAAAGACTCTGTGTAAATTTTTCACATATCTCTCTGTACTGCTTCTCTGTCATAACTGATAGCATGATGCTTCTGTTGGCTTAGAAACTGACACAATTTGCTTTATCTGCCTCTTCTTTCAGTGTTAGAGATAGCCATAGCAAGGGGGAAGAGAGGATGATATAAACAACAGAGCCAGGCTACTAAAGAAAGATGAGGAACTCACAGTAGAATTTGCATAACGCGGTGTAACACAGTCCGTTAACACTGCCATTAACCCCTATTATCGGGCACATCGCTAACGCATGCCATAATCAGCATGCGCTAGCGATGTGCCGCCATTCTGTGATGGAGCCTCGAACGCGGGCTGCAGCATCTGAAGCTCCGTCACTGCTAGTACAGATGAATCATCTGCGCTAGCGGTATAGCATAACGCGATCGCGTTATGCTATAGCGCTAACGCAGCCCGTCAACGCTATGCATTGAACGGGCTGCCTTAATGCAGCATGAACCTGGCCTAAGGAAATGGAAAATGTTATTGTTCTATCTTTTACCTCTTTCTCATATTTCACTGGTACTGCTACACGTTAATGTGTATTATCATTATGTGTGTGTCACATAGGAACTGCTATACTATTCTGTGTTTTACCTTAAGGGATAAAGGTGTAATGTATATTTATGTAAATGTTATGTACAACTACTGTAATAGTTGTAGGGAAAGCATAGTACTCTAGTTAGGCCACTAGATGGGGTGGAGCACATACTCAGCCTGTAAATAGTTAAAGTAGGAGTAGCTAACGGCCGTTAAGCTGAGGAACAGCTGAGATTTGAATCAGTTGGGGGGAGTGGCCTGACAGGGCAGTCAGCTCAGTAACATTAAAGACACGGACCCAGCCATCCAGGGCATGAGGGCCACAGATGACAACACTGCAGAACACAGCAGTGCAGATCACAGCTGCACAGTTCACAGTAGCGCAGAATATAGCAGTGCAGATGACTACACTACAGATGGTAGTGAGACTGTTGGCAGCAGTGAGGCAGCACAGATCGCTCATTATGAGGCAGCTTGCTACGTGGGCAGATGCCCTTTTATCTGGGGCAAAACAGACAAGGGAACGCCCAAAAATGGTGAAACTGGACAAAGAGGATGCTGTGATGCTGAACGGGACAGGACATCCCAGAGATATGCTGAAGGGAGAGAGTGAGAAGCTAGGGAAAGTGACAGAATTGTGCACTGTGGAATCTGAGGTAACCGCTGTAAAGAATATGGATGTGCTGAGTACAAAAATGAGTAAAGCTGTTATTGTTAAAGTTGAGCTGGAATGTCTCCATTTGTACCACAACGCCTGGAAAAAATATACTGCCACCTGTAGAAGGCCGAGAGGGTGAGAAGAATGGAGCTGTAAGTATGCTGAAAGAAAGCTGTCATGTCTATGTGAGGGGAGGCAAGGACACCGTTGTCCCGGAGTCCTCAACCATGACTATGGTCCTGGCCATACCTTACATCTGCATATTTTTACAGGAGAGATCACTAGAAGAGATGAGAGAATATGTTCGGAAACAAAAGCCAAATCCTAATTTACCATAATTGTGCCATATTGTTCCCGTAATACATGCTGACTTTGTTTGACGATAATTTTCGAATATATTTGCTCATTTCTACTCCCATTGACTCCAATGGCGTTTGGCTATGTTCGAAGAACATTGCAAAAGCAATATTTGCCAGCGATCGTAATCCGAACCAAATATTGAAAAATCCGCTCAACTCTAATCACTAGTGCAAAAACAGAAAAGAATTATAAGTAGAGATGAGCGACTTTCCCTTTTTCGGGTCGAGTCGGGTTTCATGAAACCTGACTTTCGCAAAAGTTGGGTTGAACACAATTGGCCGGTTATCGTGAAAAGTCGAAGGCCGACTGAAACACGAAACCCAATGCAAATCAATGGGGAAGAAAAGTCGGCAGTGAGTGGAGGACAGGAAACACACCTACAGTGCCCATTTTAATGCCAAAAACATCAATTCTTATTACTTAAGGTTGTCAACCTTAATTTACTTTATAATAATAGTTAGGCATTGAAAACTGGGGTTTATTTGACTAAAGTTTTTGGGGGGGTAGGGTTGGCTCCAGATTTTCATGGGCCCAGGGCCAAAGAGTGTCAATGGGCTCTTTTAACACATGCCACAATTCATGATCCTCTGATACGGCAGAGAAATAGCGGTATAGTACAATGAAAAATACTTCACTTCTTACATCTCACATGACTGATATCCATTTTAAATTCTCCAATAGCTCCAAAAGCGGACAGTATATTACTCCATACAGTATTATGGCCACCGCAGAGTGTGCTATACAGAGTAATGAGGCCCATATATTTCTCCATACAGAATCATTGGTCCCATATAATGTATACAGTATATGATGAGCTCCACATAATGCTACAGTATATGTTGGTCCCCATGGATGAAGCTCCACTGTCTTATGGGCCCAAATAATGCTCCATATATAATGGGCCCCATTTCTAATGCTCCAGTGTTTAATGGGCCCTGTAAATGCTGCTCCAGTGTCTGATGTCCACCTTTGGAATGCTCCAGTGTATGGTGGGCCCCATATATCATTCTCCAGAGTATAGTGCTCCCCAAAAATTGCTCCCAACCTTTAAAACAATTAAATAAGTCTCCTCGCTAGGGAATCCCTGTACTAGTCTGGACTCCTCGTCGTCCCCATCTTCCATCTCTTTGGACTTGGACTGTTCAGGCAGAGGACGTACAAACGTGATGTCATCGCGCTCTATGACCAGAATGTCACTGTCAGGAAACGCGAAATACGTCACGGCTGTGGAGCAGGGAGAGGTAAGTATTTCAACTTTGCAAGTGCTGTGATCCTGAGCAAGCAGGGGGGGCCCACTAGTTGGTGACTGCACCGGCACAGGGCCCCTCATAGTACGGCGGTGTGTCTGACGGCGGGTGGGCCCCCGTATCTGGCAGAGACACTTTTGCGTACTATGAAGGGCACTGTGCCAGTGCCGTCGCCCATGAGTATGCCCCCACCTGCTCAAGGAACCTGCACTTTCATCTGCACCTTCCTCTTTGTCACAGTGTAAGGTGGCATAGTATGCAGGAAGGGGAACCTGAGTTTCATCAGGGTCAGATTCTGGCTGTGTAGAGTGCGAGGAGAATGTAGTGGTCTGGGTCAATGTACCAGCAGAATCATCCAGCAGTGGCTGGGCATCAGTGCACTTGTGGCGCCCCCAGGAGTACGGTCGCCACAGTGGCATTACCTTCCTCCTAGGGAGTGTGATGTCATGCTTGGGAGCAACGAAGGATCTCTCTACCAGTTAAACCAACACACAACACAGTTCCCACTCCAGGCCAGCAGGGAGAGCTCTGAACCTGACTGCTGAGGAGCTGCTCTCTGTGGTCGGGAGGAGGGAAGTTAGAGCCGTCTGTGAATGGAAGGGGAAGTGTGTGGACATGAGAAGAGGAGCTGGAGGATGAGCAGAGTTTAGGCTTACTCCTAACTGGAGTGCATGGTCCAGATTCCAGTCTCCGAGTTTGTAGGGACACTGACGGTCCTGCAACAGAAACCGGAGGAAGTTGCAGCTGTAAATGCTCTGTTCCCAACTAAGGCTCGGAGGCCCCAGCAGTAACTTGTGTGAGCCAGAAGGAAAAGGCTACAGCTGCCTGCCATACGAGAAAGTTTCAAAAGAGAGTCAACAGGGGGAACTTCAGTGAACTCAGTACTGCGAGTACCTCAGATAAGCACTAGAACGGAAGCCACACTACCTATCTGCAGAGAGAGAATTAATAATTTGCTTCCAGGCTGACCAACTCCTTCCCCATCTGTACTCTGGGTCCTGGATGGCGCTTACCAAGTACAGGTAAAGGAACTGCACGACTGTGTCTGTCATCTTTCTCCTGCGCCTGGCGCAAGGCTCTGCTACATCCTGCACTACACACCATCTACCAACTCTTTCATCTGCCCTGCGACTATGGCCCTACCTGTGTAGGGCTTCTACATCTTAGCTGCACCACAACATCTGTCCCAGAGAAGCGACACCGCAGCTCTGGTCAATCTGTTTAGAAACCACAGGTGGCGTCAAGTATCAGTCTCCTATAAACGTTATTCACCCCTTTACATGGATGCCCAGGGCCACGGACCGGGTCACCACCACCGTGACACATCCCTCTGAGACACCGGCCCGGTACCAATTAACCCCACTGCCCTGGCTGGCCACCCACACTCCCTGTCAGATTCATCTTGGACTGGGGAATTCACGATTTGACTTGATAACCCAGGCATGGTATGTGAGAAAGAGCTACATGGACTAATGTGAAGTGCGGCCTGCTGCATCATTCACTTTTGGTAGGGGTGAAGGACACAAGGAAAGGTGTTGTTCCTGACCAGGAGCCTCCACTGACGACTCAGTGCTTTTATTTTTTTGAAACTTCAGAAGAGGAGGCGATTGAGTTGGAGGGTGTGTTAGCAATGTAAGCCAAAACTTGTTCCTGAAGCTCCGGCTTTAAAAGCGGTTTACCTACTCCCAGAAAAGGGAGCCTTCAAGGCCTTGTGGAGCCAGATGATGACACAGGCTCACCACCTCCTGCCTTAGGTGCTATTGTGCTTTTGCCACTACCAGCAGATGCACCACCACCACCATCAGTACCAGCTGGCAACCCCCGCCCACTTCCACGGCCTCTTCCACCATACTTCCTCATTTTTGGAAAATGTACCCAAAATACCACCAGCTATATGGTACTGTAAAACAAGATACAAGGTGTATATAGTATTGGGGAGATTTGGAAGCTCCCTAGAGATTTTAGGAGGCTGAACTATTATCTCAGGCCCACTATAGATTACACCTCAATTTAACAGGCTGAAATAGGCAGGTGTATGACCAGGCACAAGGTGTGTATATAGTATTGGGGAGAATTGGAAGCTCCCTAGAGATTTTAGGAGGCTGACAATGATGCTCTCAGTCCAAGTATGGCAGCTGGCAGCCTAATAAGCAGGACTGCTGCACACAAAAGTGTGGAAAAATGAACACTTGGTAACTGTGCAGAAAAGAGGAAGAAAAGTATTTTTGTTTTTAAAAAGCAGTTTGCACAGCAGTGTGCAAACAGCAATGCAGCTATCAGGGAGCCTTATAAGGCAGCCTAATAACCAACAGAGCTGATGCACAAAAAATATAGCCGCCCCTGTCACTGCACACAAACTGTTGTGTTGTACAGTGGAAATCGCTAACAGCAGAAGCAGTTTTTTTGTTCTTCTTCCCTGCCTAACGCTCTCCCTTATTCAGAATCAGCAGCTGCAACCTCTCCCTAATGCTAAAATTGGCAGAAGTAAGATGGCGATCAGTATGCACGCCCTTTTATAGCCCCACACAAAGCAAGCCAATCACTTGCATGCCCTTCTCAAAGATGGTGGTGACCGATGCCCATGTCATCGCGTTGCCCACAGTGTGCGTCCTCCATCATTGGCTGAAAAAGGGCACTGGAAGCATCATTTGAAACGCAACTTTGGCGCTCTGGTCGCCGACCTCGTGGCCGACCTCACACTATGGTCGGGTTTCGTTTCATGAAACCCGACTTCAGCGAAAGTCAGCGACTTATGAATTTGACCGACCTGTTTCGCCCAACTCTAATTATAAGGCCTCATTCTTACAATATGTCCAATTTTCACATATGTGCTCTATCCGTGTTTCCCCTAATAGAACATGCACCCATTATAAACTGTGGAACAGTTCATATGTTCTTGTTTCATTGCAGACTATCTGTTCATAAAAAGATCACAGAGACCTTTCTCTTTTTGATGACACAACAAAATTCCTCTTCTTTAAGCCCTAAGCACTTTTGTAATTAGCTTTATTATTACATTCCCTACATATCTTCCTATCCTGCTATTTCCAATATGTGTTTTCTTTACTTAATTGTTTGTAATGATCATACCTTGAGGAAGGGGGACCGTGTTTTCCCTGAAACACGTAGATTTTGGCCATTGGGCACCGCAGGACTCCATATGCTAACATTTAGCACCTTCCTGAAACATGACATCAATAATGGAGGTGGAGCTGAGGTCACTTTGACAGCTTTTCTCACCGCCATATCCTGATGACATCCTGATTAAGTAGAGGTGATCGAGAAGTGACTATATTTTCACTTACACCACCATAACTGTCACTGTTTCTTACACCATAGTCTCTATCCCTGAAACAAATCATCATCAGGGGCAGTGCTAGAAGCAGTGTGAGTGGCACAAACACCACACCCTGTTGATGATTTTTTTGAGGGCAGTAATAGAAGCAGGGTAAGTAAAAGAAGCGCAACCCCCCTCAAATGGTCTCAAATTAATCATAATCCTGATGACAATTCGTTTCAAGGAAAAAAACAGTGATGTTAGTACCAGTGACTGTGATGGTGGCAACTAAAGATGTTGTCGCTTCTTGATCACCTCTACTGAACCAAAAAGTCATCAGGGGATGACATTGGCAGTAGCTGTGGTAAGTAACTGCAGTGCTCCTCCCTGATGATGTCCTGATTCAAGAGTGGTAACAGGCACTGCAGAGAAGTGAGTGCAGCCCCAGCCTCCCATGAAGCCTCGTTTAAGAAAATGAAAAGGATTGTTCATCCAGCTCAGTTTTTCGAAAACTGCTTTAAGTGTTGGTTTATTAAATGTTTTAACGCAATACAAAAATGCAAACACATGTAATAATCCATTTAAGCATGTCAGAAGAAACTCATTGTAGAGAAGAGTCTAGAAATACAGCTGAGTTCATAAGCACATAATTGCAAATTATCAGAGCCAAATATGTCAGGAGGTACAATGTATAAGAGTCAGTGATAAGCGGTCATAGAGGAGCGCTTAGGAAGTAACCCAGGGGCAGACAAACATGTCAGGTCTCCACCGCAGCTCCAGCCGAAAACCTCCAATGGAGGATAGGAGCAATGAGAAAATGGAAACGGTCTTAGGAGCGCAGGAAAGAGACTCAGACAAGAGATGGGGTGGTAAGTAACAGTTTGCAGCCAGAGTGTAACTAAATGCAAAGTTTGTAACTCAGTGTAACCAATAAGACTTAAAAATATTTTTTCCTTGTCAAATGTATTGTTAGAATTTGATGATTAGGTTGGCCCTTATTTTTGTCATATAGGGCCAGAAAACAGTGTTTCAAGCTTTAACTTGACAACTATTGACGTTACCTTGTCTTTTTTAATGGTAAAACCTTTAATATTTAAATGCAATATATATATATCCTTCAGCATGCTATAAGACATCAGCATTCTCATTTGTGGCAAAAAATTGCATTAACAAAAACATTTGAAAACCTGCATCTAAAAGTGCACACATTTTATAACACTGCTATGATTTTCATTAATGCGAAAATGCTAAACTGTATATCATGTTTTCACACATTTCTTAATATGCCGTAATATCTGTTCTAGCTGTAGTTTTTGTTAAAATTAAGGGTAAGTTAAAAATTCAGCATGTACCAAATGTTAAATGGTTCATTTTTTGGTGTCATATGTTCTATGCTTAGAGTCCTCCTTGAAGGATATGTGTCAGAATTATTTTACAGCTGAAAAGAGTGGTATGACTGTATAGACCATTGAACAACAACAAAAGAGATGTCTGTCTTCAAATAGTCTGATGAACCGCCAATGAGAAATCAAGCTTTCAATCCACATGCAAATTATATTTGGAGTGCACTGACGATGTGCCAGAAGAACTCTAGCCAATTTTGGAATAGTGACTGACACTTTAATTTGTAATAGGAAGTTTAGTTGTGCATTTAGAAAGGAATTACCGTATATAATCGTGTATAAGCTGACCCTTGTAAAAGCCGACCCCCCTAATTTTGCCACAAAAATCTGGGTAAACGTATTGACTCGTGTATAAGCCGAGGGTGGTGCTGCACAAGGGATAATGGTGGTCCAAAAAGATGCTCCATAGATAAAACCCCCATATGCTGCTGCTCAAGGGTTAATGCTGCCCCATAAGATGCTCCATAAATACCCCCTATATGGTGCTGCACAAGGGTTAATGCTGCCCCATAAGATGCTCCATAAATACCCCTCATATGCTGCTGCACAAGGAACAAGGGTTAATGCTGCCCCATAAGATGCTCCATAAATACCCCCCCCATATATTGCTGCTTCACAAGGGTTAATTCTGGCCCAAGAAGATGCTCCATAAATACCCGTTATTTCCTGCTGCAATTAAAAAAAATGGCATACTCACCTCTCCATCGCTGGGGGCCAGGTGCCGGTGTCCTGAGCCCCCAGCACTGGCGATATTTACCTGTCCCCGTTCCATCGCCGTTCACCGCTCTGTCTCCCAGGTCTCTGCAGTGACGTTCAGGACCCGGAGACACAGCGGTGGACGGCAATGGAACGGGGACAGGTGAATATTCCTCTGCCCCCATCATACTCACCCCCTTCTGGCGCACGGTCTTCTCTGCAGCCCCTGCTTCTCCCTCGGTCGTCTTCTTCCTGCATTCAGCGGTCACACGTGGTACCTCTCATTAAACTCATGAATATGCGCATATTCATGAGTTTAATGAGAAGTACCATGTGACCACTGAATGCAGGAAGAAGACAACCTATGGAGAAGCAGGGGCTGCAGAGACTTGCCAGGAGGGGGTGAGTATGGTCTCTGACACCCCCGCTCCCCCTCCTCCGCCGTCTCCCAGTATATGACTCTCGTATAAGCTGAGAGGGGGACTTTCAGCACCCAAAAATGGGTTGAAAATCTCGGCGTATACGCGAGTATATAGGGTATTTTTCACTTCTTGAATATCATCTGCTTACCTTCTTGGGTGCACAAAATAATAAAATGGTGAAATTTGTGACAGCACATGTGGAAAGGAAATGTCATAAGTCAGATAGGGTCCCCTTTGGATGTATGTGCCACAGGCAATGTTACCTGAGAGGCACTTGGCCATTTAAGTGAAGACACAGTAGATAGGAACTAGTGCTAACGTTAAGTGAAGCATCTCCAGTGTCCAACTGTCTTGCCATGGTTTGGTGGTCATTTAATGGTGTTTGTAGGCCAACCAAAATTCTATACATTCAGAATAATGTTTAAAGGGGTTGTGCAGGCATGGGTATCATATCTGCAGTTACTCTATATGACTGCAGACTTGAGAATCCTCACAGAAGGCACATGCCATACCTACAGAATTCATCAGTGCTGACTCCAGGAGCGGGCTGTCATGTAGCTGCAGTTATGTGATTTGCATACTCCTGACTACATTCCAACTAGAAATATCCGACCTTGCTCAATTAATTTGTATTGAGCGAGGCCGCACAGGTCTAGTCAGCATGTGATCATATGGTTGCAAATTGCATATTTGAGGTCATCCGCCTGTCATCTCCCCATGGCGACACCTGAAATATATCCTACTCTGGCCCGATTTGCAGATAAAATTTGCACAATCAAGTGTATGGGTCAACAAAAAAAGTTTAGCACAAAGATGCCATCTTTCTTGAATCAATGTAATGTCCATTTTATCTGTTTGCTACAAAATGTTTTGAATAAAAAAACACGTTATATTAAATACTGAACTGCTGAAGAGATCTATTTTTCAGATAGTCTACCCTCTGACGTACTATGTAATATAAACATGCATTCTAAAAATGCTTATAGTATAAAATTATATATAAGGTATCCAAATGATTAATAAAACTTAACTGTACGCCTCTGCTCCATTCCTGTTGGTGCTGCAGAGCCCCATTCTCATGGTTCCAGTTCCTTGATCTTGTGATTGCTTGTGAATAATGACAGATGGAGAACATTGTCATTATACAGTATGTCTTACACATGAGAGTTTGCTCTCCTGATCTCACTGCAGAGCTGTGTATGATTACGACTAACATTTTTTCAGGTTCCACCTTACTAGCAGCCAGTGTGGAGGAAGTAGAGTAGAGCAGAGCTGATCTTTGTCTCATTACAAACACAGCTGAGGCTCTCCTCTCACAGTGCTGTCAGCTCTGCTGTACTGCCCATTTCACCCACACAACAGTACAGCAAGGCTGAGATCAACCACAGAAGTGAACACATATGAGTAATGTTAACCATTACCTCTCCTGTCCAAGACGAATTAAAAATCACACACAAACCTGGTGCCAAAGAAGAGGTAAGGGTTATCCCTTTTACACACAAAAGTGAGGATGCACTATATGACATGGTGGGATACAACAATTTAAAGAGAAGTTTGGCAGCACAATTCCCTACTGAAGGATGAAGGGAAGCAGTATGGATACATAAAATGTTATATTTGAAAGAAGGATGTAGTTGAGGTTAGCAACTCACTGTTTGACCAGTATTAACAAGTAAAGGGCCTGTCACACTAAGAGATATCGCTAGCAATATCGCTATAACTTGTGACGTTATAGCGATATTGCTAGCGATATCGCTATGTGTGATACTTACCTACGACCCGCTCCCCCGCTGTTTATCACTGATAGCGCGAGAACAGGCTGGACTGTTTCTCGCCGTCAGCTTCCTGCGGCACTTCCTGCTGTGACGACGAGCGATGCGTGGAGCCGGGCGGGAGGACGCAGGATCGCCTGGTGTGACAGGTAAGTAGCGACCCCCGTCCCCAGCGATGTCGCTAGTGAGATCTGCCTGTGTGGCAGCTCACCAGCGACCACTTAGCGATGCACCAACAATCCTGACCGCGTCATATCGCTGGTCGGGATCGCTGGTACATCACTAAGTGTGACTGTACCTTAATACTTAGCCCAAGTGTTTAATCTACCATTAGCGTGAGCTGATGAGAATCTGCAGAGATGGTGCAGCTACTAATTAACTGCTGTCCATCAACATATATTGCAGTCCAAGCCTAAATTTGGCAGTTATGGAGCTAATTGTGAAGGGAGACGGAGCTTTCATCTAAGCAACAGACCCCAAGGCCCAGCACATAATGGCTCCTTCTAAATCCCCAACTTAGTAGCTCATTAATAGCCAGTCATGTATAGAATTTGGGCAAGATAGTCCCTGTTTCTTCTTACTGACGCTGTTGCCAAAGTTTGAGCTGCTCTGCTATCAAGGATCTCAGCAGCTCTTCACTTCCTTTGGAAGCAACTGCTTCGACCAATGGTAACATGGTGCCATCAGTGGGGAGGTGGCTAAAATACAATATGCGATTGCACGGCCCCATCACTGCTTATTACATTTGATTTCCATCCATTTTGCTGTCCCTGTTCACAGACCTTACATAGAAAATCAAAGGGATGGATGTGGCTCATGGGCAACAATTTGCCCAGATTTAATCTAGAGTCAAACAGTAAATGCTAATCAAGGAGAAAAGGGAATCAACTGCAGCCTCTTTTCCTCTGCATCTGTGAGGGAGAGGTGAAAACAACAATGAGAAGAGCAATGTTTACTCAGTATTCACAATACATCTCTTGCAACACTCTGGTATGGTTCAGTCCTACTAGCAAACATACAGAGAAAAAAAAAGCATGTTGAGAAAAAAGAGCCAATAAAAGAGAAATCAAAGATCAGATTAAACACAGCATTTCAGGGTTTTAAAGAGGCTGTCCACTATTTGACAATCCCATCTCAATGAGCATGTTGGCACAAGAAAATAACAACGCTGAAGGTCCCGTTACATTTAGCAATGCACCAGCGATCCCGACAACAATTCAACCCGGTCAGGATCGCTGGTGCATCGCTAAATGGTCGCTAGTGAGCTGCTAAACAGGCAGATCTCACCAGCGATGCAGCAGCGGTCGGCGGTCGTTACTTACCTGTCACACGCAACGAGGGTGATGTCTTCCGCCCGCGTCCATGGAGTCGCTCGTCTGCACCAACTGGAAGCCGATGACGAGAAATGGACCAGGATGATCTCGCGCGATCAGCGATATCCAGCAGGGAGCCGGGTCAGAGGTAAGTGTCACATGTAGCGAGGTCGCTAGCGATATCGCTGTTGTGTCACAAAATCGTCGAAGCTTTAGTGATATTGCTAGCGATCTCGCTATGTGTAAAGGGGGCTTTATACTCACCTCCAGTGCCGGTACCGTTACAGCAGTGTCGGTCCTTGCTCTCCCGGGTCTCACATGTCATTGCTATGTCACGTGAGCCCTATGTCCAATCAGATCTGGCTTTATTCTCCCTGCCTAAGGACAAATCAGACAACAAGAGGAAGTCAAAGCTGTGGCTGGGCCAATCACTTTCTCTTGATGTGTGATTCGTCAGAAGTTGGGGTGCGCGAAGCTAGATCTGATTGGGGCGCAGGGCTTGCGAGACATAACATTGAGACACAAACCAGGTGAAAGTGAGTGCTTTCCCCGTTGGAATGGTGCAAGGACCAGAGGTGAGTATGAGTGTTGTTTTTTTACTGATGTAAACATAATGATTAAGATGGCACTGTCCAAGTAGTGGACTTCCACTTTAATAAATATTTACGGTTCTATAATTATTGATCATAGAATTAATAAAGTTGCTAATTATGCAAGTCCTTAATATACACTTTCTTTCCTATACATGTATTGAGAACATTAGTATTTTACATTCTGCAGTTTATCTCTAGTTCTACATAATCAAGTGAAGCTCCAGAACGTGACACAAACTATTATGCAGTGTTTTCGTTTTGTGAATACATTTAATAAACAGAGCACACCATCCATCTCCCTATTGAAATTTTCATGGAAAGTTATAGACTTTAGCAGCCATCTGACCTGTTTATTTATTTTGCCATTTTTTTTTTAGTGCAGGGAAAATGCTTCAGAATATACAGAGGAATGGCCATTAATAGAACAGAGGCAGAATATGATAAATTAAGAGAACAGGTGTTAATTTTTCATTTTGACAGATTATCATCTGTCAAAGGCAGTGGAGATGCATCTTGTACATAAAAAAGGGGGAGATTGTTCATTGTAACACTGGCTTATGTTTTTTCCTATGAATTAGTCAGTGGACAGCAAAATGATAAAAAATTCATGGTAATCAATAATTTACATCCTAAAAGATAAATAATGAACTAAATCCTGTCATTAAATTGGCTCAGCATTTTTCCTAATCCCTGAGGTGATGAATCTGATTTTGCAGCAACATTTAGGAGAAATTGAATGTCTTTTGGCTGTTCTGAGTAGTTTTGATAAAAATAGACTTATAGCATGATGAACATTGCCTTCGGCTTAACTATATCATTTTAAGTACAGTGGTACAAGCATGCTGATAATTATTAAAGTTCAAATCTGACCTGATTTAAAAATGTAGCCAAAATTTGAGATTCATGTATATTGTATTTTACAAAAACACAAAGTTCACATATATGTAAAGTCTTGTCACCTCGCCATGTAAATAGATAACTCAGGATGGCTCGAGGCAGGGACATCAAGAGTTAACTGAATTTTATCTTTTCTATCAGATCTTCAACCTTACCAAAGAATATTCTTAGCTTTTGCAATGAGTGTTAAATGTATTCAATCCTATCAGAACACATAATGTTTTTAATAAAAGATTTATCTACTGGATCTGCTAAACTGAGATATTTGGAGAAGTGTTACTTTATTGTTTGTCTTATCTTTAAATAGGAATAATGATGACCAAGTGACAAATTGAAATCTGTGGCTAAAGATCTAGTAAGGAGTAAAGGCCCCGTTACACATAACGATGTCCCAGCGATCCCACCAACGATCCGACATGATGTGATCGCTGATCGCTGGTGAGCTGTCACATAGACAGCCCCTCCAGCGATCAGGATCAGCAAGCAAGCTGGTATCCAATGTAAACATCGGGTTTCTAAGAGCCGCGCGGCTCTTAGAAAACGATGTTTACGTTGGAAACCAAATCTTTTGGAACTTATTTTTTGACTTCCATGCGCTGCTTGACATAATACGCGATTCCAGTTATGATAGATTAATAATTTATTCTAACGCGCTTCGAAGTAAGAACTACTTCTTCCTCAGGGGATGACAGACATCCCCTGAGGAAGAAGTAGTTCTTGCTTCGAAACGCGTTGGTAATAAATTATTGATCTTCTATCATAACTGGAATCGCGTATTATGTCAAGCAGCGCATGGAAGTCCAAAAATAAGTTCCAAAAGATTTGATATATCAGCAGTCACTTTTTTGACCATTGAACGTGTAGCAGCTGACTATTAATCTCATATGCTTGATCACTCCTACAGCAGGTGAGTGGATTTCTTATATTTTTTAATATTATCATTGGATAAGACCCTATTTGCGCTTCTCTGTTCCTATAGTGTATTATACGTTGGAAACCAGCGTCATGCTGGTATCCAACGTAAACAGCGGGTTTCAGCGTGATGCTGGTTTCCAAGGTAAACATCGGGTTTCTAAGAGCCACGCGGCTCTTATAAACCTGATGTTTACGTTGGATACCAGCGTGCAGCGCCGCTGATCGCAGGCTCCTACTGCCACACACAGAGATGTGCGCTGGCCAGCGGGAGACCAGCGATGAAAAAATGGCCCAGGACGATCCAGCACGATCAGCGATTCCCGGCGGGGGGCCGGTCGCTGCTGGATGTCATACACAGCGATATTGCTGGAGAGATCGCTGATGTGTCACAAACTCAGCGATCTCGCCAGTGATATTGCTGTATGCAAAGGAGCCTTAACTCATGGAATCCCTAAATTGGATACAACAAATCTTAGAGATTGAGACTATACTTTAAGAAACTCCTTGTACAAATATACTCATAGTAATTGTTCTGTTCTGTTGTTGATGTGGATTTTTTATTGCATCTCTAGCCTCTTCTGAGCACCAAACCTAGAAGTTAAAGAAGTGGTCTGATGTACAACTTAATTTTCATCCTAAATCTATTTCACGGTGAGATTAGTCGCCCCCCACACTTACGATTTCAATGATTCAAGCAATAAAATTGCCTGAAACATTGATGTCTGACCTATGATCGATGCTGTAACAGCACCAATCGTAGGCTTGAGCCTAACAACGCCAGCATCATCAGGCCCAGCAATAATCAGTGCAATAGGAAGATGACATCAATTTTACCAGAGTGCAGAGATGCCATCTGACTAGTGATGGGCAAGCATGAAAATGCTCGGGTGCTTGTTGCTCAGGTTGAGCAAATTGGAATGCTCGGGTGCTCAACCCGAGCAATGAGCCCAATGTAAGTCTATGGGAAACACAAGCATTTTTCCATCGCCCCGCCCCCCGGCAGTCGGCAGAAGGACTAGAGATTGCTGAAATCGAAGGGAAAAGTGCTCAATTGACTTGGGAACAGCATGGGGAAGACTCCTGGAAGCATTTCTGACTCCTAGGTCACTGCTGTGACCAATGTTGTCAGAGTCATACGCCACTTTTACATACTCACAATGAAACATACAAAAAGTTCACATGTAGAGTTTTTGAACTTTAGCATTGCTTTCAACCAAGACAAGTGCATTCACTGGGAAATGTCATATTAAAATTTTACAACCTTATCTGGCCATGTGGTGTGTGACACATCATCAGACACATCCTGTTTCATTTATGAAGGAGGGACTCTGAAAGTCACAAAGCCTATTTTTATAGGGCCATCAGGCAGTCTTTACTACTCTTAGAGAGCCACCAGCCGGATATGCTTGTTGTTCCCAGTATTAAACAGTGGGTCTCCTATACTGTTATTGTGTATGCAGTGATTGGCAGGGCTGCCCAAAATTTGAGCGTACCACAATACTCCTTTGAAGAGACGTACAGGAGATCCTCCTGAAAACAATGTTCCCATTATCAGGAAGTGGGTCTCCCATACTGTTTGCCTATTCAGTGAATGCAAGGGTTGCCAAAAAATTGAAGGTGAAGGCACTCCAATGCCCCTTTGAAGAGATGTAGAGGAGGGCCTCATGAAAAAATATTTCCCAATATTAGGAAGTGGGTCTCCCTTAGTGTTTGCCTATACATTGAATACAAGAGCTGCCAAAATTTTGGAGGCACTCCAATGCCCCTTGGAAGAGATGTGGAGGAGGGCCTCATAAAAAAATGCTCCCATTAGAAAGGAGCGGGTCTCCTAGACTTGTAATGCCCATGCACTAATTGTATGGGCTGACAAACATTTCCCCATCGGGGTATACATGAACATACTATATACCAATTTTCTTTTATGGGCATCATAAACACCCTTGAAAAAAATTATGTGGGTGTTGCATCATGGACCATGGTAACCCTGGTGATATGATGGGGAAGGATGAGAATGAGGAGAAGGAAGAGGACAACAACAAACACCCAAAATCAGGAAGCATATACCCATGTGTGGGTGTGAAGAGGTGCATGGGAATAGATCTCTAAAAAAAAAGCCTGGATTTGAGTTTATGTTACGCTGCTATCATTCGGTGGTGTTGAGAAGTCTGGCCCAATCCAATCCTTGTTCATTTTTATAAGAGTCAGCCTGTCAGCAGTTGACAGGCGGATGCACTTATCAGTTATAATTCCACCAGCGACACTAAAAACCCACTCTGATAAAACGCTAGCGGCAGGGCAGTCCAGGACCTCCAAGGAGTAGAGAGCCAGTTCATGCCACATGTCCAGCTTGGATACCCAATAATTATAAGGCACAGAGGAATCACGGAGGACGTTTGTATGGTCAGCAAGGTACTCCCTTAGCATCTTCCCAAACTTTGCACTCCTTGTGAGAGTACCCCAGGCCTCAGGGCCTGTGCGATGGGAGGGACTGAGAAAACTTTCCAAGAACTTTGCCTGTATTCCCCTGCCTCTGCTGGATTGAAGCTGTGTCTCTTTCGCCTGTACGCCTTGGTTGTCCAACGAACTCTGACCTCTGCTGCCAGAGTTTTCAGATGGGAATTTTTTTAATAATTCCACAACAAGGTCCTTCTGGTACTATCCCATTTTAGTAGACCTATCCATATAGGGAATAAGAGATAGAAAGTTCTCCTTGAAGGGTCACCAACCAGTAATGACGGTCACCCAAAATTTGGAGAACACAAAGGTAATGGGAAAGGCAGTGTAACATAAACTCAGCCATGCGTGCCTGACTGCTAACAGGCAAGATGTCCGTGTCCTCATCAAGAGGATGACTGACCATTGTCTCCTCCTCCTCCTCCTCCCTGTCCTCAGGCCATCCAAGCTGAACAGACGGTATGACAGTTGTACAGGCAGTACCGTCTATAGCGCATGAAACTAGCTCCTGTTCTTCCTCCTCATCCTCCTCTTCCTCATTGTCACCAAATCCATGTTGGGATGAGATGAGGCTGGGCAGTGTGCAATAACCCTGTATGGTTCCTTGCTCCATCTCATCATACTCCGCCTGCAATGCATCCTCTATGACGGTGAGCAGAGAGCGTTTCAGAACACAGAGAAGTGGGATAGTGATGCTAATTATGGCGTCATCACCGCTCACCATCTGGTGGAGTCCTCAATGTTTTGGAGGATGGTACATATGTCTAACATCCATGTCCACTCCTGAGATCTTATGTGTGGAGTCTCAACTGAATACCGACAGCCTTGTTGATGCTGGTAGTCAAATTCCCTCTTCAGCTCACAAATCCTTTCCAACATTTGCACTGTAGAGTTCTAACACGTGGGGACATCACAAACCAGTCGGTGAGCCGGAAGCGGAAAATGCTGCTGAAGCATGGCAAAGGCGGTGGAAGCTGTAGCTGACATTCTAAAATGGGCACACAGGCGACGTACTTTGAGAAGCAGATCCAGCATCTCTGGGTAGGATTTGAGAAACCACTGAACCATGAGGCTAAGCACATGCATGGTACGTATGTGCGCTCGCCTCACCTCAGAACTGCCACCAGGTTTCGGCCATTATCGCACATGACCATGCCTGGCTGCAGGTTCAGCGGTGTCAGTCATACATCTGCCTGCTCTTTCAGAGCTGTCCACAACTCTTCAGCATTGTGTGGCTTGTCATCTAAGAATATTAGCTTCAGCACAGCCTGTTGCCGCTTGGCTGAGGCAGTGCTGCAGTGCCTCCAGCTTGTGACTGATGTGGCAATTTTGGAGATGGAGGCTGAAGTGGAGGAGGAGGATGAGGTGCAGGAGCTGTAGACTGTAGGGGCAACCCTGATTAATGTAGGGCCCACAATCCTCGGCACCGGGAGGACGTGCTCCATCCCAAGGTCCCTCAGTGTCCCGGCTCCCACTATGTTAATCCAGTGTGCTGTCAGTGAGAGGTACCATCCCTGCCCACAAGTACTTGTCCCAAGTCCGTGGTTAGGTCGACTTTCCCAGTAACTGCATTGTTGAGGGCATTGAAGGCACGACTAATGTAAGACACGTGCCTGTGTAATGCGGGGACGGAACACCGGGAGAAATAGTGGTGTCTGGGGACCGAGTACCTTGGGACAGCCGCCACCATCAGGTTGCGGAAAGCTTACGTCTCTACGAGCCCAACAGGCAACATTTTGAGCGCAAACAGTCATGAAACGTGGGAATTTAGTAGTGAGGTCTGTGGGGTGTTGGCTGCATATTTGGGATTGTGTTCCAAGGACTGGGGTATGGACAACTGAATGCTGCGCTGGTACAAGGACAGGGACGTGCTTGCTGATGGTGCTAGTTGAGTGTGTGCAATGACAGGTGCATGGCAGGAGGCATCCTTGCTTGCACCATGGACAGGGGATTTGGCTTGCATGCACAACAGCAGAAGACGCAGTGGTGTCACCTGTAGAGGCTGTTCCTGGACCCTGGGGTTCAGCCTACAAAGTCAGGTGCTTTGCTGCCACATGCCTGATCATGCTGGTGGTGATGAGACTGGTAGTTTTGCTACCCCTGCTGATGCTGGCATGGCAGGTGGTGCAAATGACCTTTTTGGGGTTACCAGCAGAGTCTTTAAAAACAACCAGACTCTGGAAGACCTAACAGTTGTACTGGCAACTTCCGTCGTGTTGGTGTTACGGGGACCGGTTGCCCATCTGCGGCCACACACTGCTTCTTCCTGCCTGTTCCTCCCCCTGTATGCTGCTGTCCTCACTCTGCATGTCCTCCTGCCAGGTTGGGTCAGTTACTATATTATCCACCATCTCAGCTTCCACTTTCGCACTCTGGTCCTCCTCCTTACTTTCTGGTAATTGTGTCTCATCATCGTCCACCTCTTGTGGCACTTTCCCATCGTTGCCTTCATGTGACCGTGGCTGCTCAAATATTAGGGCATCGCTACATGCTTTCTCCTCTTGCCCCACTTCAAGTGGACTGAGTGAGAGGCCTAAATCTATAAATGGAAAAGTGGACAGCTCTTTGGAGTGTCCAAGTGTGGGATCATTTGTCTCCGGGCACTCGGCATGGTGGGAGTATGGAGGATCAGGGTGAGGAATATGCGGTCCAGACTCACGGCTACTGAGACTTGAAAGTGTGGAAGACAGCGTGCTAGTGATGGTGGCAAAGTGACTGGAAACATTATCCGCTATCCAATCAACAACCTTTTGACACTGCTCTGCGTTCAGTAGTGGTGTGCTGTGGTACACTAGTAATTGGGATAGGAAGGTCAGGCGAGAAGATGTGGGTGTTTGTTGTGGCACAATTTCAGCTTGCCCACTGCCTCTGCATGCACAATCACCATCACATCCAGTTCCCCGTCCCTTGCCACGCACCTTGCGAATTTTAAAGCAAGGACAATATTTTCCATGTTCACTACAAATGGCTGAATTTGGAGAAAACTTATATGCGATCCATGTGATGAACAAACCACAGTTTTAAATATCTGGCCTGTAGGTAACTATTTTTATCAGCAAACTGGTGTCAATAACTTCGCTAATACACAGCAACAAAATTTAAATGGAGGCCAGAAATGGCAGAATTTTGAGCACACTGATATGTGATCCATGTGACTGACAAACTACAGTTTTAAATAGATGGATTTTTAGCGCTGTAATATGGAAAGGATCTGGCTATATTTTGCAGTGCCAACAAGAAAATGAAGCAGAATAATGGTGTTCTCTCGATTGTTTTTTAAGCAAATAATCAGGGTTAAGATCCAAGAAAGATCATTCCTGGGCCCTGATACCTGGGGCTATGTCTAGAAGTTTCTATAAAAGCAGCAGCAGACAGAACTGGAATGGACCTCTTGTTATATGCACTGCAGTCTGCCACATACAATGCCTGCTTACCTAGCACTGATATCTATGCAGCTGGATTAATCCTCAGAAGGACTTTTAGTTGTGATGGATATGTGTATAATATATTGTGGTATACCTACACTAACAAAGAAGCAAGCAAATCTCTCCCTTGCTCACCTTACACTGCCTGATTCCGGAGTAGACTGTGATGAGAATGGCGGTGCCAGGTCTGGTATAGATATGTGCGGCCAGCCAATCATTTTAATGCCACATCCAACATGGCTGCGGCATTACAGTGTGTGAAAGACAATATGTGCATGTTCATTGACTCTAAAGAGGGCCAAACATGCAGGGAGGGAACCCAAGCTCCCGCCGAACAACCCAGGAAATACTCGGCGAGCTCCGAGCATCTCGAGCAGTGAGATGCTCAGGTGAGTACCATTAAGTGGCGAGCATTGCCAATTACATCTACATTTATGGTGAATTTGGTAGGAGCCAAGAGCCCAAAATTATAGAGATAAAAATTTCCCACCCAGGAGTGAATGAATACATGTGTAATAACAGAGTTGCGGTTCAAAAAGTAAGATACCATAGTACAGCAGGCTGCTTCTGATGATGACTGATGAGCACTGAACTGTATGTTATATACAGTAAGATTTATGTTCACATTATTTGCCCATTGTATGATCCTGCTATTGGTAGCTTATAGTGCAGTTCATGTGCCATAAAGATCTCTACTGAGGACACTGATTGGCTTCAGTAGTCATATGGATCACATAGATAGATAAAAAGCCAGAAAGGCTGTACTGTGATTCTTTGTGGAACTGTTTATATTGTACAAATACTGATGCTTGTAATAACTGACTTATCTTTATTGACTTAAAGGGTTATTCTCATTGTCATAGATGACTGTTAGTGTTTGTCAAAATAAGCAATTTACTATTTATTTATTAAAATTCTCAGCATTCTACTCTCATCAAAGCTTTCATCCTCTTAATATATTGCAGTCATCATATTATATTGCGATGTGCACTTACAATTGCTTATTTTGCCTTTCTACCCAGCTAATTATTCTCTTTTCCATTAGGTCTAAGACATCACGTGATTAAAAACTGACTAGCTGAATTCTTCTAAGCTTTTTGTAGAAATAGGAGGTCAGTTTGCCTGTGTGAGTCACCAGTCACTGTAAAAGTCAATGGCAGGGGGAAATAGTAGAGCAGCTTCATCAGGAGCTGAAGAGGGGAATGATCTTTGCAGGCACAAGACACATCATGTTTCTACATTGAGTAGAGAAGAGGAGAAGAATTAGTTAGGTAAAAAGGCGAATTGAGCAATTGTAAGCACACAGTGCTTTATAATATCACTATTGTAATATATTAAGAGGATAAAACTTTGATGGGAGTGCTTCCTTATGATAGTAGCATTTTTCTTTTGTTTATTTCTTTTTTTTTGAGCGGGTGTTATAACAAACATAGCAGGCCTGCAACTTAAGAAACACCACTTAATGACTATTCAACACAGGTCCAGGACTAAATGATACACCGCATGTGCATTCACCTCCCTGCCAAGCATGGACTGTCGCAATACCACAGTGTGTTCACGTTTGTACATTGAGTAGAGAAAAGTGAAGAATTAGCTGGGTAGAAAGGCAAAATGATCAATTGTAAGTACACAGTGCTATATAATGTGATGATTGCAATACATTAAGAGGATAAAACTTTGATGGGAGGAGTGCTTCTGTACCACAGTAGCATTTTTCTCTTTTGTTTACATCTTGTTGCCTAGGAGACCAACCACTGCTGCTATCTAATCTTGTAAGAACTGCACTAAAACCTGACTGGGATTAGGAGATAAAAGAGCACTTCAGTGATCCTAGACAGCGTCAAAGCAGTTCTTACAAACTTAATAGAAAAGAACTTGCAAGCACAGTTCATGCTTGGCCATCACATCTAGACAGCAGTGATACTTGTTCACCAAAGCAATGAGCTGTATTTAAAAGAAAAAAGAAGCACTCCCATCAAAGTTTTTATCACCTTAATATACTGCAGTAATCATATTATATGACGCTGTATACTTACAATTGCTCTTTTTGCCCTTCTACCCAATTAATTTGTCTGTTTTCCATTAGGTCTATGACATCACGTGACTAAAAACTGACGAGTTGAATCCTTGTAAGCTCTATGTAGAAACAGAAAGTCTCTTTTCCCTGCATGAGTCATCATTAGAACTACAAGTCTACATCACTACAAAAGTCCCTGGACAGCCCAGCTCGAACTCCTCTTCAACTCCTGACATGGCTAATCGCCCCCCCTTGCCTTTAGATCGCTTCCTTGCTCCCTTTTGTCAGTGACTTAGGATTGTAGTTCTTAGGATTGCAGCTCTAATGATGACTCATGCAGGATAAAGATGCTTCCTGTTTCCACAAAGAGCTTTTAGTCTGCTTTTAATCATGCGATGTCATAGACCTAATGGAAAACAGAAGGTAGAACTGGATAGAAGGGCAAAATGAGCAATTGTATGTACACAGTGCCATATAATATGATGATTGCAATATATTAAGAGGATGAAAACTTTGATTGGAGTGCTTCTTTAACCCCTTCACTACCAAGGGTGGTTTGCACGTTAACTACCTGGCCAATTTTTACAATTAATGTTAAAAAATTAACATTTAACTTTTTTTCACAAAAAAAATTACTTCAGGCTCAATTTTTTTTATTTTACCAAGTGTAACAGGAGAAATTGGACTGCAAAAATTATTGTGCAATTTGTCCTGAGCACGCTGATACCTGATATGTGGGGGGAACCACTGTTTCGGCGCATGGCAGAGCTCAGAAGGGAAGGAGCGCCGTTTGACTTTTTCAATGCAAAATTGGCCAATTTTTACAATTCTGACCACTGTCCCTTTATGAGGTAATAACTCTGAAACGCTTCCATGGATCCCGGTGATTCTGACATTGTTTTCTCGTGACATATTGTACTTCATGTTAGTGGTAAAATTTAATTCATATAACTTGCGTTTATTTGTGAGAAAAACGGAAATTTGGCGAAAATTTTGAAAATTCCGCAATTTTCCAACTTTGAATTTTTATGCCCTTAAATCACAGAGATATGGCACACAAAAAAGTTAATAAGTAACATTTGCCACATGTTTACTTTACATCAGCACAATTTTGGAACCAAAATTTTTATTTTTTAGTAAGATATAAGGGTTAAAAGTTGACCAGCGATTTCTCATTTTTGCAACACCATTTTATTTTTACGGACCACATCACATTTGAAGCCACTTTGAGGGGTCTATATGATAGAAAATACCCAAAAGTGACACCATTCTAAAAACTGCACCCCTTAAGATGCTTAAAACCACATTCAAGGAGTTTATTAACCCTTCAGGTGTGTCACAGGAATTTTTTGAATATTTAAAAAAAATTAACATTTAACTTTTTTTCACAAAAAAAATTACTTCAGGTTCAATTTTTTTTATTTTACCAAGTGTAACAGGAGAAATTGGACTGCAAAAATTATTGTGCAATTTGTCCTGAGCACGCTGATACCTGATATGTGGGGGGAACCACTGTTTCGGCGCATGGCAGAGCTCAGAAGGGAAGGAGCGCCGTTTGACTTTTTCAATGCAAAATTGGCTGGAATTCTGATCGGACGCCATGTCATGTTTGGAGAGCCCCTGATGTACCTAAACAGTGGACCCAAGTGACCCCATTTTTTAAACTAGACCCCCTAAGGAACTTATCTAGATATGTGGTGAGAACTTTGAACCCACAAGGGCTTCACAGTAGTTTATAATGTACAGCGGTACAATTAAAAAATCATATTTTTTCCACAAAATGATCTTTTCACCCCCAATTTTGATTTTCCCAAGGGTAACAGGACCCTAAAAGTTATTGTGCAATTTGTCCTGAGTATGCTGATACCCCATATGTGGGTGTAAATGACTATTTGGGCACATGGCAGAGCTCGGAAGGCAAGCAGCGCCATTTGACTTTTTTGGCTGGAATTGAGATCGGACACCATGTCGCGTTTGGAAAGCCCCTGATGTACCAAAACAGTGGAAACCCCCCACAAATGACCCCATTTTGGAAACTAGACCCCCCAAGGAACTTATCTAGATGTGTGGTGAGAACTTTTAACCCCCAAGTGCTTCACAGAAGTTTATAACGCCCAGGCGTGAAAATAACAAAAAAATTTTTTTCCACAAAAATGATATTTTTGCCCCAAAATTTTTATTTTCCTAAGGGCAACAGGAGAAATAGGACCCCAAAAGTTGTTTTGCAAATTGTCCTGAGTAGGCTGATACCCCATATGAGGGGGTAAAACACTGTTTGGGTGCATGGCAGAACTTGGAAGGGAAGGAGCACCATTTGACTTTTTCAACGCAGAAATGGCTGGAATTGAGATCAGACGCCATGTTGCGTTTGGAGAGCACCTGATGTGCGCAAATAGTGGAAACCCCCAATTCTAACCCTAACCCTAGCCCTAACCCTAACCCTAGCCCTAACCCTAACCCTAACCCTAACCCTAGCCCTAACCCTAACCCTAACCCTAGCCCTAACCCTAGCCCTAACCCTAATGGGAAAATGGAAATAAATACATTTTTTTAATTTTATTATTTTTCCCTAACTAAGGGGGAGATAACGGGGGGTTTGATTTACTATTTATGGCGGTTTTTATGTTTGGCGGCTGTCGCACGCTAAAAGACGCTTTTTATTGTAAAAATAGTTTTTGCATCACCACATATTGAGAGCTATAATTTTTCCATATTTTGACCCACCGAGTCATGTGAGGTCTTATTTTTTGCGGGACGAGTTGACGCTTTTATTGGTATCATGTTCGGGCATGTGACATTTTTTGATCGCTTTTTATTTCGTTTTTTGGGACGCAGAATGAACAAAAACCAGCGTTTCATGAATTTCTTTTGGGTGGTGCGTTTACGCCGTTCCGGGTGCGGTAAAATTTATAAGGCAGTTTTATTCTTCGGGTCAGTACGGTTACAGCGATACCTCATTTAGGTCTTTTTTTATGTTTTGGCGCTTTTATGCAATGAAAACAATTTTATATAAAAATAATTATTTTTGCATCACTTTATTCTGCGAGCTATAACTTTTTTATTTTTTCGCTGATGATGCTGCATGGTGGCTCGTTTTTTGCGGGACAAGATGACGTTTTCAGCGGTACCATGGATATTTATATGCGTCTTTTTGATCGCGCCTTATTGCACTTTTTGTTCGGCGGTATGATAATAAATCATTATTTTTTGCTTCGTTTTTTATTTTTATTTTTAAGGGGTTCGCTTAAGGGGTTAACTATTGGGACAGTTTTATAGGGCGGGTCGTTTCGGACGCGGCGATACCAAATATGTGTACTTTTATTGTTTTTTTTTTTTTTATTTCCAAAAAATGAATTTATTGGGGAATATTTTTTTTTTTTATTTATTTATTTAGCGATTTTTTTAAAATTATTTTTACACTTTTTTTTAATTTTTTTTTTACTTTATTACAATGTCCCAGGGGGGACATAACTGTCCTGTGACAGATCGCTGATCTGTCACATCACAGATCACTGTGACAGATCAGCGATCTGTCACAGGCACTGCACAGGCTTCCTCATGCCTGCGCTTTGCAGGCACTGAGGAACCCAGCTTCCTGCAGGCCCCCGGAGGTCCCCGTCGCCATATTGGATCCGGGGACCTGCAGGAAAGGAGCCCCCGGCAGCAGCGCTGCACATTGCGCTGCCGTGGGGGGCTCAGGGAAGCACGGAGGGAGCCCCCTCCCTGCCGATGCTTCCCTTTAACCCCCCGGTACACCGCGATCGTGTTTGATCGCGGTGTGCAAGGGGTCAACGTGTCGGGGGTGGTCCATGACCGCCACTGACACATTGTGCCGGGTGTCAGCTATGATAATTAGCTGACACTCGGCCGCGATCAGCGGCGCTCACCACGTGGGCGCCGCTGATCGCGATGACGTAATATTCCGTCCATGGTAATTAGGTCCATGGTCACATGGACGGAATATTACGTCAATTGTAGGTAAGGGGTTAATATCTGAAGATTGTCTAAAAATTTTAATAAGCAGTATGCTGGAAAAGTGCTTCTTTTTACAAGCACTATGCAACATTGAAGATGGGAATAACCCTTTAATAAAGAAAATCTATAACCATGGCATGATTTGTGCTGCCATTGTATGGCTCTTTTGTAGTTTACCAATAATTTCTACAGCTAATGTTCTCTGAACATATCCTAAATTTAATAATGAAAAAAAAATAAAGACTATGCGCGCTAAAAGTTACTATTTGTTTAGGTAAATTATTAACATGATCTATAACTTCCAATCAATTCGCTACAAATTATATATGAGAAGCAAAAAACCTGTTAATTTTGACTTATTTGCATGTTAGTAAAACATACTTCGGATTATTTACGTGCCTCTTAAGCTTGTAGTGGCATAAACATAATAAACAGCTTTACTAGCAAATGCAGAATCGACATATTGCACAGTGCAGCAATGTACATGTGAAACATTTATTGAGTGTGATCTATAGCATACACTAATTGTGCTGAGACTCCTGAATCTTGATTTACTTTGAAAGCAATAAAAACTCCTAGCACATATAAATATGGCTGAAGACAGTACATACAAAAGAGCTCGAGGCACTGCTACCTTTCTAAGCAATTTTAAATAAACACAAATTAATCATAAGGTATTATATTGTAAAGACAATATTTCAGATATTAACCCAGCCATTCAGACAAATACAACATTAAACAATAGACTAATATATAAATAAAATTTGTATCACAAATTATTTACTATTTTTATTATTTTTGCAAAATGTCTGGGTCCCCCTCCCTGCCTGGCATGCTGCTAATGATTGGGGCAATCTGGCAATGTGACCCCCAAAGACTCGGGCTATGAGCAACAGGCCAGAATACGCTCATTATTGCTGCCCTGCAAGCAGGGGCTCAAATAGAAATTACAGGGTCTATTTAGGCCCCCACCCCTATAAGAAAAATAGATAGATGGATGGATGGATGGATGGATAGATAGATAGATAGATAGATAGATAGATAGATAGGATAGATACAGTAGATCCATTAGGAATCGGCTCTGCTGGTTCCAGGTCAAGTGGCAACTAGAGTGTTGTCTGTCAGTGAATAGTACACTGCAACACGTGCATGACACTCTAGTTGGCACATGCCAAGTGTGTAAAGTGCTTTCTCATGGTAACGTGATGAGTGCTGGAACCGGCAGAATCTTTCCATGTATATATCAAATTTAAATGTCTGGTGTCTGTATCATCTGGTATCCTCTTTTTCATCGTCTATGGAACTGATGGAAATAGCCAAGTACAGCACTCAGCAGCTCTATAGATAATGAAGAGAGAACAAATCTGCTCCATTCAGGCAAGACTGCAGAGCCCTGCACTCAGAATCTCTGGGGAGCCAAGTGGTCAAATCCCCAGTAATCATCAAATTATCCACGATCCAAATGGGGATAACTAGATTATTTGGTGGATAACCAAAAACAAATAGGTTCACACACATATACATACATACACACGTATACATACACTGTAGTGATGAATGAGTATACTTGTTACTTGAAATTTCCTGAGCATGCTCTCGTGATCTCCAAGTATTTGGATGTGCTCGGAGATTTAATTTCTGTTACTGTAGTGGCATGATTTGCGGCTGCTAGCCAGCCTGAATACATGTGGGGATTGCCTGTTTGTTAGGAAATCCCCACGTGAGTTCAGGCTGTCGAGCAGCCACAATTCATGCAGCTGTGGTGACAGAAACTAAATCTCTGGCCACATCCAAATACTTGGAGATCACCAGAGCATGCTTGTATACATATGCATATACCATTCAGACATACACATAGCTACACACATTTATTGTACTTATACATAAACACACAGAGATACATACATATACCATACACACATGTACAGTGCATACATACAAAGATGCACAACATATACCATAAATACATATACACATAAAGTCTGTGGTCCCAGCTCTCTTTAGGTCATTGACCAGGTCCTCCGGTGTAGTTCTAGGCTGATTCCTGATCTTTCTCAGAATCACCCTTACCCCAAGAGGTGAAATATTGCATGGAGCCCCAGACCGAGGAAGATTTGCTGCTGCTAGCCAGCCTGAATACTTGAGGGGATTGCCTGTTTGTTAGGAAATCCCCACATGTATTCAGGCTGGCCAGTAGCCACAAATCATGCAGCTGTGGCAACAGAAACTAAATCTCCGAGCACGCCAAATATTCAGAGATCATCCGAGCATGCACAGGAAATCTCGAGTAACGAGTATACTCGCTCATCACTAGTCTTTAATACAGGAAAGGATTACAAACAGATGCAATTAATCCAGGTAATGAGCGCAGAGTAGGAGAGCTTCTAAGGCTATGGGCCCACGTAGCGTTTTAAAACGCACACTAAAAACCGGACTCCTTCCCAGAAATCGCGCGTTTTTTTCCGCGCGATTTCACCGCGATTCTGTTCGTGATTTTGCCGTGATTTTCTCAAGCACTTTCCAAGCGATTTGAAGCATCGCTTGGAAAGTGATTGACAGGTTGGTCACACTCATCAAATGTAGTGTTTGACAAGTGTGACCAGGTTTTTACTATTGAGGCCGCCTATGCGGCATCAATAGTAAAAGATAAAATGTTAAAAATGATAAAAAAATAAAAAACCGGGGTATATTTACCTTCCGACGTCCTGTGCTGCCATCCCGGGCCACAGCGTTCCCAGTAATGCCTTGCGAGACCTGTGATGATGTTGGTCTCGCGTTACTATAGCGATCTCGCGAGACCACTAGAGTCACGCGAGACTACGTCATCACAGGACCTTGCTGCAAGGCATTACTGGGAACGCTTAGGCCGGGAATGCAGAGCGGGACGCCGGAAGGTAAATATACCCCGATTTTTTATTTTTTATTCTTTTTTTTACAGGAGTATGGTACCCAGGGCCTGGAGGACAGTCTCTTCTCCTCCACACCGTTGGTACCAACCGCACATGAGACGCTTAACTTCGCGCATGGTGGGCATAGCCACATGCGGGAAGTAAGCGATTCTCATGCATTCCTATGGGTGCGGAATCGCGGCAATTCTTTGTGATTCCGCACAAAAGAATGAGCATGCTGCGATTTTTTCCGCGATGCGATTCCGCCGCGGAAAAAAGCGCAGCATTAGCACAGCATGTGCGGAATGCCATAGGAATGCATGGGGGGCGTTCTGTACACGATTTTTAAACGTTTTCGCTGCATTTTCCCACCGAAAATCACGGCAAAGACGCTTAAAAATCGCATCGTGGGCACACAGCCTTAAGGAAAAACTAACAGGTCTGTGAGCGGCAGAATTCTTGCTTTTTGGTAGTTGATCAAATACTTATTTCATGCAATAAAATGAAATTTAATTATTAATAAACATCATGCAATGTGATTTTCTGGTTTTTATTTTTATATTCTAACTCTCACAGTTGAAGTGTACCTACTATAAGGCTGTGTACCCACATAAGCATTTTTTTCACGTTTTTTAAGCATTTTTACTCTTTTGTGCTCTTTGATGCATTTTTTTCCGCGAAAAAAAAACGCATCGCGGTGAAAAAATGCAGCATGCTCATTAATTTTGCGGAAAAATCTGCATTTCTAACTATGTTTTATGAGCAGGACGCTGCTCCTGCAAAAGATGCATAAAAAAACCCGCAAAAATCACACACAAAAACGGGCATTTTTTTCTGGGAAGGAGTCTGTTTTTTTCTGCATACGTGGGTACATAGCCTTAAAATTACAGACCTCTCCATTCTTTGCAGATGGGAAAACTTGCAAAATCAGCAGTGTATCAAATACTTATTTTCCCCACTGTAATTTTTTCCCCAAATCTTATTTTTTTTCTTGAAAGTGTGCTAATTTTGACAATGTTGCAGCCCAGCTCTATTCAAGATCATATATTTATCAAACTGTAACTTTAAAGCTATATACCCACGTTGCAGAGATGCTGCGAAAATTTCCGCAACTCCCACCACGGGAAAAACGCATGGAATTCGCATGCGTTTTTCCCACGAAAACAAGTGTTTTTCACGCGATTTTCGCATGCGGAATTCAAGCGCATTTCAAGGAATCTGTAGCATCGCTTGGAATGTGATTGACAGGTTGGTCACACTCATCAAACATAGTGTTTGACAAGTGTGACCAACTTTTTACTATTGAGGCTGCCTATGCGGCATCAATAGTAAAAGATAGGATGTTAAAAATAATTTAAAAAAATGAAAAATTGTGATAAACACCTTCCGGCGTCCCGCGCAGCATCCCCAGGCCTCAGCTATGCTCCCGTTCCCAGTGATGCCTTGCGACAATGACCTGTGATGACGTAGCGGTCTCGTGATACTGTAGCGGTCTCGCGAGACTGCTACATCATCACAGGTCCTTGCCGCAAGGCATTACTGGGAACGGGAGTTGGCAGGAGCATCGCTGAGGCCTGGGGACACTGCACGGGACGCCGGAAGGTGAGAATATCACAATTTTTTTATTTTTTATTCTTTGTTTTACAGGGATATGGTACCCAGAGCCTGGAGGAGAATCTCCTCTCCTCCAGACCCTGGGTACCATCCGCACATGAGCTGCTCACTTTGCGCATGGTGGGCATAGCCACATACAGAAAGTATGCAGATCTCATGCATTCTTATGTGTGCAGAATCGCGGTGATTCTTTGCGGAATCGCGGCGATTCCGCAAAAATAATGAGCCTGCTGCGTATTTTTCCGCTATACGATTCCGCCGTGGAAAAAAACGCAGCATTAGCACAGCAGGTGCGGAATGCCATAGGAATGCATGGGGTGTGTTCTGTATGCATTTCACAGTGTTTTCGCAGCATTTTTGCGACGAAAAGTGGGGCAAAAACGCATACAATCCGCAACGTGGGTACACAGCCTAAAGACTAATTTCTCCACAAAATCTACCTTTACTAAGTGCAAACATTTTTCATATTAGCCCACAGTTTTCTACTTATCTGCATTTCATCAGCTAATTCAGTCATTCATTTTCCCAGCTTGCTTCTATCTTTTTTTAGATAGCACAGGCTGTAGCTGCTGCAAAACCTCTTTTTGAACAGTAAAGTGTGTGTTAGCATATTCTTCTAGGACTCTGAACTGTACTGTTTTCTGCAGCTGCTGAAGAACCTGCTGCTAGAGACGACTTCTGCAGAACCTATGCAAACATATTATGCCCAGATACGCAATAGAAAGAAGACGTTAAATATTGAATTGCCCAAGCTAGCATAATAATAGCAATGACAATTTAATAGAAATAGTATTATTATGATTGTTTATAGAAGAATTGTGTTTTTAAACCCTTTATCTAATTTTATTAGCATTAACCATACATTTAATGATAATGTAAATCAAAGAAAAACAGCGTTGTAGTTTACAATTTTTTTGCATTAGAAAGGTAAATATTTTAAATAATTTAGGAACAAAATTCTTTTCATGGACTGTGTACAATAAAAGTTAAAGGAGTGATAAATAATACAAGGCGCAATAAATTATGTAAAAGCAAAAGAATTCTGGATACAAAAAAATAATACTTTAAAGTAAAAAGAAGAAATTTAGTATAGACTAAATTATAGTCTATCTGATGTAACTATTTATTACCTCTGTTCATTTCTGTTTGTCAGCAACTTATTCAGTATCCATGCGCATTTCCCTCATGAGGGCGCGAAAAGTCATTTGCCCCCTAGACTTTTCTTGATTTCTCACAGTCAAGTCAACTTTAAGAATGTATTTAAGCCACCAATATAAAACCTTCCACTGTATAGTAATATTGCGCCATTACAGAAACATTATTTTTTTATGCCAACTCCCTCTAGATTTCTTTGTTTTACTCCCATTATGCTAAAGGTACTGTCACACTTACCGATGCACCAGCGATCCCGACCAGCGATGTGACGCGGTCAGGATCGCTGGTACATCGCTAAGTGGTCGCTAGTGAGCTGCCACACAGGCAGATCTCACCAGGGACATCGCTGGGGACGGGGGTCGCTACTTACCTGTCAGACGAGGTGATCCTGTCGTCCTCCCGCCCGCGTCCACGCATCGCTCGTCGGCGCCACAGGAAGCCCAGCAGGAAGCTGACGACGAGAAACGGCTCAGGACGTTCTAGCGCGATCAGCGATAACCAGCGGGGGAGCCGGTCGGAGGTAAGTATCAGACATAGCGGTATCGCTAGCAATATCGCTGCTACATCACAAAAACCTGTGCCATTATAACGATATTGCTAGCGATATCGCTTAGTGTGACAGGCCCTTAAGACTTGAGCTATGTGTCATTAAAGGTACCTGTCAATAAAAATCATCAGTATTCCAATCTTCATGGTCACTAATAAAGCCATAAAGAAAGAAGATTAGGCATGAACAGTTTGACTGGCCTTTGCAGTTTCTTGAGTTGATAATTAATATATGGTGTGAACAAGCCCTAAACATTTTATTCTCTGGTATTACATATAAAATTGGACTACTACGTACACGCATGGATGCTGTAAAAATAGACTTAGAAGGTTGTAATTTTGGTATCAGGGGCAAAAAAACATGATAGGTTCCCCTTCAACAACCTACAAAGTTGTATTTGAACATATGTACACATGTCCTCAAGTGATGTAATGAGGCCAGACAATATATTGCAATGTGTAAAGATAAAATATAAATCTTTATTTAGATTACGAAAAATGAAAACAGAAAAAGATTAAAAATATATCAAGCTTATGGAACATGAAGAAACACATGAGCACGGGAGTAAATCATAAAAGATAATTACTGTACATACTCGTGTATAAGCCGAGATTTTCAGCACTTCTTTTGTGCTGAAAATGCCCCTTCGGCTTATACACGAGTCATTCAGCAGAAACCAGCGGGAGAGAGGGAGCGGCGGCAGGAGCCGGTGGCTGGGAAGTCATACTCACCCCTCCTGTGCCTCGCTGAACGACCCCTGCATCCTCCGTTGTCAAGCGCTGACAGCCTCTATCTGCCTTCAGCGGTCACATGGTACCACTCATTAAGATCATGAATATGGACGCCTATGGGCGTGGAAACATATTCATGACTTTAATGAGCGGTACCATGTGAACGCTGAAGGCAGGAAGAAGCTGTCAGCGCTGGGCAATGGAGGATGCAGGGACGTTCAGCGACTGCACAGCAGGGTGAGTATGAAGGAGGAGGACGGAGGCAGCAAGGGGGAGGATGGGGGCAGCACAGGGGAGGATGGGGGCAGCACGGGGGAGGACGGGGCAGCATGAAGGAGGACAAGGGCAGCACAGAGGAGGACTGGGGAAGGACAGGGGAAGCATGGAGGAGGATGGGGCCTGCACAGAGTGCCTTGGAAGCACAGAGGACTGGTGCAGCACGGAGGAGGATGGTGGCAGCATGGAGGAGGACGGGGGCTGCACTGAGGGCATTGGAAGCATGGAGGAGGACGGGTGCAGCACGGAGGAGGATGGAGGAGGATAGGTGCAGCACAGAGGAGGACGGTGGCTGCACAGAGGGCATTGGAAGCACGGAGGAGGACAGTGGGAGCTTGGGGGAGGACAGTGGGAGCATGGGGGAGCACAGGGGAGGACAGGGAGCTGAGCCATATATAGAAGGACAGGGATGAGGGGACAATGTACACCCGGCTTATACTTGAGTCATTAAGCTTACCCAGTTTTCCGTGGCAAAATTAGGGGCCTCAGCTTATACTCGGGTCGGCTTATACTTGAGTATATACGGTATACTAGTATGCACAAATAATATTCCATTATAAGTTCTAATGAAAGATTTGTTTTATCACTCAAATGAAGCAATCAAGTGATGTGTTAATGCTATCTGAATATGCATGTAAGGGGCTATTCATCCATAATGAAATATAAAGTGCATAGTGCAGGTGTTTCAGTGTGGATTAATGAATTGCCATTGTGAACATCACAGGGTTTGGCAGAGTCAAATGCTCAGAAAGTGACTAGTGCATTAAAAAAAAGTGATCAGTGCAAATCCTCACAAAAGATGTTGTTCAAAATAAACATGAAAATCATGAAGTTTGGTCAAAGTTTAGAGATGGTACTTAGAAAGTGTAAGTGTCATGTGCATAACTCCCGGCTAGTGTTGAGCATTCCGATACTGCAAATGTCGGGTATCGGCCGATATTCGCTGTATCGGAGTTCCGATACAGAGTTCTGATATTTTACAATATCGGATACCAGAATCGGAAGTTCCCATAATGCAATGAGCCACTGTTCTGGCTGTGATTGGCTGCTGAAATGATGTCATCATGATGCGCGGTCTGTGCGCATCATGATGCGCGGTCTGTGCGGGCCTGCCGGGGGTCTGTGCGGGCCTGTCGGGGGTCTGTTCTGGCTGCCGGGGGTCTGTGCGGACTGCCGGGGGTCCGTACGGGCCTGCCGGGGGTCTGTGCCGGCTGCCGGGGGTCTGTGCGGACTGCCGGGGGTCTGTGCAGGCCTGCTGTTGGTCTGTACGGGCTTGCCGGGGGTCTGTGCCGGCTGCCGGGGGTCTGTGCGGACTGCCGGGGGACTGTGCGGGCCTGCCGGGGGTATGTGCCGGCTGCCGGGGGTCTGTGTGGACTGCCGGGGGTCTGTGCGGGCCTGCCGGGGGTTGTGTGTGTGCGCAGGCATTGTCCGATGGGACTACAAGTCCCATCGGGTGATGCCTGCTACAATGACAGTGATTGACACATTAGCCAATGATGGGACAGTAGTAGTCCCATCATCCGGCTAATGCGTTGAATGTAAAAAAAAAAAAAAATGTTCATACTACATACATACTACATACAGTTGTGGCCAAAAGTATTGACACCCCTGCAATTCTGTCAGATAATACTCAGTTTCTTCTTGAAAATGATTGCAAACACAAATTCTTTGGTATTATTATCTTCATTTAATTTGTCTTAAATGAAAAAACACAAAAGAGAATGAAGCAAAAAGCAAAACATTGATCATTTCAAGCAAAAAATGGGCCAGACAAAAGTATTGGCACCCTCAGCCTAATACTTGGTTGCACAACCTTTAGCCAAAATAACTGCGACCAACCGCTTCCGGTAACCATCAATGAGTTTCTTAGAATGCTCTGCTGGAATTTTAGACCATTCTTCTTTGGCAAACTGCTCCAGGTCCCTGATATTAGAAGGGTGCCTTCTCCAAACTGCCATTTTTAGATCTCTCCACAGGTGTTCTATGTGATTCAGGTCTGGACTCATTGCTGGCCACCTTAGATGTCTCCAGTGCTTTCTCTCAAACCATTTTCTAGTGCTTTTTGTAGTGTTTTGGGTCATTGTCCTGCTGGAAGACCCATGACCTCTGAGGGAGACCCAGCTTTCTCACACTGGGCCCTACATTATGCTGCAAAATTTGTTGGTAGTCTTCTGACTTCATAATGCCATGCACACGGTCAAGCAGTCCAGTGCCAGAGGCAGCAAAGCGACCCCAACACATCAGGGAACCTCCGCCATGTTTGACTGTAGGGACCGTGTTCTTTTCTTTGAATGCCTCTTTTTTTCTGCTGTAAACTCTATGTTGATACCTTTGCCCCAAAAGCTCTACTTTTGTCTCATCTGACCAGAGAACGTTCTTCCAAAACGTTTTAGGCTTTTTCAGGTAAGTTTTGGCAAACTCCAGCCTTGCTTTTTTATGTCTCGGGGTAAGAAGTGGGGTCTTCCTTGGTCTCCTACCATACAGTCCATTTTCATTCAGACGCCGACGAATAGTACGGGTTGACACTGTTGTACCCTCGGACTGCAGGGCAGCTTGAATTTGTTTGGATGTTAGTCGAGGTTCTTTATCCAACATCTGCACAATCTTGCGTTGATATCTCTTGTCAATTTTTCTTTTCCGTCCACATCTAGGGAGGTTAGCCACAGTGCCATGGGCTTTAAACTTCTTGATGACACTGCGCACAGTAGACACAGGAACATTCAGGTCTTTGGAGATGGACTTGTAGCCTTGAGATTGCTCATGCTTCCTCACAATTTTGTTTCTCAAGTCCTCAGACAGTTCTTTGGTCTTCTTTCTTTTCTCCATGCTCAATGTGGTACACACAAGGACACAGGACAGAGGTTGAGTCAACTTTAATCCATGTCAACTGGCTGCAAGTGTGATTTAGTTATTGCCAACACCTGTTAGGTGCCACAGGTAAGTTACAGGTGCTGTTAATTACACAAATTAGAGAAGCATCACATGATTTTTCGAACAGTGCCAATACTTTTGTCCACCCTCTTTTTTATGTTTGGTGTGGAATTATAACCAATTTGGCTTTAGGACAATTCTTTTTGTGTTTTTTCATTTCAGACAAATTAAATGAAGATAATAATACCAAAGAATTTGTGTTTGCAATCATTTTCAGGAAGAAACTGAGCATTATCTGACAGAATTGCAGGGGTGTCAATACTTTTGGCCAAACTGTACATACTACATATATACATCATTCATGCAACATACATACATACTACATACTACATACATACTTCATATATACTACATTCATACAACATACATAAATACTACATATATGCTACATTCATACGGCATGCATACATACATACTACATTGTTGTGAGTTCATTTTCCCCTTCATCACTGAGGCCCGAGGAATTCCCTCTTCTGGTAAGGAGAGGTAGTGAGTCTGATTATCAGACACCTGAGATTAATGATGATGACTGGCTGAGTGGAGTCACAGACTGGATATAAGGCTGCATACGCCCATTCCTCCCTGCGGGTGATTTCTCTGTGGTATCCTTGGAGGCCAGTCTGAATTCATGCTCTGCTAAAGCTAAGTTTTCCTCCTGGCTTTTTGCATTTGTGCCTTGCTTTGTTTTTTCTGGATTTCAGCCATTCCCTGCTGGGGTGAGCTGAACTCCTTAGCTCTGTCTTCTGAAAATACCAGAGTGCTGATTTAGTTTTGAAGCTTAGTTGCTTCAGGGTCTTTTCCCATTTCAGCTTGCTGGCCTATGTTTTTGATAGGGTTTTTTGCCGATTGCAGACAGCAGCTTTCCTTTCCTTTCCTGTTTAGATTAGATTGGGCCCCAACGTTTGCTCAGCCTATCTTTCTATCTGTGTCAGTGTTTTTTCATCTTGCTTCACCATCATTATATGTTGGGGGCTGCCTTTTACTTTGGGGTCTGCTCTGGGGCAGTTTAGATTTCCCTTTCTATCTTTAGGCTATATAGTCCTCCGGCTGTGTTCGAGGGGTCTAGGGCACCGTAGGTACCCCCCACGGCTACTGCTAGTTGTGTTGATAGGTTCAGGGGTCTGCAATCGGATAGTTGCCAGCTCCTCTGGTTTTCTGGACGTAGCTTCTATTTTTGTGTCTGCCTCCTACGGTCACTCAATCATAACAGAATCACCCGCCTGACCGCAGATCCTAGGGTACTCAATAGCAGGAAAGAATTGCAAAAAAAAAAGTGTGTATATTTTTTCCTCTATATCTCTGAGGCCGTAGGGGGAATTTTTTTTTCTCTCAATGGAGATAAAGCAATTGTCTGATCATGTGGAGCAGCTCGCTGCGGAAGTGCGGGGAATTTCCGCCTACCTTGCTCATTCACATGCTGCTGAACCAAAGATTCCTACACCTGATGTATTTTGTGGTGATCGGTCTAAATTTTTGAATTTCAAAAATAATTGTAAATTATTTTTTGCCTTGAAGCCTAACTCGTCAGGGAGCTCCGCGCAGCAGGTTAAAATTGTCATCTCCTTGCTGAGTGGCGATCCCCAGGATTGGGCGTTTTCTTTGAAACCAGATGATCCTATTCTGACTAATGTGAACGCATTTTTTCAAGCCTTGGGCTTGTTGTATGACGAACCTAATGCCATTGATCAGGCTGAAAAGACCCTGCTGGCATTGAATCAGGGTCGAGATTCTGCAGAATTGTACTGTCAAAAATTCCGAAAGTGGGCGGTACTTACTACTTGGAATGATAATGCCTTGGCTGCTCTCTTTCGGAAGGGTTTGTCAGAAGCCATAAAAGATACTATGGTGGGATTTCCTGTTCCCTCTGGTCTTGACGATTCTATGTCATTAGCCATTCAGGTTGATCGGTGTTTGCGCGAACGCAAAACTGCACGAGAGGTGTTGCCACCTGTTGAACAAATGACTGAACCTATGCAATGTGATAGAGTTTTCTCCAGAGAGCAGCGTCAGGAGTTCAGAAGGCGTAATAAGTTGTGCTTTTTCTGTGGAGAAGCCTCGCATATTATTTCTGTTTGTCCTAAACGAGAGAAACGCTTTGCACACACGTTTTCTGTTGGTGGTGTTCAACCTAAGTTTCTTCTGGCTATTACTCTGATCTTCTCCCTGTCCACATTTTCCGCCAAGGCATTTGTGGATTCGGGAGCAGCTCTAAACCTAATGGACTTGGATTTTGCTAAACGTTGTGGATTTCCTATGACACCTCTGCGAACGCCTATCCCTTTGAGGGGGATTGATGCTACTCCTTTGGCTAAAGATAAAGCTCAGTTTTGGACCCAGGTGGTGATGCGGGTCGCCCCAGACCATCAAGAAAATTGCAGATTTTTGGTGTTGCATAATCTGCATGATACCATTGTTCTGGGGTTTCCCTGGTTACAAATCCATAATCCAGTTCTGGATTGGAAATCTTTGTCTGTGGTGAGTTGGGGTTGTCGGTGTGCCCTTAGTGATGCTCCTGTTTTCTCCACCTCTCCCCAGTCACATGATGTTCCTGACTATTTGGCTGGCTTTTATGATGTATTTAGTGAGAATGAGTCTGCGTCTTTGCCTCCTCATAGGAGTTATGACTGTGCTATTGAGCTGAACCCGGGGTGTAAATTCCCCAAGGGTCGGCTTTTCAACTTATCTGTACCCGAGCACGAGGCTATGCGATCCTATATTAAGGAGGCATTGGAGAAGGGTCATATTAGACCATCCTCTTCACCCTTAGCTGCTGGGTTTTTTTTGTAGCCAAAAAGGATGGATCATTAAGACCTTGTATTGATTATCGTGCCCTCAACAAGATTACTGTTAAATATCAGTATCCGTTACCCCTGATTTCGGATCTATTCTCTAGCGTTAAAGGTGCTTGCTGGTTTACCAAGCTTGACCTCAGGAGGGCGTATAATCTTATTCGCATTAAGCATGGGGATGAATGGAAGACAGCGTTTAATACTCCGGAGGGACATTTTGAGTACCTGGTGATGCCTTTTGGGCTCACTAATGCCCCTTCTGTCTTCCAGTGCTTCATGAACGATATTTTCCGAGATTTTGTGGATAAATTTTTGATTATCTATCTGGATGATATTTTGATCTTCTCCAAGGATTGGGATTCTCATGTGGAACATGTTCGGACTGTGTTCCGGATCTTGAGGGAGAATTCCCTGTATGTCAAGGGATCTAAATGCCTTTTTGGGGTACAGAGGATTTCATTTTTGGGATTTATTTTGTCTCCGTCAACTATTGAAATGGATCCAGTCAAGGTACAGGCCATTTATGATTGGGTTCAGCCCACTTCTTTGAAGGCCCTCCAGAAGTTTTTGGGTTTTGCTAATTTTTATCGGAAATTTATAGCAAAATTTTCTAGTATTGCCAAGCCATTGACTGATTTGACTAAGAAGGGTGCTGATGTGTTAAATTGGTCTCCGGAGGCTGTTTCTTCCTTTCAGGAGTTGAAGCGAAGATTCACCTCCGCCCCGGTTTTGCGGCAACCTGATGTCTCACTTCCGTTCCAGGTAAAGGTGGATGCTTCTGAGATTGGTGCAGGAGCTGTTTTGTCCCAAAAGGATCCTGTAACATCTAAAATGAATCCCTGCGCTTTCTTTTCCCGAAAGTTCTCTCCATCTGAACGTAACTATGACGTGGGGAATCGGGAACTGTTGGCCATGAAATGGGCATTTGAGGAGTGGAGACATTAGTTGGAGGGAGCTAAGCATCAAGTCGTGGTCCTCACCGACCACAAGAATTTGATTTATCTAGAGTCGGCTAAGCGCTTGAACCCTAGACAGGCTAGGTGGGCCTTGTTTTCTACACGTTTTGATTTTGTGGTTTCTTTTCTTCCTGGAACTAAGAATGTCAAGGCAGACGCACTCTCTAGGAGTTTCTTTGCTGATTCTCCTGTGGTGACCAAACCTGCTACCATCTTAGGCGAAGGGGTAGTTCTTTCCGCCATCTCGCCCAATTTGAGACGTGCTCTGGAAGAATTCCAGAGAGACAAGCCTGAGTGTTGTCCCAGTGGAAAGTTGTATGTTCCTGACCAGTGGAAGAAGAGAGTGATGTCTGAAGTTCATTGCTCTGCTTTGGCTGGTCATCCAGGTATTTTTGGTACTAGAGATCTTGTGAGTCGGTCTTTTTGGTGGCCCTCCTTGTCTCGTGATATCAGGAATTTTGTGCAGTCCTGTGGGACGTGCTCCTGGTCTAAATCATGCTCCTGCTCTAGTGGGTTGTTGATGCCTTTGCCTGTCCCCAAGAGGCCATGGACCCATATTTCAATGGATTTAATCTCCGATATGCCTGTCTCTCAAAGGATGACTGTTATTTGGGTGATTTGTGATAGGTTCTCTAAGATGGTTCATCTTGTACCACTCCCTAAGTTGCCGTCTTCCTCTGAGTTGGTGCCCCTGTTTTTGCAACAGGTGGTTCGCTTGCACGGGATTCCTGAGAACATTGTGTCTGACAGAGGAGTTCAGTTTGTGTCTAGATTTTGGAGAACTTTCTGTTCCAAGCTGGGAATTCAGTTGTCCTTCTCCTCTGCCTTTCACCCTCAGACCAATAGGCAGACAGAGAGAACAAACCAGACCTTGGAGTCATATTTGAGATGTTTTATTTCCGCTGATCAGGATGATTGGGTTTCATTTTTACCCTTGGCTGAATTTGCTTTAAATAACAGAGCTAGTTCTGCCACTTTGATGTCACCTTTTTTGGGTTTCATCCTCGATTTTCTTCAGGGCAGGTGGAGCCGTCTGCCTGCCCAGGGGTTGACACTATGGTGGAGAGAATGCACCAGATCTGGGACCAAGTGGTGGATAAGTTATCTCTCTCCCAGGAAAAGGCCCAGCGGTTTTCCAACCGACATAGGACCATTGGTCCCCAGTTTAAGGTTGGTGATTTGGTGTGGTTATCATCAAAAAATATTGCTATGAAGGTGGCTTCTCCTAAGTTTAAGCCTAGATTTATTGGACCTTACAAGATTTTGGAGATTATTAATCCGGTCTCTTTTCGTTTGGCTCTTCCTGTCACATTTAAAATCCATAATGTGTTTCATAAGTCCTTGTTGAAGAGATTTGTTGAACCTGTTGTTCCGGGAGTGGCACCTCCAGACCCTGTATTGGTTGAAGGTAACATTGAATTTGAGGTAGAGAAAGTGCTGGATTCTCGTCTGGCTAGACAGAGACTCCAGTATTTGGTTAAGTGGAAGGGTTATGGTCAGGAGGATAATTCCTGGGTCTCTGCCTCTGATGTTCATGCTAAAAGACTGGTGCGTGCCTTTCATCAGGCACACCCTGATCGCCCTGATGGCGTGGCTGAGGGTTCGGTGACCCCTCCTCAAGGGGGAGGTACTGTTGTGAGTTCATTTTCCCCTTCATCACTGAGGCCCGAGGAATTCCCTCTTCTGGTAAGGAGAGGTAGTGAGTCTGATTATCAGACACCTGAGATTAATGATGATGACTGGCTGAGTGGAGTCACAGACTGGATATAAGGCTGCATACGCCCATTCCTCCCTGCGGGTGATTTCTCTGTGGTATCCTTGGAGGCCAGTCTGAATTCATGCTCTGCTAAAGCTAAGTTTTCCTCCTGGCTTTTTGCATTTGTGCCTTGCTTTGTTTTTTCTGGATTTCAGCCATTCCCTGCTGGGGTGAGCTGAACTCCTTAGCTCTGTCTTCTGAAAATACCAGAGTGCTGATTTAGTTTTGAAGCTTAGTTGCTTCAGGGTCTTTTTCCATTTCAGCTTGCTGGCCTATGTTTTTGATAGGGTTTTTTGCCGATTGCAGACAGCAGCTTTCCTTTCCTTTCCTGTTTAGATTAGATTGGGCCCCAACGTTTGCTCAGCCTATCTTTCTATCTGTATCAGTGTTTTTTCATCTTGCTTCACCGTCATTATATGTTGGGGGCTGCCTTTTACTTTGGGGTCTGCTCTGGGGCAGTTTAGATTTCCCTTTCTATCTTTAGGCTATATAGTCCTCTGGCTGTGTTCGAGGGGTCTAGGGCACCGTAGGTACCCCCCACGGCTACTGCTAGTTGTGTTGATAGGTTCAGGGGTCTGTAATCGGATAGTTGCCAGCTCCTCTGGTTTTCTGGATGTAGCTTCTATTTTTGTGTCTGCTTCCTACGGTCACTCAATCATAACACTACATATATACAACATTCATACAACATACATACATACATATTACATATATACTACATTCATACAACATACATACAAACATAGTACATACTACATATATACTATACTCATACAACATACATACATGCATACTACATACATACTACATATATACTACATTCATACAACATACATACATGCATACTACATACTACATACATACTTCATATATACTACATTCATACAACATACATACATACTACATACTACATACATACTTCATATATACTAATGTAGTGAATGTAGTATATATGTATATATGTAGTATGTATTTAGTAGGTAGTATGCATGTATGTATGTTGTATGAATGTAGTATATATGTAGTATGTATGTAGTATGTATGTATGTTATATGAATGTTGTATATATGTAGTATGTATGTATGCTGTATGAATGTAGTATATATGTTGTATGTATGCAGTATGTATGTATGTTGCATGAATGTAGTATATAAGAAGTATGTATGTAGTATGTATGTATGTTGTATGAATGTTGTATGTATGTAGTGTGTATGTAGTATGTATATTTTTTTTCTTTTTTACATTCAACACATTAGCTGGATGATGGGACTACTACTGTCCCATCATTGGCTAATGTGTCAATCACTGTCATTGTAGCAGGCATAGCCCGATGGGACTTGTAGTCCCATCGGACGATGCCTGCACAAACAACCCCCGGCAGACCCGCACAGACCTCCGGCAGTCCGCACAGACCCCCGGCAGCCGGCACAGACCCCCGGCAGGCCCGCACAGACCCCCGGCAACCGGTACAGACCCCCGGCAGGTCCGTACAGACCCCTGGCAGGCCCGCACAGACCCCCAGCAGTCCGCACAGACCCCCGGCAGCCGGCACAGACCCCCGGCAGGCCCGTACAGACCCCCGGTAGGCCCGCACAGACCCCCGGCAGTCCGCACAGACCCCTGGCAGCCGGCACAAACCCCCGGCAGGCCCGTAAGACCCCTGGCAGTCCACACATACCCCCAGCAGCCAGCACAGACCCCCGGCAGTCCGCACAGACCCCCGGCAGGCCCGTACAGACCCCCGGCAGGCCCACACAGACCCCACCCGCACACACAGACACGCACAGTGTCCGCCCATGCACTGCCCACACTCTTCCGCCCTCCCGAACAGGATGTGCAAGTAAAGAAAGGGTTTTTTTTAATTCCGATATTTCTGTCCCATTGACTTGAATGGGACTTCCGGTATCGGAATTGGCGATACCCAATTATTTTTGGGTATCGGTCCGATCCAATCTGATCTGATACTTCACGGTATCGGATGGTATCGCTCAACACTACTCCCGGCTGTTCCGTGCTCCTACCCGGACAGCGCCGTTTAGCTAAAGAGCTTCTTCCAATGGCCTCATTACATCTCTTGAGAACGTGTGTATATATGTTCAAGAAAGAGACGTTTTTGCCTTGATAACTTTGTAAGACTGTGTTAATTTAAAGTTGTTTTTGAGTAGTAAGAACTGCCAAGGGTACATTAGGATACATGATATATCCCTGGCTTAAAGATAAAATGTTGTAATGTTGAGTCTCTGAAATCCTTGAGATTTGAGTCATCGACAAATAGACTTATTTTTACAAGAAAGTACAAAAAAATCATAATCTTATTTATTTTACTTATTGTTCTTTGCTTATATAGTGCCATCATTTTCTGCAGCACTTTACTGACATCATCATGTACTTCTGGTGGCTTACAAACTAAATTCCCTATCAGTATATCTATGGAGTATAGGATGGAACAAGAGCAGACCTGCACAAACACGGGGTGAACATACAAACACAGATGATGCCTTGGTCTGATTTGAGCCCAAGACACCAACGCTGCAGATAATCTTAAAGGGAATCTCTCACCTCATTTTTCACATATAAGCTGCGGCCACCCCCTTTAGGGGCTTATCTACAGCATTCTATAATGCTGTAGATAAGCCCCCGATGTAACCTGAAAGATAAGAAAAACAAGTTAGATTATACTTACCTGGGGGGGGCAGTCCAGTCCGATGTGTGTTGCAGGTCCGGGTCCGGTGCCTCCCATCTTCATGCGATGTCGTCCTCTTCCTTGCTTCTGCCACGGCTCCTGCGCAGGCATACTGATTTGTCCTGTTGAGGGCAGAGTAATGTGCTGCAGTGCACAGGCGCCAGGCCTCTCTGACCTTTCCCGGTGTCTGGGCGCTGCAGAAAATTACGCCTGAACAGGAGCCATGACAGAAGTAAGGAAGAAGACATCATCGCGTGAAGATGGGAGGTGCCGGACCTGTGACACCCATCGAACCCGGACCACACCAGACCGCCCCTGGGTGAGTATAATCTTACTTGTTTTTCTTATCTTTCAGGATGCATCTGGGGCTTATCTGCAGCATTATAGAATGCTGTAGATAAGCCTCTAAAGGCGGTGGCCTCAGCTTATATGCGAAAAATGAGATGACAGAGTCCCTTTAAGTAATAAATTGTCCTATAATTGTTATTGATTCAACGTCTCATTAATATGAAGGCTTCAAACATTTATGTTGCAGATTAAGTTCTTTGTGGCTAAAAGTAAGCACATATTTATCATTTAGATCCTCTTCTATTGCCACACAAAGAGATTCATTGTACTTACTTAAAATTTTGTTTAATCTCCATTGCCATTGTCAGTAAAATTATGAGTTTGCAGGATTATAGATTTTTCTTAATGTTTCCAGCATTTTATTTCAATTTCTTATTAAACTGATCTATGAAATAAATGCACAAAACCATTGGAACTTGTGTAGAAGGATGCCATATGTTAAAATTTGCTTGTTCACTGACTTTTGTGATAACAATAGTAGGCTACGTTAATTAGCATCTTCAGAAGATCTGTATTCAACACTTTCCAATGTGCACTCATGAGAATAGTGACGTAGATTTCTATACACAAACATATATATCTACGTTGTAAAATCAAGTATAGTGTACTATGAGCATAGCATTTTTTACAATTTGATGAACCATATTTATTACTCTATGAATTTATCAAAATCCATTTGATAAACAGGCATAGTTTAGCTGCTAAAGAAGATAAACTCTGAGTCTTTGAACAACAATTTGACAGCCTTCAAAGAATAGCTACTCTACTGTTTTTTTTACTCTACTGTAAAACAATTTCCAGACCTACATGAACAAAAAATTACAAGCAAAGCAATCCACTAAAAGGTCGCCAGCAGTTATGAACCTTTCCTGCCAGCAATTTTGTGCCTTCATTTGACCTCATGTCAACAGAGCAGCTCTTCCACTTCCAAGCTGCTCTCTCTACGATGTGTGACTGCCAAGATCATGACAATTGAAAGCCAGTGCTCCAAAGTTATGAAGAGAGGAACCGGCTGTCAATCAACATGACATCAGCAATCACTCCCCATCAACAGAGCAGAGTGGAAGAGAAGCAGCTGCTCTGTCAACGTGATATCAACGGAAGCCAAAGAATTGCCAGAAGTAGTAGTATGTGACACTCTGAGCCGGCAAAGATCAACGCAGGGCAGAGCAGTTAGGTAGTTAGCAACTGTGCCTGTAAATTCTTAGACCCATATTAAAAAAGGAAAAGTTCCCAAACAACAAATTCTATTGAGAGAGTAGAGACTGTTGAAACTGTGTCAACATGTTTAACTCTACCGTATCTCTGTCTTGAGAACAATAAATTGTGTTATACAATATTTGCATTGGCTTGTTTTTTTTGCACTTACACTTTTTGACCTGTAATTACAAGGAAATATATCTTTCTCACATCTCTACACTGTTAAGCTTTCTCAGGTGTATTCACTTGGTTTATCTTTTTAGACTCAATCTGGATCTAACTTCCGCAGTTACAGTCATAAATATACTCTCTTTGAATGTTAAAAGGTTAAACTTCTCAATTAAGTGCTTACTGTTATGATAAAAAGTTAAAAGTCTCAATTGTAACGTAATTTGTTATGTTATATAAGAGATGTACAAGTCTAAAAAAAAATGAATCCAAAATAGCAAATAAAGACGTCATGCAAAAAAATTCAATTTTTTCTTTTCGATTGTGACTGCCTTTATATTCTCTTTGCTCGTCACTAGTCATAAAACCATTATAGATCCTTAAAGTAGGTATATGGTTGTTTTATGTACTTATACTACATTGTGTTCAATATTTTTTGCACCCAACAGTATGCAAGAATTATTTTTAACAGACATAAAAAATACAAATAGAGTCTTCATTACTTCATGGAGATTTCAATTTTAATAAAATTGCTAAGATGAACGGCACATTAAACTAATGCACAAGAATGTTAGCATCACATAACTCTCAGTAGAGGAATTCCCTATATTACCCTTCCTGACATGGCTATTTTTCATTTTTGAGTTTTTGTTTTTTCATCTCCTTCGAAGGTCTTTTTTTTTTTGCAGGACAAGGTTCACTTTCAAATGACATGATTTGTTTCATCATGTGTGAAATACTGGAAATTGGGAAAAAAATCCTAAGTGCAGCAAAATTGTTAAATAAAACGCAATTCCACAATTATCTTTTGAATTTTCTAATCTTATTAATATTCCCTGCGTGCCTTCTGTCTCTTTTAATTGTGCCCCTTGGAATTCTTGCACAGTGCGTAATAAACTCACCTTCATCCATGTCTTCTTCGTTTCTGATTCTCTTAACCTTCTGGCTCTTACTGAAGCCTGGATCCAGCAGTTAGACACCACCGCTGCTGCTGCTCTTTCATATGGTGGACTACACTTCTCTCATACCCCAAGATCGGGCAACAGAGCAGGTGGAGGTGTTGGTCTGCTCCTATCACACCAATGTACCTTTCAGGTTATTCCTTAAGTACCTTCACATGCCTCCCCTTCTTTTGAGGTCCATGCTGTCAGACTCTACAACCCCTTCTCCATGCAAGTAGCAGTGGTGTATTGTCCTCCAGACCCCTACCATCAGTTCCTAGATCACTTTGCCACCTGGCTTCTACATTTTCTCTCCTGTGACATCACCACTCTCATCATGGATGATTTCAACATCCCCATAGCTCTTCCCTTCTTACCATCTGCTGCTCACCTTTTATCTCTAACCTCGTCTTTCGGCCTCTCGCAGCTTACTAACTCTCCTACGCATGAAGACGGAAACTCCCTCGACTTGGTATTCTCCTGGCTTTGCTCAGTGGATGATATCACATACTCCCCTCTCCCCCACTATGACCACAACCTTCTTTCATTCTCTATCAACAACTGCCATCCCGTTCAGGTCATCCCCACTTTCCTCATTTATACAGCTCTGGAGAAAATGAAAAGACCACAACATTAAAACCTTGTCATGGGCAGCCCATTCTCAAGTCCTGAACCCCTTTGAAAACCTCTGGAATGTAATCAAGAAGATGATGGATAGTCACAAGCCATCAAACAAAGAAGTACTGCTTAAATTTTTGTGCCAGAAGCAGTGTGAAAGACTGGTGGAAAGCATGCAAAGACGCATGAAAGCTGTGATTAAAAATCATGGTTATTCCACAAAATATTGATTTCTGAACTCTTCCTGAGTTAAAACATTAGTATTTTTGTTTCTAAATGATTATGAACTTATTTTCTTAGCAGTATTTGAGGTCTGAAAGCATTGATTTTTTTTAAATTTTGACCATTTCTCCTTTTCAGGAAAAAAAAAAACAAAATTTATTGCTTGGAAATTCCGAGACATGTGAAAGGGCCCGGCTTTATTTGATGTGTACTCCTGACTGGCCAGCAAGGTGGTTAGGGTTAATTTCTGCCTGCCTTCTTCCCCAGGGGGCACAAAGGAAAGGGTTAAAAATTAATTTGGATCTTACCGGTGTGTTGGGTAAGGTGTCATTGGACGAGAGTGGGGTTACCCTTGTGATGGATCCTCCCCTCGCAAGGGGTATTTATTGGTGGGCTCTGGTGATCCCTCCCTCTTTGACTCGGTGTTTGAGAGTGGAGGCAGCGTGGGTAGTGAAGATGGCAGATTTGGAAGCCTCGATAAGTCAGAGGATTAGCAGGGAAGGGGCGGGCTGGTTGAAGGCTCTGTTACAGGAGCTGGTGGGTTTGCAGGGGCGAGTGACAGGTGCGGTGGGAGCAGAAGTAGAGGGGGTGGACGGCAGTCTGGGCGAAGCCCCTGCCTATCGGAGTGCTGGAGCCCTGCGTATTTTGAGAGGGGTCGGGTGCGAGGTGTGTCTCGCGTGTGCAGGGTGGTTGTGTCTGTGAAGGGAGGGGGGAGTGTGAACGCTGAGGAGGCAGGAGCATTAGCAGTGGCATCACCCCTCAGACGTGTACTTTCAAAAAAGGGCGAGAAGGAGCACAGGCGGGGAGGTGCTGTGGCTAGGCTCTCATCCCTGAGGAGGACTCGGAGCGCAGATAAGATTAGAGCTGCGGTGGTACATAGTGTTAAAGAGGGGATAGCGGTAGCACATGCACACAGTACCGGAGTCGGTAATAGAAGCAGCTGTGATGGGGGTGGGCAGAGTGCCATTTCCTCAGCAAGTGAGGAGAATGGAAATATTAGGGCAGAGAACGAGCAGCAGGGTGAGGCACAGCAGCAAGGGGGATGACAGACATTAAGGGATGAGGCTGAAGAAAGTAGTTAGGCAGTAAGTAACCAGCAATTGGTTACTACGCCTCATATAATGGATACAATGCTATCACAGCCAGGAGTTTGGCAACTGACGCTTAATAGGCAGTTGAATTTGATGCCCCCTATGTCCATTGCGTCACAGGCGTTTAATGTACCGTCTGCATTAGGGTCACCGCCGGTGTTAGTGGGTCCCACCATTACCTCACAGGTAGTTGGGGTAGGGGTGCCCCTGCCCCAAAATCAGTTGGTGTTTCCAATAATGGATGTTGCAGTTAACTCACCGGCTGTTGGTAATTTGGGGCCACAATCACAGCAGCTATGAGTTCCAGCCCCCTCATGTGCAGAGCATGAAATTCCGTCAGAATCTCTGAGGCGCAGGAGCGTTACAAATAGGAGACGTAGTAGGGAGTCGTCTTCTTCATCTGATTCTAGTAGTAGATCGGGCAGACTTCATAGTCGTCACGGTCATAGAAGAAGTAGGAGATCAGTGTCCAGAGGCAGTCGTCGTTCAAGGTCTGAGCGATATCAGTCATCATCGTCATCTGGATCTCGTGGCTGAAGAAGAACATCTCGAAAATCAGCTCATAGGCAATGGGAGCAACAGAGAGTGTGCGGCGAAGAAGCGGTGGAGGTCACGGCGGAAGTGCGGCAGCTGAAGCATCAAGTGGTGAGTTTAATTATGAGGGAGATTGGGGGAGTGAGGATAAAAGATTGGTGACTATGGATAATTTGAGGAGCATTTTGGGAGGAGAAAAATTGTTAGTTAATCCAAAATTGTTGACTACGATCAAAGGGTCCAATCTTCCTCCGCCGGTGAGAGCAGAGGTGCATAGGGATGTGTTCTATTGTGGGATAGCCTCCTTAGGTTCCCATTTAGAAAAAGAGGTCATGGAAAAAATTTGGGTGAATGATTAAGTGGATATTTGGTCTCTTGTTTCAGTAGATCAAAACACAATTGATTGGGAGCGGCGTCAGAATGACAGGCCTTTCGAACGTCGTCCGAAGGTTGCAAAAACGATTAATAATTGGCATCAAGCCTTTTTTGTTTTAGGCTGTGTTATGGAAAAATGCATCCTGAGCGTTGGTCAGAATTGTTTCTTTATATGGATACCATTTACAATTCGTATAAGACTCATGGGGGGGCGGCATGGTGGAGATATGATGAGGATTTTCGACGGCGTTTAGCCATTAACTCGCAGTTGGGTTGGGGTGTAAAAGTCACGGATTCCTGGTTGCCTCTCATGATGTCTCAGAGGAGTAATCAGCGCTTTCATTCTGGGGCCCCGGGTCAACAACCCGGCTAGGGGCCAATTCCAGTACGAAGGCCGGGAACCTGCTGGTTGTTCAATAAAGGTCAATGCAGGTTCTATGGACTATGCAAATACAAGCATGAGTGCTCATCATGCGGGGGTTCGCACTCAGCCACAAAGTGTTTGCGCAATATCGCAAAAGGAGGTAGTTCTAGATCTACAATGCAGCAATAAAGTAAGGACTCCAGTGAAAATCACCGCAATGGAGCCATGCTTAAGCAGGTACCCTAAAAAGTGGTGGCAGCGCAGTTGAGAAGTGGTTTCAGAGATGGTTTCTTTATACCGTTCAACCTGTTGAAAAGTTCGTCGTTTTTGGATAATTTGAAGTCGGCTAAGGAGCTTCCTTTAGTTTTGCGAAGCAAAATAGAGAAAGAAGTTTCTCTGGGTCATATGTTGGGACCTTTTGCTTCCCCTCCTTTTCTAATCTCAGGTTTTCTCCTCTAGGTATTGTCCCTAAGAAGGAACCGGGAGAGTTCAGGCTTAGTCATCATTTATCGCACCCAAAAGGGTCATCTGTTAATGATGGAATTAGTGCTGAAGAGTCTTCTGTGGTATAATGCTTCTTTAGATCAAGTGGTTTTTCCTGTTCATCAAGTAGGGTGTGGGGTGCTTTTGGTCAAGTCAGACATTGCGTCTGCTTTCCGACTTCTTCCAGTGCATCCGGATTGTCATCACTTATTGGGATGTTATATGGATGGTGCGTATTACTATGATATGTGCCTTCCAATGGGTTTTTCCATTTCTTGCAAGTATTTTGAGTTATTCAGCAGTTTTTTGGAATGGGTTGTTAAGTTCGAAACAGGTTCTCAATTGGTTACACATTATTTGGATGATTTTTTGTTTTTAGGCGCAGCAGAAACGGATTGCTGTGGCATTATCTAGCGTAAGTTTCAGGAGCTTATGTCTTATTTTTGAGTCCCATTGAATGAGGAAAAAACTGTCGGTCCAGTCACTTGTCTTTCTTTCTTAAGCATTGAAATTGACAGTCGGCATGGTTTTCCATTTACCGCTTGATAAGATATCAAAGCTGTTAGGGTTAATTGACGGTTTTATTTCTGTCAAGAAAGTCACTTTGGTGCAAATGCAATCATTGTTGGGTTTGTTGGCCTTTGCATGTTGGGTCATGCCGATGGGCAGGATTTTTTCTAGGCATCTGGCTATGGCTACAAGAGGAGTGAAGCGTGCACATCACAGGATTCGTTTGGGCCTTCCCGTACTGGAAGATTTAAGTGTATGGAGGAGTTTTTTGTGTAAGTATAATGGAATTACCTTTTTTCAGGATGCAGAGAAGTCGTGTCAAGAGTTGTCGCTGTTTTCGGATGCGTCTGGATCAGTTGGATTAGGGGTTATATTTCATAACCAGTGGTGTGCGGAAAGATGGCCAGCCAAATGGACGGAATAAGAATGGACAAAAAAATTGACTCTTTTGGAGTTGTTTCCATTGGTGGTGGCCATGGAGTTATGGGGGGAGCAATTGTGGAATTCCTGCATCTGTTTTTGGATGGATAATGAAAGTGTGGTTCATGTTGTGAATCACTTGTCTTCATCTTCCATTCCTGTAATAAAGTTGATTCGTTTTTTGGTATTGGAGTGCTTGAAGTGGAATATTTGGTTCCATGCCAAGCATGTTCCAGGCATAAAAAATGATATAGCTGATTCCTTGTCACGTTTTGAATTTCAGAAATTTCGAGAGCTTGCTCCAGCCGCCAACTCAAAAGGAATGATGTGTCCAGATTACATTTGGAGAATTCCAGAAACCCACTAATGCCATTGGTTCGGGCGTCAGTAACTCCGGCAACATGGAATGCATATGGTAAGGCGTGGAAGGAATGGTTGGGATTTGTGGGAGAATTACCTGTGGATTCTTGTAGGGATGCTAGGTTGGAGGTGACTTTTGCTTATGTTCGTCATTTACATGATAATGGTTTTTCTTCAACACTCGCCAGGAACAGGTTATCAGGACTGGCATTTCAATTCAAATTACGTGGTTGGGAAGATATCACGAAACATTTTGTTCTGAGACAAGCGTTAAAAGGTTGGGGAAAATTCAGGGTTTTGAATAATATTAGACGGCCTATTTCTTTTGCCCTTTTAGCAAAATTATCAACGGCACGAAGGCAGTATGTAGCTCAGCTTTCGAAGCAATATTGTTTTCATCGGCTTTTGGAATTGTGTTTTTTGGGGCACTGCGCGTTAGTGAGATAGTTCCACCGTCGGCACGTGGTAACGGGGGTTTGCAGTATAGCGATGTCATTTGGTGTAATGGAGGCATCCGCATACGTATTCGGAGGTCAAAAACTGATCCTACGGGCAGTGGGCTATGGTTTTCATTAGTTGCCATACATGGCCCTGTTTGTCCCATTTCGCTGTTAGCACAGTACTTTGAGATCAGACCTAATGGCCCTTCGTTTTTTGCGTACGCTGATGGGTCTTCATTAACGAGATTTCAGTTCCTTGCTTTGCTGCGCAGAATAATTTTTATTTTGGGTCTCCTTCCTGGCGAATTTGGCATGCATTCTTTCAGGATTGGCGCAGCGACAGAAGCAGCCTGTGTGGGTCTTAGCGACAAAGAAATAATGAGGATAGGCAAGTGGCATTCTGATTGTTTTTTCTGTTATATTAGGCCTGAGTTATTATCTATATAATAAATCTGAGTGTTTTTTCTTTCTTTTCTCTTTTAGGTCGTTCAGGACCCAGTGTTTGGATTCTAGACCATTCATATGTTTTTTGGGCTGAGCAGAGGGCTGAGATACGCCCTGGCGGGAGATCACTGGGTCTTTATAATGTGGATGTAAACTGGAGAGGCATTCGGGGTTTGAGGTGGGCACAGGTGTTACTAGAAGTGGTGCAAATTTCCAGAACAGCAGCATCTCCAGTTATACTGATAGTACATGCTGGGGGAAACGACTTAGGGTCAGTACAACTTACGGAGCTTATCACTTTAATGTGTGCAGATTTGGATAAGTTTCCGGGTTTATTCTGTCAGCTGGTGATGGTTTGGTCGGAAATAATTCCCAGGTTGGTTTGGCGCGGTGCGTGAGATGGGGCTGGGATAGAAAGGGCACGTAGAGTAATAAACTAATGCATTTCTCGTTTTATACACTTTAAGGGAGGCATCATAGTAAGGCACAGAAAACTGGAGATTAGTAATGGGAGGCTTTTGCATCCGGATGGGGTACATTTAACGGATATGAGTTTGGACATTTTCCTTGCAGGTCGTCAGGATGGTATTGAAGAGGCAATTTTTTCCTTGGGTGGGGGTCGTAGCTCCTAAGGGTCGCTACTACGTGGCGGAAGAAAACAAGGCTGGGTAACATGTGCCGGTGACTTATCGCCACAAAAATTTCTGGATGGTTTAACATGATAAGCTGCGACCATAACCCTCCAACGATGGGTGTTAAAAGAGTTTTGTGATGTTGTCATGGATTACTCTATAGTAAAGTTGTGTTTTGAAAATATTGGTTTGGTGTTGTTTGCTTTGCGTCAGGGAAAAGAAGGAGGGCAGGTTTCTTAAGGAATGGACAGTCTGAAAGGGCCCAGCTTTATTTGACGGGTACTCCTGACTGGCCAGCAAGGTGGTTTGGGTCAATTTCTGCCTGCCTTCTTCTTCCCCGGGGGGCGCAAAGGAAAGGGTTAAAAATTAATTTGGATCTTACCGGTGTGTTGGGTGAGGTATCATTGGACGAGAGTGGGGTTACCCTGGTGATGGATCCTTCCCTCGCAAGGGATATTGGTGGGCTCTGGTGATCCCTCCCTCTTTGACTCGGTGTTCGAGAGCAGCCCACCCTCCCTTCCTCTGTTATTATTTTAGTGTTTTGAGTTTGTTTTGGTTTAAAGATGTATATGTCTCAGTGTTGGCGGAAGAAAACAAGGCTGGGTAACATATGCCGGGAGTCCGGTGACTTATCCCCACAAAAATTTCTGTATGGTTTAACATGATAAGCTGCAACCGTAACACTCCAACGATGGGTGTAAGGCTGTGTGCCCACGATGCGATTTTTAAGCGTTTTTGCCACGATTTTCGTTGCGAAAACGCAGCGAAAACATTTAAAAATCGTGCACAGAACGCCCCCCATGCATTCCTATGGCATTCCGCACATGCTGTGCTAATGCTGCGCTTTTTTCCGTGGCGGAATCGCATCTCGGAAAAAATCGCAGCATGCTCATTCTTTTGTGTGGAATCGCAAAGAATTGCCGCGATTCCACACCCATAGGAATGCATGAGAATCGCTTACTTCCCGCATGTGGCTATGCCCACCATCTGGGAAGTTAAGCGTCTCATGTGCGGTTGGTACCCACGGTGTGGAGGAGAGGAGACTGTCCTCCAGGCCCTGGGTACCATACCCCTGTAAAAAAAAGAATAAAAAATAAAAAATCGGTGTATATTTACCTTCCGGCGTCCCGCGCTGCATTCCCGGGCCACAGCGTTCCCAGTAATGCCTTGCGAAACGGTCCAGTGATGACGTAGTCTCGCGTGACTCTAGCGGTCTCGCGAGATCGCTATAGCAACGCGAGACTACGTCATCACAGGTCTCGCAAGGCATTACTGGGAACGCTGTGGCCCGGGAATGCAGCGCGGGACGCCGGAAGGTAAATATACACCGATTTTTTTATTTTTTTTAGCATTTTAACATTCTATCTTTTACTATTGATGCCGCATAGGCGGCCTCAATAGTAAAAACCTGGTCACACTTGTCAAACACTATGTTTGACGAGCGTGACCAACCTGTCACTCACTTTCCAAGCGATGCTTCAAATCGCTTGGAAAGTGCTTGAATATCGCACACGAAAATTGCGGCAAAATCACGATCATAATCGCGGTAAAATTGCGGTGAAATCGTGCGGAAAAAACTGCCCGATTTCTGGGAAGGAGTCCGGTTTTTGGTGTGCGTTTTAACACGCACCGTGGGCACATAGCCTGAAAAGAGTTTTGTGATGTTGTCATGGATTACTCGATAATAAAGTTGTGTTTTGAAAATATTGGTTTGGTGTTGTTTGCTTTGCGTCGGGGAAAAGAAGGAGGGCAGGTTTCTTAAGGTATGGACAGTCTTGTCAGAAGTTTGTAGACTAAAAGAACAATTTACATTTTACTCAAAAATATAACTATAAAGAAAAAATCAAACAAACTGAAAATTTGGATGTGGTCTCTTAATTTTTGTCAGAGCTGTAGAAACATACAGGCCATTAATACCCACAAACTTATAAATAACTTGCAGTCATCTTTGGCCCCTATCTCCTCCCTCTCGTCCTGATTCTGCACTGAAGCATTGCAATGAATCACTTCAAAGTGCCCTAGATGAAACTGCACCTCCGATACACAAAACAAGTTGGCACAGATGGCGACAACCCTGGCACATGCGGCAAACACGTTTCCTACAGCGGTGCTCCAGGTGCGCCGAACATCAGTGGAGAAAATCCAAACTACCCGAAGATTTCATCCATTATAAGTTTATGCTTAAAACATGCAACACTGCCCTTCACCTCTCCAAAGAAACCTTTTTCAACACCCTCATCACCTCACTATCCAATAAGCCAAAACGTCTCTTTGATACTTTTCATTCCCTACTCAACCCAAGAGTGTAGGCCGCAACCACGGATCTCCACACTGACGATCTGGCCAATTATTTCAAAGAAAAAATTGACCATATCCGACAGGAAATTATCTCCCAATCACTTCATACCATGCACTGTCCTCCCTCCCCCACTGCATCTAGCTCACTTTCTGATTTTGAACCAGTCACAGAAGAAGTAATCAGGCTCCTTGCGTCTTCTCACCCTACCACTTTCACCAGTGACCCCATTTCGTCACATCTCCTCCAGTCCCTTTCCCCTCCTGTCACCACTCACCTAACAAAAATATTCAACCTCTCTCTCTTCCGGTATCTCTCCCTCCTCATTTAAGTGTGCCATCATACATCCATTACTTAAAAAACCATCTCTCGACCAAAGCTGTGCTGCTAACTATAGACCTGTCTCTAATCGTCCCTTCACCTCTAAACTCCTGGAATGCCTGGTCCACGCCCATCTTTTCCGTTATATCTCAGATAACTCTCATCTTGACCCTCTACAATCCTGTTTCCACTCTTTACACTCTACTGAAACTGCCCTCACTAAAGTCTCTAATGATCTACTAATAGCTAAATCTAATGGTCACTATTCCTTGCTAATTCTCTTGGATATCTCCACAGCATTCAACACTGTGGATCATCAGCTCCTCCTCACTATGCTCTGCTCCATTGGCCTCAGGGACACCGTTCTCTCCTGGTTGTCCTATTTATCTGACCGCTCCTTCACTGTATCTTGTGCTGGTTCCTCCTCCTCTCATCTTTCCCTTACTGTTGGGGTTCCTCAAGGGTCAGTCCTAGGCCCCTCCTCTTCTCTTTGTATACTGCCCCTATTGGACAAACAATCAGTAGATTTGGGTTCCAGTACCATCTCCATGCTAATGACTCCAAATTATATATTTCTTCTCCTGATATCACGCCTGCCTTTTTAGAAAACACCAGTGGTTGTCTAACCGCTTCCTCTAACATCATGTCCTCCCTCTATCTTAAAATGAACCTGTCAAAAACTGAAATCCTTGTGTTTCCTCCCTCTACTAACCTAGCTATGCCCGACATTGCCATTTCCATGTGTGGTTCCACCATTACTCCCCAGCAACATGCCCGCTGTCTTGGGGTCATACTTGATTCTGAGCTTTTATTGACTCCCCACATCCGATCACTCTTGTTATCTGCACCTCAAAAACATTTTTAGAATTTGACCTTTTCTTACTTTCAGCTCTGCAAAAACTCTTACTATTTATCTTATTGATTCTCATCTGGGCTATTGTAACTCTCTACTAATCAGTCTCCCTCTTACCAAATGCTCCCCTTTCCAATCTGTCTTGAATGCTGCAGCCAGGATCATATTCCTCACCAGTTGTTATACCGATGCCTCTACCTTGTGCCAGTCCTTACACTGGTTACCCATCCACTCCAGAATCCAGTACAAACTTATTACCTTCACCCACAAAGCACTCCATGGCTCAGCACTACCCTACATCTCCTCCCTCATCTCAGCCTACCACCCTACTCATGCCCTCCATTCTGCTAATGACCTGAAGTTAACATCCACAATAATCAGAACTTCCCACTTTCGTCTCCAAGACTTTTCACGTGCTGTGCCAATTCTTTGGAATGCACTACCCAGGTTAATACGATTAATCCCCAATACCCACAGTTTTAAGCCTACCCTAAAAATGCATTTGTTCAGACTGGCCTACCGCCTCAACACATTATCCTAACTATCCCTGTGTGGCCAATTCAAAATGTTTACTATAACCAGGTTCCTCACATCATGTTCTCACTTGCTTTATGCATTTAATAGCCCTCTGTGTGAGCACTGTTACATACTTAGGCTCTTAACTGGTTCATGCAGCATTACATGAACACCGAATTCTTACACTATGGCTGGTCTGAACAACGAAAGCAATTGTTACCATCCACCTTTCGTGTCTCCCCTTTTTCCTCATAGATTGTAAGCTTGCGAGCAGGGCCCTCATACCTCTTGGTATCTGTTTTAATCTGTGTTTATTGCTATTCTGTAATGTCTATTGTCTGTACAAGTCCCCTCTCTAATGTAAAATGCTGCAGAATACGTTGATGCTATAGAAATAAAATTATTATTATTATTATAAGTCTTTAATATATGGTAGAGAAATATTTGGAATTGAGACTCCTCAGTGGTTGATACCTTATTATGGATAACTGAAAAGATGGTAACTGTCATGATCCAGTCCGGAGTTTATTTTCTGCTGTTTTCACTCTGGACTGGTCATGCGGGGGTTAATCTCCTCTGCCTCGTTCTGGTGCCAGCTGGGCTATTTCAGTCTCTCACAGCCTGCTGACCAGTGTTAGTGATAGCTGAAGCTTCCAGTTTAGAGCCTCTGACCCTTGTACCTTGGTAATCCTCCTGCCTCTGACTAGTATCCACGTGTATGACCCGGAATGATCTTTGACCCCGTCTCTTGGTAATCATCTCCACTCCTACAATCCCTCTCTGTCATTTGACTTCCTGGCTTGTACCCCGACCACGTATTTCATCTCACGTTTTGGACCCCGTGCTCATGTTTTGGCTTTCTGACCCTCGGCTTGGTATTTTGACTACGTGTATTGCTGCTCCTTCTGGTACGTCTGCTCCTGCTAGTTTCTGACTCTGTTCTTCTGACCATTCTCTCTCATTACCTGACTCACCTGTGCTATTGCTCAGTGTTGCAACTCTTAGTGTGTAATCTCTTTTCCCTCACCAGCTCCCCCTGGTGGAGGTTTCACTACATTATCACTAACCAATACATTTAAACGGGATTTTGCACTTTTTTCCTCTGGTCATGGATCTGCTGCATAACTTGGCAGATCAAATGTCCAGTCTGATGCAGATGGTGCAGGATTTTTCTGTGAATCATCAGTCCATTGTCATGTCTCATACCCACTTACAGAAAGAACTGACTGAGACTATTAAGACCATGCAGGAAAACACATCTCATGTTGTTAGTCCACCAGGTGACTCGGTAGATGTTACTTTGCACTCTCCTGAACCCTCAGTTAATCTCCCTGACACTTTTTCTGGCGAAAAAGATAAATTTCACATACTCAAGGAGAGTTGTAAATTATGGTTTTCTCTTAGACCCCGATCGTGTGGGGATGAGACTCAGCGGGTGGGGATTATCATCTCCTTACTTAGGGAGGGTCCCCAATCCTGGGCTTTCTCGTTGCCCCCCCACTGCCCCTGAACGTATGTCGGTAGATAGGTTCTTTGAGGCCCTAGGACTTATCTATGACGAACTGGACCGTGTTAGGGTGGCAGAGGAAACTATTATGGGTCTGGGGCAGGGGAAGCGCTCAGCCGAATGGTACAGCTCCGAATTCCGTCGATGGTCTGGTCCACTGAGGTGTCCTGGGGCAACTCCACACTGAGATGTTTGTTCAGAAAGGGACTGTCGGATTGCTTGAAGGACACTCTGGCTCTCCATCCATCTCCCAGCTCATTGGAGGAGGCTATGACTCAGGCTATCCGCATGGATCGGAGACTGCGTGAGAGAGGTGTTACTCAGCGAGGGATTCCATTGTTCCCTGCTAACCCTGATGTTGTGCTTCCATCTGAACCCCTGGAGGTGGGAGCCACCAACCCCCAGGAGGAAGAAAGAAGACGGCGACGTGATGGAAAGTTATGTTTTTACTGTAGTGATCCCAGACACTGGAAAAAAGACTGCCCCTCCTGTCCAACGACTATCAAGCGGCTGAGTCTGGGTGATCATCGTGGAGGTCACCCAGACTCCCAGGTACCTTTTTCTTCATTTTCAAAGATACTGATAAAGGTGGACCTTGATGTTGAGAATGGCTTTTTCCATACTTCGGCTTTTGTGGACTGTGGGTCATCCGTGAACCTGATTGACTCCAAGCTGGTGGCCCGCTGTAGACTCCAAGACAGGCAGGGTGGTCACTTTTTTTTTCCCGATTTCAGTTTGTCATCACTTTCAGACCAGGTTCCAAGAATGTGAAGGCAGATGCCTTGTCTCGCAGCCTAGATCCAGTATCTCCTCCTGAACCTCCTTCCTCCATTCTTCAGCATGGGGTGGTGGTGGCTGTGGTGTCCCCGAGATTGGAGCAGGAGATTCGTGAGCCCCAATCTCTTGCTCCCCCATCCATACCGGAAAATAAGCTCTTAGTGCCTGTTCAGTATCGATTAAGGGTGCTTCGGGAGTTCCACGACTCAGCTCTGAGTGGGCATCCTGGAATCTTGGCCACTTGTAAAGTCATCACCAGGCTGTTCTGGTGGCCCTCTTTGACTTCTGATGTCACTGGCTTTGTGTCCTCCTGTGAAATTTGTGCCCGTGCTAAAGCCTCCCACAACCGGCCAGCCGGGTAATTGGTGCCACTGCCAATTCCAGATAGACCGTGGACTCATCTGTCCATGGATTTTATCATTGATCTCCCCCCTCTAATGGCAAAACCGTGATCTGGGTAGTGGTGGATAGGTTCAGTAAACAAGCACATTTTGTACCATTAACAGGCCTTCCTAATGCTGAGCCTCTATCTAAACTATTCATTGAGCATGTGATCCGGTTGCATGGTGTGCCTGTCAGTGTGATGTCTGATAGAGGGGTGCAGTTCGTGGCAAAGTTCTGGAGGGCTTTTTGTAAAAGGCTGGGCATCAGTCTGACCTTTTTATCTGCCTATCATCCCGAGACCAATGGTCAGACTGAAAGGACCAATCAGTCTTTGGAGCAGATTCTACGGTGTCTGGTCACATCCAGACAGGATGAATGGTGCTCTGTGATACCTATAGCAGAATTCGCTTTCAACAATCGTGTCAATCAGTCTACTGGAACTTCTCCTTTCTTCTGCAACTACGGGTTTCACCCTCATTTTGGTGAATTTTCCCGACTGGATTTGGAGTGTCCAGGGGCTGATTCAGCCTTTTTGTGGTTGGGGGATGTTTGGATGGAGGTTCAGAGGAACATTGGGGAGGCTCAAGGCAAATATAAATTTTTTGCGGATAAACTACGCTCTGTGGGGCCGGCTTATCAGGTGAGGGATAAGGTAAGGTTATCCACCAAAAATATAAGGCTGAGAATTCCCTCTGCTAAGTTGGGTCCCAAGTTTATTGGTCACTATGAAATTTTAGAGGTGATTAATCCTGTGGCTTTTTGCTTGCGGTTGCCTCCGTCGTTGCGGTTCCCTAATGTGCTCCATAAGGCACTTCTGAAGCCGTCGGTGCATTCCTCTGATGAGTCTCCCTCGCACCCGCCGCCTGTCATGGTAGATGGCCAGACCGAGTACAAGGTGGAACAGGTGGTGGATTCTCGTATGCTCCGCCATTCACTTCAGTACTTAGTCCATTGGAAAGGATATAGCCCTGAGGATCGATCATGGGTGCCGGCGCGTTCGGTCAATGCGGATAGGTTGGTCCAGGCCTTTCACGCTCGTCATCCAGGGAAGCCTGGGGGTCCGGTTGCCCCCCATTGAGAAGGGGGTACTGTCATGGTCCAGTCCGGAGTTTATTTTCTGCTGTCTTCACTCTGGACTGGTCATGCGGGGGTTAATCTCCTCAGCCTCGTTTTGGTGCCAGCTGGGCTATTTCAGTCTCTCACAGCCTGCTGACCAGTGTTAGTGATAGCTCAAGCTTCCAGTTTAGAGCCTCTGACCCTTGTACCTTGGTAATCCTCCTGCCTCTGACTAGTATCCACGTGTATGACAAGGACTGACCTTTGACCCCGTCTCTTGGTAATCGTCTCCGCTCCTTCGTTCCCTCTCTGTCATTTGACTTCCTGGCTTGTACCCCGACCACGTATTTCGTCTCATGTTTTGGACCCCGTGCTCATGTTTAGGCTTTCTGACCCTCGGCTTGGTATTTTGACTACGTGTATTGCTGCTCCTTCTGGTACGTCTGCTCCGGCTAGTTTCTGACTCGTTTCGTCTGACCATTCTCTCTCGTTACCTGACTCACCTGTGCTATTGCTCAGTGTTGCAACTCTTAGTGTGTAACCTCTTTTCCCTCACCAGCTCCCCCTGGTGGAGGTTTCACTACAGTAACAAATTGCAAGTTTTCGAGACTACTCAAGTCTCTTCATCTGAGCAATCTCGAAAGCTTGCAATTTGTTACCATCTTTTCAGTTTTCCATTAAAAGGTATAAACCACTGAGGAGTCTCAATTCAAAATATTTTTCTATTTACTGGCTAACACGGTACAAAAATATATATCTTTCTTGTATCAATAGACGGTAATAATAAAACTTCAATTTGTTTTTCCAGAGTAGTATGATTATGTTAATACCAAGTAAACTGGGGAAGAAAAAGTAAGACATTAAAAAAATTGCTTGTGTTGCCATTTTCGTTTTGTGTTGATCTGAAAAGTGTAGCAAAATACAGAGTGATTATAAAAGATTAATTAGGTTTCAAAGAGAAATATTTCAAAATGTACAGGTGCTTCTCCCAAAATTTGTATATCATTAAAAAGTTAATTTATTTCAGTTCTTCAAAAAAAGTGAAACTCATTATATGGCGTAATTACAAACAGAGTGATCTATTTCAAGTGTTTATCTCTGTTAATGTTGATGATTATGGCTTAAGGTCAATGTTAAAAAAGCTGGCTGTTCACAGAGTGCTGTCCAAGCATATTATTGGAAAGTTGAGTGGAAGGAAAAAGTGTGGTAGAAAAAGGTGCACAAGCAACTGGGATAACCATAGCATTGAAACGATTGTTAAGAAAAAGCCATTAAAAAATTTGGGAGAGATTTACAAGGAGTGGACTGCTGCTGGAGTACAGTAATTGCTTCAAGAGCCACCACACAAAGACGTATCCAGGACACGGGCTACAAGTGTCACATTACTTGTGTCAGCCTACTCATGACCAATAGACAATGCCAAAAGCGTCTTACCTGGTTCAAGGAGGTCCAAGGTTCTTGATTTTTGGTTCTTGGACCACTTGCTCAGTGATCCAAGATTTTGTTTTCAGAAGAAAGTAAATTTTGCATTTCATTTGCAAATCAAGGTCCCAGAGTCTGGAGGAAGAATGAAGAGGCACACAATCTGTGCTGCTTGAGGTCTAGTGTGAAGTTTCCACAATCAGTGATGGTTTGGGGAGCCATGTCATCTTCTGGTGTAGGTCCACTGTGTTTTATCAAGACCAAATTCAGCACAGCCGTCTACCAGGAAATTTTAGAGCACTTCTTGCTTCCATCTATCGAAAAACTTTTTGGAAATGGAAATTTCATTCTCCAGCATGACTTGACACCTGTCCACATTGCCAAAATTACCAATAACTGGTTTAAAAACAACAGTATCACTGTGAATGATTGGCCAGCAAACTCAGCTGATGTTCTCTATCGGGTATTGTCAAGAGGAAGATGAGACACACCAGACCCAACAATGTAGACAAGTTGAAGGATTCCATAGCACCTCAGCAGTGCCACAGGCTGATCGCCTCCATGCCACGCCGAATTGATGCAGTAATTGATGCAAAAGGAGCCCTGAACAAATATTGAGTGTATTTACTGAACATAAATTTCAGTAGGCCAACATTTCAGAATTTAAAATCAGTTTTCTTTTCAAAAAATTTTATTGGTTTTCAGTAATTAAACAGGGTAAGGGAAGAATGGTAGGAAGGGAGGAAAGGGAATGGGAAGTAAAGAACCTTGTAAAGGTACAGAAAAAAATTAAAACTAGAGAACCCACAAATAGGCATTAAATAGCATATAGCAAATAACAACATAAAAGGAAAAGAAAATCGCCAATCCTTATTATGGGGTAACATTCTTGGAAGGAGATACAACATCCCAGTACTACAATGGCCATGCTTAGGCCTCAAAATATAATACCTCTTAATAGGTCTATTTGATATGGAATTTGTTGTTCCAAGTCTTCCATTTTTTTGTATATTTGTGGATGTGATTGTTGTTAATTGCAAATCTGAGTTCTAAATCACTATGTTGGCCTATCTTATCAAGTATGTCTGAAAACTTATGAACCTCGACTTTCTTCCACCATTGTGCTAACATGGTCTTAGTCACTAAAAGGATGTGTATGATAATGTATCTTACCGAATCATCAAACTGTTCCATGTCTAATGAAAGAAGTGCTCTTTCAGGCGTAATTGTGAAGTCCTTAGCAATGAGGTTAATGTGCTGTGTGACCTGGAACCAGAGGTTTTTGATCTTTGAACAACCCCAAAATATATGGTAGAGGTTCCCTTGATGTCCACAGCCTCTCCAGCACAAGGAAGATAAGTCTGTGTTAAAATGTGATAACCTTGTCGGAGTATAGTACCACCTATTTAACAGTTTAAAATAACCCTCGTGAAGACCCATTGATATGTTGGAATTGTAAGTGAATTTGATGGCATCGTTCCAATTCTGGAGACGGATATCAGCATCTAAATCAGGCTCCCATCTCTTCATGTATATGTTTTTGTGGCTTGTTAGGTCCTTGACGACAGATCTATACAAATTACGCAGACTCCAGAGGTTTTTATTTTTAAGGTTGCACAACAGTGAAGTTAGCATTTCATAATTTAAAGTCTTCCTTTTTATGATTTTCAAAATTCTGTCTTTCAACATGGTGTAAAACACCAGCTCAGATGATGGTGGATTATATTTAGCCTTGATCTCAGTGAATTTCAAGAACTCCACTCCACTAAAAACATCCCCCACCTTTTTGATTCCAGATTTCCCCCATACCTCCGGCATCGGGAGATCATCCATCAGTGCAATTGAAGATAGGGGTAGTTTTAAGATTTGCTCTGCTTTTTTGATATTTTTAGTCGGCTTAATGAGTTTCCTCCAGGCTGAGATTATCGACCGAAATATAGGATGCGATGAGTTTGCACTGTGCTTTTGCAGAAGGAAGTAAAAGAAAAGCTTTTGCGTGGAACCTCTATCACTAGCGTCTCTTTCCAAGCCATACCAAGCCGGATGTGTCATGTTTTCCATAAACCAGTGTTTAATAAGAGAGGCATGATAATAAGCGTATATGTTGGGCAGTCCTGCGCCCCCCATGTTTTTTATTTTTATAAAGTAAGTCTGCAGATATTCTTGCTTTCTTACCTTTCCAAATAAATAGTCGGATGAGCTCTTGAATTTTATCAATGGATTGGCGTGGAAAGCTAACTGGCAAAGTCCTAAATATGTATAAAATTTTGGGAAGGATAAAGGCTTTGACTGCCAGTATCTTCCCAAAAATGGAAGTTTCTAACTGAGGCAAAAAGGATAGATTGCCTGTAATAGTCTTTATAATGCTGTCTAAATTGGCCCTAACTGTGGCTTGGATTGATCCTGCTATTCTAATCCCTAGATAGACAATCTCTTTCTCCTCCCAAATGAACTGGGTTTGAGTCTTTATTTCGTTAATTTCGGATTGTTTCATGTTTAGAGTTATAAATTTGTGTGGGTTTACCTTAAAATAGGATGCTCTAGAGAATTTTTCTAGTTCATCTGAAAAGGGTTTTAATGGAATTTGCGGGATCAAGAAGTGTGAGGAAGGGATCATCTGTGAATAACCCGATTTTAAAATTTTGTGATGGCAGTTCAAAGCCTTTAATATCATTATTTAATCTAATTTTTACGGCTAGGGGCTCTATGGTAAGCACAAATAGAAGGGGAGACAGGGGGCACTCCTGTCTTGTGCCATTAGTAATGTCGAACGAGTCAGAAAGGAAGTTGTTTGCATAGATCCTGGCACTAGGACCCGAGTATAGGGCAAAGACTGTTGATAGAAACTTCTCGTCAAAGCCAAATCTAGCGAGAGTTGTTTTTAAATATAGCCAGTTTAGTCTATCGAACGCCTTCTCGGCGTCCAGTGCCAGAAAAGCAGTTTCGGTTCTTGAATTGTTAGCTAAATTTATCAGGTTCAACACCCTTCTAGTCCCATCTGAGGCCTGGCGGCCCTCTGTGAACCCTATTTGATCATCCACCAACAAACGTGGAACGATGTTTTTTAGTCGGTTTGCGATGATCTTTGAGTAGATTTTAATATCGCTGTTTATGAGCGAGATTGGCCTATAGTTCTGTATCCTCTCGGGGTCTCCCCCCTCCTTTGGAATCATGTTGCCTCTAACATCTCCTTTGGGAAGGAACCCCGAGAGGATGCCAGACCAAAGACGGAAGCCAGCTGTGGAGCCAGAACTTTTGAAAAGGATTTATAGTAATCTCCAGAGAAGCCATCCAGCCCTGTTCATTTTTGGGACTGCAGTTTCTTGATAACATCAACTATTTCACTCTCTGTAAAAGGGCTATTGACATAATTCAAGTCCAGCTTATCAACTCTTGGTAAATTGATACTCTGTAGAAAAGAATCCACAAAATTCGAGTTAACCACCAGTGTTTGGGGGTCATCTTTCAGGTTATTAAGATTTTTAAAGAAATCTGCAAACGAGTTGACAATGTCCGTAGGGTGATTTTTGGGATCACCCAAGGGAGATACAATCTTAATTATCCTTTTTTTTATTCTTTCTCTTTTTAATTTCCTCATCATAAACTTGGTAGGCTTGTTGAGAGATGTACACGATTTATACCTAGATGCTTTGATGGCTGCATCGCATTCCTGGTAGATTTCAGATCTCAGACTCTGTCTGAGTCTCAAAATCTCAGCCTGGATGGTTTGGGAAAGAACTTTCAAGTTGGTTTGTTTTTTTTCTAGATCATTAATTTGGGCCTGTAGGTTTCTAATTTTTTCGCCATTTCTCTTCTTATGTTTAGAGAGGATCTGCATAAGGCATCCCCTCAGGACCGCCTTATGGGCATTCCAGACCGTGAACTGATCTACTTCACCAGATACATTTTCCTTGAAGTAGTTTAAGACAACGTTTTCTATCTCTTGCTTGTACTCTGGTATATATAACAAGGCTGGGTTAAGTCTCCAGCGGAATGGCTTGTCAGAGGGAGGACCCACGAGGAACTCAGCGAGAACCGAGGTATGATCCGAGATGGTCTTTTGCATGAACCATATATCTTTAATTTTGGTTAAAGTAAATATATTAGTATGTAGTAGATCGATTCTAGATGCTGTCTTATGTACATCTGAAAAATGAGAATACTCACGAGATGATGTGTTCAAGCAGCGAAAAGCATCATAAAGCTCATTTTGAATTAACCAGTTTTTCAAAGCTGGAACCTTGTGGCGAACTAATGAGGATGAATCCATGCTACTATCTGGGACAATATTAAAATCGCCAAGTAAGATCAGATCACCTGTTTTGACTTTGTCTATTTTTTTGATTAGCTTGTTCAAGAAACTAATGTGTCCCTTGTTAGGTGCGGATACATTCACTATTGTACATGGCCTTTCATGGAGTAAGCATATGAGTATATGAAACCTGCCCAACGAGTCTGGTATCTCTTTGATGAGCTGAAAAGGAACGGTGCCACCTACCAGTGCAATGACCCCAGCCTTTTTCTTTGTGGGCAGTGACCTGTACATGTGTGGAAAGTTCCTGTGCTGGAAGATCGGGTGTTGATTGGAGGCCAGTTAAACCTCCTGGAGGCATACCAGTTCGGCACGGGTTCGGTTGATCTCCTTCCATACTGCATACCTCTTATTCGGACTGTTGAGCCCCCTAACATTGTATGATAAGATTTTCATCGTTAGAGTGCAATATCAAAACAGAAAAATGGAAACAAGCAAAACAGTGAAATACAGAAAAAAAAAATTAGGAACTTGAGCATTCTCCTGGAGGACTCCAAACCTTAGTGTGGGGGAATAAGTGAGAAAAAATTAACTGGCAAGTTCCCACAGTGACATCAATAAACCATAAATACGGGTCATAAGATATTCATGAAAAGGAAATTAATAGTATACACCATGTAAATTCGAACATAAGATGAAAATCAGTCCTAATCCCTATCCCTAAATGCTGGGTCATCCATCAGAAATTTAAGGAACTTCTGACCCTCATGTGGAGTGTAGATGGGGTAGTTTTTGTCACTATACCAGACTAATAGCTTGGTAGGGAAACCCCATCTATATGACACTCTGAGCTCTCTAAGTTTAGAGGTCAAATCTCTGAAGGACCTTCTTGCGTCCATTGTCTCTTTGGAGAAGTCTTGGAAAATCTTTAAATCTTTATATGGCTCTGGAGGTGAACCTCTCTCTTTCAGAGATTTTAGAACCTTCTCCTTTGTTTCAAAAAAATGGACTCTGAGGATTGTGTCCCTAGGCTTTTCCTGTGGGACCCCTTTTGGACGTGGGAGGCGGTGTATACGATCAATATTTACTTCTAATTCTGTCAATTTTGGCGATAATTTTTTTAATAAATTTTTGTGTAATCGGAAAGATCTGCCTGGGAGACCGACTCAGGAATACCTCGTATTTTTAAGTTATTTCTCCTGCTTCGGTCCTCCAGATCCGTTAATTTGTTTTTAAGGGAAATAACCTCAGTTTTGAGGAGAGAATTTTCCTTTGAGAGGTAGACAATGTCCCTCTCCGCCTGTACCATCTTTACCTCATATTTCTCAACCTTTTGGCTATGATTCCTGCAAGTTTCCTGTAGGGCCTTAGCCTGAGTCTCAAACCTTATTTTAGGGTTTCACTGAAGGACTGGAAGAGATCCGCCATTAATCCTTCAGTGGCTTGTTTATTGGACCCCTTGTATTCCCCCAGGTTGATGGATAGAGGAGGAACCTCAAACGAAGGAAATGGACCTCCAGTGTCCCTTCTAGGTCTCTGCCCTTCAGGGCTTGTGTTTGGGATATAGTCAGCTGAGACACTGTCCGAATTCTCAGAAGAAAGACTCTCGGTGTTTTCCTGATCGTCTGGGCCCTTCCTTTTGTTTGATTTGGAATTGTCCATTTCCTCCATGAGGAGCTGATTTGGAGGAGGAGTTTTAATGTGTCCCCCCAAATTTTTCTTTTTTTGAAGTGTTTCAGGTTGTGTTTTAGGCAGTGTTTTGGTCAATGGGTTATTGATACCTGATCCCCCTTTTGCAGCTTTGACAGGTGCAGGGTTATGGGATTGTTTTATATAAGGCGTTTTGGGCTCACCTCTTTTCAAAGGTGACCTAGATTTTGTGGAGCTTAACACATTAGGGATATCCTCATAGGATTTTGAATACGCCCCCAAATTGTGCCTCATCACCCTGTGTGAGCTATTATTAATTCTGCCCCTGCCTGACTGCAACTTAATTTGACACGCAGCCTTCCCTGGCCTCAGATCTATGACCCTTTTAGCTTGATCAATCAGACAAGTTAAGTAAAATGGTCTAAAAACAAGTTTCAGAAAGGGAGTCAACTGAGAAACCCTCAGTAAGAGCGCCAAAAGTCACACAATTCCTCAATAATAATGCAAGCAGTCCACTGTAGCTCTGATCCTTGCTTGAAGAGTGGATAATCCTCTATTATGGTGCACTGCACAGATGAGTATAGGGCACCGGGGCCACCAGCCAGAAACTGCGGTCACTATTGTGTTATAAGTCTGCGCTGCTGGTAAGTACAGAATAGTCAGTATTCCTTTATTGTGTGGGGATAATGAGGGCCCTCCCCACAATCTATATCCTCCTCAGTACTCTTGGGGATGATTACCTGCTGCGCTGCACAGTTCTGGGGTATAGCTGAGCCTGTAGTACCGGGGGCCACTTGCTGTCTGCTGTGGGGCCTGTGATGTCAGGTTCCTGCAACGCTGACAGGCTGGACACAGCCGGAACTACTTGCCATTGAGTTCTATTGTGGCTGTGATCAGCGTGCAGCGTCCGGTTCTAGTGACCGGATTTCAGTTGTGCCTCACCTCAGCAGTTTTTAGTGGCTCCCCCGGGGCTAGTCGCCTCTGATCCGGTCCTTTATGAGGCTGTATAGCGCTGTTCTTGGCCAATTCCGGGGTCTGGTCCTAGATGTCCGATGGTATCCCTCCGCCCTTCAGCTCCTTGGCAAAGAAAGAGTCCCCGCCGGTGTCTTTGCTTTCCTCTTCAGCGTGCCACGCTAGAATATGACAAGGGAAGCTCCTCTGTCCCTGCTAACCTCACCCTGATGTTACAGCAGTCAGAATTCAGTGGCATTCAGGTGTAATCAGCAGGGATGAACATGGAGGAGTCTGTATCCCTCCGCCACAGCCACACTGTTATCCTCCACACACCACAGACAGAAAGCCGTGCAGACAGCTGGATTTATGTTGTGCCTTACTGGGGGGGTCCAAATAATGTCCTCAGTACCAATAATGATCCTGCAGATCAATCCTGGCTTCAGTAAAGCCTGCGCTGGCACTCCGGTCTCTTCATAGCAGGGCAGATGATGTGGGGTGATGTCCCTCAGCTTCTGCTGCACCGCAGCCATCCAGACTTGTAAAAGCTTATTTCTTCAGTCCTCTTTGGACTAGAGTCCTGCTTTTTGTCTCAAAATGGGCACCAAACTTCAAAAATAAAATAGGGTCCACCAAGGTTATTTTGGTTAACCCTATGCACGCTTATTTTGTAGCTTTAAAATGTGACTGTGGGAGCTTAGAGCTCTTGCTGCCTACATGCTCAGAGCCCAGGCCACAGCCCCTTAAAAATCAGTTTTCAAGCTGGTATTATAAAGTATTCTAATTTACTGAGATAATGACTTTTGGGTTTTCATTGGCTGTAAGCCATAATCATCAACATTAACAGAAATAAACACTCTAAATAGGTCACTCTGTTTGTAATGACTTCATATAATGTATGAGATTCACTTTTTGTATTGAAAAACTGAAATAAATTAACTTTTTGATGATATTCTAATTTTGTGAGAAGCACCTATATTACATGCACAATAGTGAATGGCACATGATGACAAACATAATCTAGCCAAGTTTTGCATATAATGGTTAAAATGTTCTATATGTTCTCCTTTTGACACACGACACACTATGCAGTATTCCAGTTTTTTGAAAAAACATTTACAGTCACAGAATTTTCCAGTCAACTGGGAAATGTCAAGTTCACAAATTACATGATGTGTTGAATTGTGGGCTATGTGCAAAGGTCTTTTGAATGCTATCCTATGCTTTTACGTTTACACAAGCAAGCTTAAATTGTCAATACCACCACAGAATGCTCTGCAGACCAGGTGGGTCATTTTTCATACTCTCTTCAGAATGCTCGCTGCATGGTAACAATTTATTTACACTTCTCATACTCTAAAACACAAAACAATGTCTTTTGCATGGTCACCATTTTGTGATCTGATGCTGCCCTGCCACCTAAAGAGTCAGCACAAAATTAGTCCCAAACCAAATTCAACATATGGCACTTCAAAGAACATAAACACAAAAAACGGGTTCTGGTGTCATGAAACAATCAGCCCCAACAAAGAGACCCATAAAAAATGCATATATTAAAGATAGTAAATTTTATTGACATAGTATAAAAATATGCACAAAAATTGTGGCACAGAATATCTGCAAAACAGTACAACCAGAAGGGGGCACCAAAATATCACTCCATTTATATACAAGCAATTACAATGTGACAATAAGTCACCAAACAATAGAGGCATATCAAATAGGTTTATAATTTCATATATCACATAGGGTCCATAATTACAAAAACATGGAGACTCTTACAACAAGCTGATTTTAATATTATTTAAATTGGTGCTATGATTTCTCAGCAAGAGAGTTAAATGGCCCAAAGAACATATGTATAAAAAATCACACTCCCATATTGATGTGACAATTAATTAGACCTCCATGAAATGTACCTGAAAAGGATTGCCAGATGATGCAGAGGAGTGAGACAAACGTGCCCCCTCGCCCTGAGGCGCGTTTCGCCCGCAGCTTCTTCTTCTTCTTCCGTTTGTGCATATTTTTATACTACTGTATATCAATAAAATGTACTATCTTTAATATATGCATTTTTTATCGGTCTCTTTGTTGGGGCTGATTGTTTCACGACACCAGCACCCGTTTTTTGTGTTATCACCTAAAGAGTCTCAAGCAAGTCTGGACGTGTGAATTACAGACTCTAAGATGTGACCTTTTGATATGTTATTAATATAAATTGGTGAAATGTACAAATTTGCAGTATTATGAATGCAAAACCAATTCAATGAATCTTTTATAATGACTGTATTTTTTGAAAAAAAGCAATCTTCATCGCCTGTTATTTCTGCATAATGCATAACATTGCCAGCCTCCTCACTCGGGTCAGGACATCTGGGCACAACTAGGCCTCAGGTATCTCTGCGCATCAGTAAGTCATGACATAGCTTGTAAAGCGAGGAGAGCGGGGGCGCGCGTCCAGGACGCGTCAGAGGAGCGAGTCGGGCCAGAAGCGGAGGTGGTGAGTATGGCAGCGGGAGTAGCGGAAAGGGGAGCAGTGCTGACACAACCAGAGTACACCTCATTCTACTTAATGTGCTTCTGATTAGGTGATCACCTGAACCAAATCTTATTTAACAAAGGAAAGTATAAAACACTCTGCTGTGATGTTAACAATCCTCTTTCAATAGTTCAAGTTGGATGGCAAAACAAGTGCTAGTAATATCCCAAAAGTAATAGGAATGAAAAACTAACTTTTCACCTTGCCAAAGGAGTTGAAAAGAAAAGAAGGGCTCAATTCTGGCTTTACTAGTAGAGGGATACAGTGAGCATCATGTTGCCTCCATCCTTAAAATTTCTAAGATAGCAGTCCATTACAACAAGGTCAAGCAGAAGAACAGATATTGGGGACAACAAAGCTACAGACCAGCAGAGGGCGAAGACAACTCTACACTGACCAGGATGACCATCATCTTAATGAATGTCACTCAGCAACCACAGGATGGCATCAAGTCACCTACAAAAGGAATGGCAAATGGCAGCTAGCGTGAAGTGCACAGCAAGAACAGTTCATAACAGGTTCCTAGAGGCAGGACTCAAATCATGAAAAGCTAGAAAAAAGCCTTTCATCAATGAGAAGCAAAGGAGAGCCAGGCTGAAGTTTGCCAAAGACCTAAGAATTGGACCATAGAGGACTGGAGTAAGGTAATGTTCTCTGATGAATCTAATTTTCAGCTTTGCCCAGTACCTGGTGTTTAGACGGAGATCTGGAGAGCCTTACAAGCCACAGTGTCTTGCACCCGCTGTGAAATCTGGTGGAGGATCAGTGATGATCTAGAAATGCTTCAGCAAGGCTAAAATTGAGCAGGTTAATATTTGCGAAGGACATATGAATCAAGTCACATACAAAGTTACCCTAGAAAAACAGTTGATTCCTTCTGCTCAGGAAATGTTACCCAACTCTGAGGACTGTTTTTTCCAGCAGGACAATGCGCCATGCCACACAGCTAGGTCAATCAATGTGTAGATGAAGGAACACCACATGAAATCCCTGTCATGGCCAACCCAATCTCCAGACCTGAACCCTATTGAAAACCTCTCGAATGTAATCAAGAGGAATATGGATAGTCACAAGCCATCAAACAAAGAATGACTGCTTAAATTCTTGTAGCAGAAGGGGCATAAGGTCATCCAAAAGCAGTGTAAAAGATTGGTGGAAAGCATGCCAATATGCATGAGAGCTGTGACTAAAAATCATGGTTATACTACAAAACATTGATTTCTGAATTCTTCCTGAGTTAAAACATTAGTATTGTTGTTTCTAAATGATTATGAACTTGTTTTCTTAGCATTATTTGAGGTCTGCAAGCACTGCATCTTTCTGTTCTTTTGACTATTTCTCATTTTCTGAAAATAAATACAAAATGTAGTGCTTGGAAATCGAAGACATGTTGTCAGTAGCTTATAGAATAAAAGACCAATTTACATTTTACTAAAAAATATACTGTATATACTCGTGTATAAGCCGACCCGTGTATAAACCAACCCCCCCAATTTTGTAACAAAAAAACTGGGAAAACTAATTGACTTGCATATAAGCATAGGGTGCACATTGAGTGGCCCCAGTTTTGCTGCACAGTGAGTGGCCCCAGATAATGCTGCACAGTGTGTGGTCCCAGATAATGTTGCACAGTGAGTGGCCCCAGATAATGAGGACAGTGAGTGGCCCCAGATAATGAGGACAGTGTGTTGTGGCCCCAGATAATGCTGCACAGTGTGTTGTGGCCCCAGATAATGCTGCACAGTGAGTGGCCCCAGATAATGCTGCACAATGTGTTGTGGCCCCAGATAATGCTGCACAGTGTATAGCCCCAGATAATGCTGCACAGTGTATGGCCCCAGATAATGCTGCACAGTGTGTGGCCCCAGATAATGCTGCACAGTGAATGGCCACAGATAATGCTGCACAATGTGTTGTGGCCCCAGATAATGCTGCACAGTGAGTGGCCCCAGATAATGCTGCACAGTGAGTGGCCCCAGTTTTGCTACACAGTATGTGGCCCCAGATAATGAGGACATATCATACATCATATTGCTGCCTCCGTTACAAGAAAAAACGGTATACTCACCTCCTGCTGCCTGCTGCTCATCAGCATTGCGAGATCTGGAACGGGGACAGGTGAATATGGCCCCCCCGTTCTTACTCACCCCCTCCTGGCGCTGATCTCTGCAGTGCAGCCCATGCTTTTTCCACATTCTCGGAGCTGCTGCTCTTCCTACTTCAGCTGTCACGTGGTACCGCTCATTAAAGTCATAAATATGTGCATATTTATGAGTTTAATGAGCGGTACCACATGACCGTTGAAGCAGGAAGAGCAGGGGCACTGAGAACATGGAACAAGCATGGGGGCTGCAGAGAAGAGCCAGGAGGGGGTGAGTATCATCTCTTACACCCCCGCTCCCCCTCCTCCACCGACCCCCCCCCCGAGATGGGGACTTTCAGCCCCAAAAAATGGGCTGAAAATCTCGGCTTATACATGAGTATATATGGTACCTATAAAAAGAAAAATCAGACAAACTGAAAATTTTGCAGTACTCTCTTAATGTTTGCCAGAGCTGTATATTATTTGGATGAATTTGAATCTTACCAGATCTGATCATGTTTACTCTGCTTTAAAATATACACACAAGGACAAAATTGTTGATAAACTTCAAATAAGTGAGAAAAACTCATAATGGGCACTGACATAAATTGAAATTACAAATAGTAATTTACTGAATGCCAAAAAATGGTAATCAGACATTCAATTGTGGTTCATCAGAAAAAAACGAAAAGAAATTAATATAAATGGACAAAAATGATGGTACCCCTATAAAAGGTGAAATAATTTGATCTCAGGGATATGTTAAGCTAAGATATATCCTGTAATTAGCATCATAATGACCACAAACTCAGTAATCAGTCTGCATAGTTAAAGGATGAAAAGTAGTCCCTGTGATTGTTGGTATCATGGTGTGCACCACACAAACACGTTTATGTTGCTACTTTTTTTTAAAGCCTGAAATCATTCACAGGAACCTAAGTATGCAGAAAAATTACTAAATGTTACCAAATAAAATACATTAGGATACATTGATTTGTAGCCCTTTCGAACAGGAAAAAGGCACCCAATAAACATTTGCCATCACTCTGAGCTAGAAGCCCACAGCGAGTCAGGAACAAATCCCCCCCACCCCAGTCAAAGCTAAGGAAGACCCAATCTTACACCTGGCATCTGCCTGGCCTGACACACAATTGAGAACTAGCAGCCATATATGGTCACCTCCCCTACCAAAAGAGGAGAGTCGCAATTCAGGGGGAAGTGGAACCTGATGACCACATCCCCAGGCCAATTAGGGGGGAACCAATAAGGGAACAGCACCCCAAAGAGTCCTAGTGACAGACACACAGTTATAGGGAGACGCACAGTGAAAACAATCAAAATAAATAGTGAAGGATTATCCAGTGTACTACTGGCCAGAACATCATCAAGTGGTAATTTTAAAATTCCTTATCCTGGCCAAAAGGCCCGGAAAAGGGTTTGACCTCAAATAAGTAAGAAAAGTTGAAGTGCATGTGCAGAAGGTTCCAAAATTCATGTGGCCTTCCAGACCCAGTAAATTAAGCACCCCAAAGTCACCACTCTTGGGGCACAATGCACCTTTGGCTTTCATACTTATCCAACCTAATGGCATAATGTAGGTACCAACCAGCGCACGGTACCCAGTGTGCAGAATGTATCAATCTACTAGGGTGGGTCCAACATAAGTCGCCTTTTCGAAAGATACTTCACTTGATTTTAGCCAAAACACGAGAAGCTTGATGTTTCTATTACAGTTGGACATATTCACAAGTTTCAGATCTACAGGACTGTAACCAATCTTCCTGGACAGGCGCACAAGTAGAAAATTGAAGACAAATTGAAAAGACAGATAATACGAATGGTATCCAAAGTGACCAGAACAACTTTCCAAGATATTAGAGGTGAACTCCATTGTCAAGGCTAAGCAGTGTCAGATCACACCATCTGTCTTGTCTAATGGACTTCATGGAAGAAAACCATTGAAAGAAAATCGTAAAAAAGCAAGACTGGAATTTGCCAAAATATACATTGCCAAGCTACAATTGATGCTTCTGGAAGAATGACCTTTGGACAGATGAGACAAATTTGACTTTATCAAGTCACATCAGCTCTATGATCACAGATACAAATGCTGTATGAAGCATACAAAGAACATAGTATCTATTGTGAAACATGGAGGAGGCAAAGTTACGTTTAGAGGCTACTTTTCTGCATCCAAGAATTGCAAGGAGCAAATCATTGGACTATAGTGAAGTGCCCTTCTATGACCCCTTTAGAAAAAAAGTGATAACTAAATCTCTTCCATTGCAGACATCAACAGCTTCATTCAGCATTTCTAATGATTACTAAAAATGTTTTTCACAAACAATAATACTTTACCAGCAACCATATCGACTCTTTCAAGAAATGTCATTGTCAGAAAAAAAACAAAAATAAATGTTAACGGCTATGAGTGCTATCCAGAAAAAAACAAGACATTTCTTCCAACTTTTGACCTATTTCTTTCCTAAAAAAAAAGTCAAAATGTATGCCAAATTACTAGCCTCAATAACGACCTTTTTACAACTTATTAATAGAAATGTTTTACCCTTACAAGACCAAACTCTATCAATAAAATATTAACCACATTAGCTAAATTTGGTTTGGGTGTTGTTTTTGTCTTTAACCCTTTAATGACCAGAGGTATTTTTGTTTTTGCATTTTCATTTTATGCTCCCCTCCTTCCCAGAATCATAACTTTTTTATTTTCTTGTAAAAATGGCCATGTGAGGGCTTGTTTTTTTGCGGGACAAGTTGTACTTTTGAATGACACCATTGGTTTTAAATTAGTGATGAACGAGTCCACTTGTTACTTGAGATTTCCGAGCATGCTCGGGTGTTCTCTGAGTATTTTGGGCATGCTCAGAGATTTAGTTTGTGTGGCCGCAGGTGCATGATTTGCGGCTGCTAGACAGCCTGAATACATGTGAGGATTTCCTAACAAACCAAAGAGGCAATACTCGCTCATCACTAGTTTTAACATATCATGAACTGGAAAACAAGGAAAAAAATTCCAAGTGCTATGAAATTGCAAAAAAAGTGCAATCCCACAGTTGTTGTTTTGTATCATGTTCACTAAATGCTAAAAGTGACCGGCCATTATGATTCTCCATGTCATTATGAATTCATAGACATCAAACATATTTAGGCTCTTTTTAAGTGGTGAAAAAAATACAAAATTTGTTTTAAAAAATTGCGCAATTTTCCGATACCCATAGTGTCTCCATTTATTATATTCTCAGGTTGGATGAGGGCTTTTTCTTTGCATGCCAAGCTGATGTTTTTAATGATACCATTTTGGCGCAGATACGATCTTTTGATTGCCCGTTATTGCACTTTTATGCAATGTTGCGGCAACCAAAAAACGTTATTGTGGCGTTTTGACTTTTTTCTTGTTGCACCGTTTAATGATCAGTTTATTTCTTTTTTTATTGATAGATCAGGCGATTCTGAACGTGGCAATGTCAAATATGTGTATTTTTTATTTTTTTATTATTTTATTTTGAATGGGACAAATGGGGGGTGATTTAAAATTTTATATTTTTTTATTTTTTTAATATTTTTAAAAACTGTTTTACTTTTTGTATGCTTCAGTAGTCTCCATGGAAGACTAGAAGCTGCAGTTGATGAGAAAATGGAAAACAGTCTTAGGAGCGCAGGAAAAAAACTCAGACAAGAGATGGGGTTAAACCACAACGCGTTTCGACGGAGGATCCGTCTTCATCATGAACACGGATCCTCCGTCGAAACGCGTTGTGGTTTAACCCCATCTCTTGTCTGAGTCTCTTTCCTGTGCTCCTAAGACCGTTTTTCATTTTCTCATTGCTCCTATCCTCCATTGGAGGTTTTTGGCTGGAGCTGCGGTGGAGACCTGACATCCTTGTCTGCCCCTGGGTTGCTTCCTAAGCGCTCCTTTATGACCACTTATCACTGACTCTTAGAAGCTGCAGTTGTCTGATTGGCACTGTTGCATACAGGCAACGAACAGATCGCCTATATGTAGCAGAAATGCTCAAATGCTATGAGTTCAGACCACCGGGCAGCGCTCATAGCAATCCGGCTATGACAAACATAGAGGTCTGCTGAAGACCTCTGGTTGTCATGCCAACCCATCGGTCACCCATGAACACGTAAAAGGTAACCAATGGGCGGGATTTCCGGCATGCTTGCCGGAAGTGCAAGTTAAATGCCGCTGTCAGAGATTGACAGTGACCTTTACTTAGTTAACAGCTGTGGATAAATTTGCATTCCACCTGTGGCTGTTATGGGCACATGTCAGCTGTATATATCAGCTGTAATGTGCCTGGAAAGGTGCCGTCTCAGCATTGGAACCCACACCAAATGGGAAGTCTGACAATGGCGTACTATTATGCCTGATGACAGAAAGGGGTTAGAGCCATTAAAACAGGCAAGCAAAATACTTTAGTGGTTTACATAAAGTAATGGAAAAATTAGAATTTCCACCAATATTATCCTTTGACACAGTAATGCATGGCTGCTAAAGTTTTCCAGTTTAAAAGATTACCAAAAGTCATGTATCTAAGATGAATTGGTGCACTATTGGTGCAAAACACCAAACACATACTGCACAGAAATTGAAAGCAAGATAATTAATTTACATCTGTGCAGCCCAAATAGTTGTTGTAAGATGGTGTTTATACATCTCTTATATCTCCAGTAGAAACTTCAGGCAAAACTTGCAAATACTTCTAGAACACTACAAAAGAACTAAAGCACATTAGTCTCCCATTTCTAGAAGATGTCATATCTAACTTAAGTCTGAATAACTTCAAAATACTAGCTTACATAATTTACAAACATTATTTTATCCTATTGGGTTATGGGCTTTTTAAACATTTAAACCAGAATACAAGATACTCAATTAACATTTCATTGAGTGTTTTTTCCAACCAAGACTCTCAAAGACACTGTTTTATAGATAGTCATTTGTTTGCCACTTTCAAATGTTCACCACATGTACTAAATGGATATCATTATTTTATTATATCTAGCTGCCAAGACCTTGTTATTAAAAAATACAAATACTTATCACTGTGGAACAATGTCAAACGCCTTTAAAAACCTATAAATCATCCCAAAGTTCTCAGATAAGTTAGTATTCTATTCTGTCTAGACTTAATACTGATTTTTCTAACTCTTTTATCAGTCTGTTGGAAGAGCTAAGGATGCAATGTTTCTCTACTCCTTATACAGTTGGACTGCAAACAAAGAAAATCCCAATGGAAAGCAGCATACCATGTATTAAACAGTATCTAAAAACAATCTTTGACTCCAATAACAGCCCAATCATTTGCAAACATAAATATATAATTTTATTTACAATGTAGATGTCAAAAATGCCACCTTCTCATGGCTACTATAAATTTGTAATCATTGCAGATGACCAATTCATTTCAAAATCAAATTTATAAGTACGTCTCCTTACACCGGCTTGACTTTGTTAAGTTTCCCCTTAGACACTCAGTCTAAGAGGAGAGGCATCTCATCTACCCAAATCAGATTTCCTGCTTTGCACTAATGATGGGCAACATTTCGAAATGCATTTCTGCAAATGGAGTTTCTGTTGGTTTGACTTTTTATTCTAAGCCATATGGCAAAGTTCATTAATGGGTTGATATTGACTTTTAGAATTGCTACACACAAAAGATGGCACCAGAGAACAAGAACTCTTAGGGTACCATCACACTTGGAGACGCACCAGTGATCCCGACAACGATGCGACCTGGTAGGGATCGCTGGTGCGTCGCTACGAGGTTGTTGGTGAGATATCAAACAGTCTGATCTCAACAGTGATGCAGCAATGATATGGAACGATACGACGGTCGTTGGGACCCTGTCTCTGAGACCTGTAGTATTGCGGTTATTCGTCGTTGTCCCTGTCAAACACAGCAATGCATGCTGACCAGCGGGACACCAGCAATCAAAAAATGGCCCAGGACATTCGAGCATGATCAGCGACATCACAGTAGGGGCCCGATCACCGCTATGTGTCACACGTAGCGAGATCGCAGGCGAGATCACTGCTGTGTCACAAAATCGGTGACGCAACAGCGATCTCGCTATGTGAGATGGGGGCTTTACTTTTGAAGAGGCTTTTCATATATTTAATCTCCCAGAGAAGCATAGCATAGCCTATAAATCTCATTATGTCGACTAGGCACTCACCGGAAGAAGAAATGTTTCCCCTGAGGCTCCTAGAAGACAAAACAAAGGCTCCTAGAAGACAAAACAAAGACTCCTAGAAGATAAAACATGTATTTGCAACCTCTGCTAATATCGTAACAGTATTTGTTTGCATATATCTCATATATCTTGATGTAATATTTTCTATAATTACTGAAAACTATTGAAAAAAAAATACTTCCGATATAGCTGTCGTAGCTCATGATGAAAGAATTACCAGAGCCTAAAATTGAAAATGTATTTGCTTACACGATATATTACGACTTGTTGTATTTTATACATTGCTATGCCACAGCTACACCTCAAATTTTAAATATATTTGCTTACGTGGTATATTATGCCTTCTTGTAGTTTTTACATAGTTATGTCACATGCGCTACTATTAATTGGTGTTAAACAAGCATTTTCTTTGTGCTGTCATAGTTGTGCAACCTTACTACTTTCTCTGATCCAGAGGAAGTTGGCACAGCAAAACAATAACATCTAGGGAATGCCATTGATTTGTGAACACTGCTGAACAAAGCATAAAAAAGCAAGTAAATACCAGATAGAACGAGAAAACAGTGCTCATCTAAATATTCAAAATATGACAATTTTTATTAAATGCAATTCTAAAGACAAAAGAAGGCAAACAGTCATATAATTTAAAAACATTTAAACAAATTTTCTGGATGAAAAAAACAAACAGGCGATATCAAATTTTGCCTGTTCCACTAATCACTAATACTAATGCTAAGGATATTGCATGAGGGTGGACATGCAAGCGTGCCCACATTATTTTTTAAACCAGAAGATGGAGTCTTTCCTAAAACATCTTTATTATCTTCTGCATCATCTTTGCAGAATTTTTGTGCTTTTTTATGTCATATATTTGATAGTGGTACCTTTCATGTGGAAGGCATCTGTAGAATGATCAGGTTACTTTTTTTTAGCAGTTTTTGAAGCCTGAGGCAGTTAAAAGTAGTGAAAAAGGTCTGAAAATACAAACAAGTAGTTTTGATGTGGAAATGTTCCTTATTTTTATCATTTTTTAGCTCGGTTTCAGGGTTGTTCCTGATGGACTCTGCCTGAAAAAGATATTATTTGCATACACCCTAAGGCTTCATTCAACAGTTGAAGCTGAAAACCGCAAGAGTTCCGTGTTACTTTTTTTTTGTAGACAGGCGAAAAGAAGGAGTCTATATCCTCAGATAAAATCAGATAATTATTTTATTACTCAATGAATCACAAATATATAAATAGACAAAATGTTACAATAGTAATTAGTAATATGGCTGAGTGTCAAAAGGAGACCTAGGTGCAACAAAAGGTGCAGTACTACTGACAGCAGGAGGGAATAATATATATGTATTGCCAATGCAAATAGATTCAGGAGACCCCAGAAATGCAAATTAGCAGAGGTGTAGTAATCCCCTAGTGAGGTGTGAATATAGGAATAATCCCTCACTAATCAGTCATCAGGTCATAACCCCATACTTATTCCTTAAGGGCCTGTCACACTAAGCGATATCGCTAGCAATATCGCTATAACGTCACTGGTTTTTGTGACGTTATAGCGATATTGCTAGCAATATCGCTATGTCTGATACTTACCTCCGACCGCTCCCCCGCTGTTTATTGCTGATCGCGCGAGAACGTCCTGGACTGTTTCTCATCGTCAGCTTCCTTCTGGGCTTCCTGTGGCGCCGATGAGCGATGTGTGGAGCCGGGCGGGAGGACGTCAGAATCGCCTCGTCTGACAGGTAAGTAGCGACCCCTGACCTCTGCTATGTCGCTGTGTGGCAGCTCACTAGCGACCACTTAGCAATGCACCAGCGATCCTGACTGCATCATATCGCTGGTCGGGATCGCTGGTGCATCGCTAAGTGTGACAGTACCTTTACCCATGGCTGTCACGAGCACCGCACGCTGCATCCCGATGCGTGTTTTGCGTGGCCTTCTTCTGGAGGCTGTTGCAACACTCGGCCATATTACTATTGTAGCATTTTGTGTATTTATATATTTGTGATTTATTGAGTAATAAAATAATTATCTGATTTTATCTGAGGATATAGTCTCCTTCTTTTCGCATGTCTACAAATATTGGTGGAGTTTTCCTACGGCTAATGCCATTTGGTGGTTTGGGTGATCGTCTGACCACTATATGATAGCATGTTTTCTGCCATTGGGATATTGTATTAAGAGTTCTGTGTCACTGCAGTCTTTGAAATGTTTCCCTGCACAATCACGTAATCTTGCAAGGAAATAGCTGTTTAATCTGCAAGACAGTGAGGCCGATTGTTATGATTTCACAGTTTTGTAGGGGAAATATGTTCCAGCAAGATCAAGTGATTATGCAGGGAAATAGAGAAATGACAGCTTTCTCCTGAGGCAGAGTGAGCCAGCCCAGCTTAAATTAAATCTAAAAAAATTGCCTTTATAGTGCCTCAATGGACAACATCTGCATGGAGTTTTCCCTGTGTTTGAGTGCGTTTTCTCTTTGCACTCCAATGTCTTCATAGACACTAAAGACATACAGATAAGGAAATCTGATATTGAGCCCCAGTGGAGACAGTGATGTCTTTAAAGTGCTGTGGAATTAATGGTGATAAGTAAATTAAATAAATATTCTCTTTTTCTATATGGTGTATGCTTGCTTTTTTAGAACTTTGTAAGAAGTTCACTCCAGAGATAATCTTATCTATCGGCAGAGGATCGAGTTTGATTAGAATTTGTTGCAAATGTCTATTCAGAGAAGACTAGAACTCCAGAGCCACCTATAGGAAGTAGCAATCCTAGAAGTCAATGTCGACCCTTTAACGAGCCCTGTCACATGACTTAGGATAAAAGCCAAAACCAAAATCTCGATTTGCAGGCACTGTGTTTTGGGGTACTGCCCCTTGTCAGTGCAAAGTGTGAGATCTGGTTTGGCTGTGTGAGAGGTGTCTGACCAAGATACAAGTGGTGTTTTTTCTCCTTGCGGTGAGTGACATGTCAAGCATGCCAAGATGAGGCATGTTTGACATGTCACTCTCCGCAAGGAGAAACAATACCACTTGGATCCTGATTAGAATTTATTGAACTTAGTGGTTTTCATTTGAATTTTGAACCTTTAGAGATTCGATTCATAGTTCACAAAAATAAAATCTTGCCGCCACCATTTCCAACACTGTGGAAGCAGCAAAGACTGGGTTAATTTTTGGTAAAAACTGGCAAATTCGAGTTTCAAAAGATCCATCCATCTCTAATTTACACATCAAATCCATTGTGCAGCATTATTAATGAAATCTTTGATCTAAGTGCATCCACCAAGAAATGTTTTCTACTACATAGACACAAGTGACATTCATAAGAAATTCCATTTTTCTATGATGTCCACAACTCTCTGATTGTAAATACAAGTTGTACTTTCTTTCACTTTAGAAAACATTTATACTTCCCTATGTAATATGGATATTTACATGGATTTTCAAATCACAGGTAGCGTTCACCTTTTTCTTTTATATATATGTAATTGTAAACATTTCAATAATTTGTTTTATATTCTGTTTTGAAAAATATTATGCAACCTGCAAAATTCATCAATATTTTTACATTACTGTCTTTTCCCTACACTTACACTAAAACAGGAATTTATTTACTATGAGCTCTGTTTCATATCAATGCAGATGCTAGCTTTGACAAGATTGAAGGTAGCAATTTGTTATGTGACATCCACTTTCTGCAGCATGTACAAATGAATATTTTGTCAATAAATAATGTTGTGTTCTGTTCTCTGTTGAAACAATTGTTATTGATATTTTTCCAACTGGACTGATGGCTACATAAAATATATAGGTAATAAAACTTGTCTGGGAGAGAACAAATGTGCAGAATATTTAAACACAAAGGTTGTAAGAGAAAGTGGAGAATTTATTTTGTTTTTTTCCATGGTAATATTTGAAACTTAACTTGGAAAAAGTATCGCAAGAAGGGAACGAAAACAAAAAAAAATGGTTTACTGTCATCAAATATTGCTAATTGATGTTTGAAAGGATTCTTTTTGTATCATATATAAGGTCACTTTAAACCTATTTTAAACTTATTTTCATTTTTTTAAGCTCTTCATGACCGAGCCAATTTGGTACTTAATGACAAGCCAATTTTTACAATTCTGACCACTGTCAATTTACGAGATTACAGCTCTGGAACGCTTCAAGGTATCCCACTGATTCTGAGGTTGTTTATTTCAAGACATATTGTACTTCATGTTAGCGTAAAATTTCTTCTATATAACTTGCGTTTACTTATAAAAAAAATGGAAATTTGGCAAACATTATGAAAATTTAGCAATTTTCAAACTTTTAATTTTTGTACACATAAATCAGAGAGTGGTGTCACACAAAATAGTTAATAAATAACATTTCCCACACTTCTACTTTACATCAGCACTATTTTTGAAACATAAATTTTTGTTAGGACGTTACAAGGGTTAGAAGTTGACTAGAGATTTCTTATTTTTTTCAACAAAATTTACAAAACCATTTTTTTAGGGACCACGACTCATTTGTGGGTGGGTCAATATAACAGAAAATACCCAACAGTGACACCATTTTAAAATCTGCACTCCTTAAGGTGCTCAAAACCACATTCAAAAAGTTTATTAACCCTTCAGGTGCCTCACAAGAACTAAAGCAATGTGGAAGGAAAAAATGAACATTTTACTTTTTTTACAAAAAAATTACTTTGGAACCAATTTTTTCACAAGGGTATCAGGAGAAAATGGACCACAAAATTTGTTGTGCAAGTTCTCCTGAGTACGCCGATACTCTATATGTGTGGAAAAGCCACTGTTTGGGTACATGGCAAGGCTCAGAAGGGAGGGAGCACCGTTTGACTTTTTGAATGCAAAATTCGCTGGAATCAATGGTGGCACCATGTCACGTTTGGAGACCCCCTGATGTACCTAAACAGTCGAAACCCCAACACACCCCTAACTCTAATCCCAACCATAACCCTAACCACAACCCTTGCCCCAACACACCCCTAACTCTAATCCCAACTGTAGCCAAAACCCTAACCACAAACCTAACCCTAACACACCCCTAACTGTAATCCCAACCATAACTACAACCCAACCCCTAGCCCAACCCTATCTTTAGCCTAACCCTAACTTTTGCCCAACCCTAACTTTATCCCAAATCTTAACTTTATCCCCAATTTTAACTTTATCCTCAACCCTAACTTTATCCCCAACCCTAACCCTAGCCCCAACCCTAACCCTAGCCCAACCCTAATCCTAGCCCAACCCTAACCCTAGCCCAACCCTAACTTTAGCCCAACTCTAACCCTAACTTTAGTCCAACCCTAGAACTAACTTTAGTCCAACTCACTTTAGCCCAACCCTAGCCCTAACTTTAGCCCCACTCATTTTAGTCCAACTCTAACCCTAATGGAAAAATGGAAATAAATACTTTTTTGCATTTTATTATTTTTACCTAACTAAAGGGGTGATAAAGTATCCTGCGAGTGTCATGCCATTTCTGTGCAATTTTTAAATGGAACTTCTGTATGACATGCGTATGCAATCCATATGCAATGCGATGTTAACATGAGCTTTTACATACAGTAGTTCTCCGTCCTATATTATACATTAGATAAATAGATAGATTATAAAGTCGGCAAATGATCTGTCGCATACAGTTTAGTCACAGAGTGACAGGTTAGAATAGAATAGATAGATTAAATATATACACATAGGATATATGTGTGTGTGTATATAAATAATAAGCTTCTCTACATGTCTGACAGCCATTCCATTCCTGTGTCAGTTGAATTCCAACCAGAGTACACGTCATTCTACTTAATGTGCTTCTGATTAGGTGACTGATCACTTAAACCAAATCTTATTTAACAAAGGAAAGTATAAAAAACCCTGCTGTGGTGTTAACAATCCTCTTGCAATAGGACAAGCTGGAAGGCAAAACAAGTGCTAGTAATATCCCAAAAGTAATAGAAATGAAAAAATAACTTTTAACCATGCCTAAGGAGTTGAAAAGAAAAGGCTTGAGTGAGGAAAAGAAGGGTTCAATTCTGGCTTTACTAGCAGAGGGATACAGTGAGCGTCATGTTGCCTCCATCCTTAAAATTTCTAAGATGGCAGTCTATTACAACAAGGTCAAGCAGCAGACATTGGGCACAACAAATCTACAGACCAGTAGAGGGTGAAAACTACTCTCCACTGACCGGGATGACCGTCAAATTTTTCAAATGTCACTCAGCAACCACAAGATGACATCAAGTGACCTACAGTTGTGGCAAAAGTATTGACACCCCTGCAATTCTGTCAGATAATACTCAGTTTCTTCCTGAAAATGATTGCAAACACAAATTCTTTGGTATTACTATCTTCATTTGATTTGTCTTAAATTAAGAAACACAAAAGAGAATGAAGCAAAAAGCAAAACATTGATCATTTCACACAAAACTCCAAAAATGGGTCAGACAAAAGTATTGGCACCCTCAGCCTAATACTTGGTTACACAACCTTTGGCCAAAATAACTGCAACTAACCGCTTCCGGTAACCATCAATGAGTTTCTTACAATGTTCTGCTGGAATTTTAGACCATTCTTCTTTGGCAAACTGCTCCAGGTCCCTGATATTTGAAGGGTGCCTTCTCCAAACTGCCATTTTTAGATCTCTCCACAGGTGTTCTATGGGATTCAGGTCTGGACTCATTGCTGGCCACCTTAGAAGTCTCCAGTGCTTTCTCTCAAACCATTTTCTAGTGCTTTTTGAAGTGTGTTTTGGGTCATTGTCCTGCTGGAAGACCCATGACCTCTGAGGGAGACCCAGCTTTCTCACACTGGGCCCTACATTATGCTGCAAAATTTGTTGGTAGTCTTCAGACTTCATAATGCCATGCACACGGTCAAGCAATCCAGTGCCAGAGGCAGCAAAGCAACCCCAAAACATCAGGGAACCTCCGCCATGTTTGACTGTAGGGACCGTGTTCTTTTCTTTGAATACCTCTTTATTTCTCCTGTAAACTCTATGTTGATGCCTTTGCCCAAAAAGCTCTACTTTTGTCTCATCTGACCAGAAAACATTCTTCCAAAACATTTTAGGCTTTTTCAGGTAAGTTTTGGCAAACTCCAGCCTGGCTTTTTTACGTCTCGGGGTAAGAAGTGGGGTCTTCCTGGGTCTTCTACCATACAGTCCCTTTTCATTCAGATGCCGACGGATAGTACGGGTTGACACTGTTGTACCCTCAGACTGCAGGGCAGCTTGAACTTGTTTGGATGTTAGTCGAGGTTCTTTATCCAACATCCGCACAATCTTGCGTTGAAATCTCTTGTCAATTTTTCTTTTCCGTCCACATCTAGGGAGGTAGCCACAGTGCCATGGGCTTTAAGCTTCTTGATGACACTGTGCACGGTGGACACAGGAACATTCAGGTCTTTGGAGATAGACTTGTAGCCTTGAGATTGCTCATGCTTCCTCACAATTTGGTTTCTCAAATCCTCAGACAGTTCTTTGGTCTTCTTTCTTTTCTCCATGCTCAATGTGGTACACACAAGGACACAGGACAGAGGTTGAGTCAACTTTAATCCATGTCAACTGGCTGCAAATGTGATTTAGTTATTGCCAACACCTGTTAGGTGTCACAGGTAAGTTACAGGTGCTGTTAATTACACAAATTAGAGAAGCATCACGTGATTTTTCAAACAGTGCCAATACTTTTGTCCACCCTCTTTTTTATGTTTGGTGTGGAATTATAACCAATTTGGCTTTAGGACAATTCTTTTTGTGTTTTTTCATTAAAGACAAATTAAATGAAGATAATAATACCAAAGAATTTGTGTTTGCAATAATTTTCAGGAAGAAACTTAGTATTATCTCACAGAATTGCAGGGGTGTCAATACTTTTGGCCGCAACTGTACAAATGTAATGGCAAATGGCAGCTGCGGTGAAGTGTATGGCAAGAACAGGCTTCTAGAGGCAGGGCTCAAGTCATGTAAAGCTAGAAAAAAGCCTTTCATCAATGAGAAGCAAATGAGAGCCAGACTGAAGTTTGCCAAAGACTATAAGGATTGGATCATAGAGGACTTGAGTAAAGTAATCTTTTCTGATGAGTCTAATTTTCAGCTTTGCTCAACACCTGGTAGTCTAATTGTTAGACAGAGACCTGGAGAGGCGTACAAGCCACAGTGTCTTGCACCCACTGTGAAATTTGGTGGAGGATCAGTGATGATCTGGGGATGCTTCAGCAAGGCTGGAATTGGGCAAGATATTCTTTGTGAAGGATGTATGAATCAAGCCGCATAACAGGTTATCCTGGAAAAATAGTTGACTTTGTCTGCTCAGGCAATGTTCCCCAACTCTGAGGACTGTTTTTTCCAGCAGGACAATGCGCCATGCCACACAGTTAGGTCAATCAATGTGTGGATGAAGGACAACCACATCAAATCCCTGTCATGGCAAGCCTAGTCTCCAGACCTGAACCCCATTGAAAACCTCTGGAATGTAATAAAGAGGAAGATGGATAGTTACAAGCCATCAAACAAAGAAGAACTGCTTACATTTTTGTACCAGGAGTGGCATAAGGTCACCCAAAAACAGTGTGAAAGACTGGTGTAAAGCATGCCAAGATGCATGAAAGCAGTGATTAAAAATCATGGCTATTCAACAAGATATTGATTTCTGAACTCATCCTCAGTTAAAACATTAGTATTGTTGTTTCTAAATGATTATGAACTTGTTTTCTTAGCATTATTTGAAGTCAGCAAGCACTGCATTTTTTTGTTCTTTTGACTATTTCTCATTTTCTGAAAATAAATACAAAATTTAGTGCTTGGAAATTTCGAAGACATGTTGTCAGTAGTTTGCAGAATAAAAGAGCAATTCACATTTTACTCAAAAATAAACTTATAAAGAGAAAAATCAGACAAACTGAAAATTTTAGAGTTGTCTCTTAATATTTTTGCCAGGGCTGTATATATATAATAATAAATAAAATAAAAATAATAAAAATAAAATAAAAAAGCAACATTATACCATACGTGTCCGTTGTTGTGTCCCACGTCGTAATTCATATCTGGGGGATATATATTTTTCAACCTGGACGGTGCTAATATGCGACAACCCCAGCTGAAACAACACTAGTGATTGAGGAGATGTTGCCAGCGTAGACTCAGTGATTACCGGTGATTTCACTGAGTCTGCACTCCCTCACAGCCTGAACTGTGATGACCTCTGTACCATGAGAAAATGCCAGTGAAGAAGGTATGACAGTTCATGCTCAGTGTATTCATAGCTGATCACCGTGAGAATTTCTCACAGTGATCTGCTAAGAAGACACTGAGCTTGAACTGCCGTGACCACTTCACTGTCATTTTCCTACAATCCTGAGGTCATAGCAGTTCAGCCTGGCTGTGAGAACAGCTTCAGTGACGTCACCGCCAGTCACTGAAGATGTTAACGCAGCCAAGCTGAACTGCTGTGAAATCAGGACCATGGGAAAATGACAGTGAAGAGGTCATGGCAGTTCAAGCTCAATGACTTCACAGCAGATCATGGTGAGAAATTCTCACGGTGATCAGCTGTGACTACACTGATGCTAGCATGAACTGCGGCAACCTTTTTACTGGCATTTTCCATTGGTACAGAGGTCATCACAGCTCAGGCTGTGAGGGAGCTCAGACTCAGTGACGTCAACGCTAGTCATTGAGTCTGCGCTGGCAACATCTCCTTATTCACCAGGGGATGGTTGCATCTAAGCACCGTCCAGGTTGAAAAATGTATATCCCCCAGATATGGATTATGGCGTGGGACACAACGATGGACTGGTATGGTATATTGTTGGTTTGTTATTTTTTTTATTACAGGAGAATAAGGGTGTCGCATGGATTAGCTGTATAATAAATTTGGGAAACGGTGTTTAGTGTTTTATTTCATTAAAAAACTTTATTCTGGCCGTGTTTGTATTTAACCTATAACAACTATAGGATTAGTAATGAATAGGTGTCATATTGACACCTCTCCATTACTAAGCTATGAACTTGATGTGACCTTATAATACAAAGGTGACATCAACCCCACAACTATTACTCCACATGCCACTGCTACAGGGCAGTGGGAATAGAGAGGCTAAGTGCCAGAATTGGTGCATCTTAGAGATGCGCCATTTCTGGGGCATCTGTGAGCAGGTGTTTGTACCCTGGGGGAGGCCAATATCCATGGCCCCTTCCAAGGCTATGAATATCAGCCCGCAGCTATCTGCATACCCTTTTCTGGTTACTAATTATAGGGGGACACCACATCATTTTTGGGGGGTCCCCCTATTTTAATAACCTGTAAAGGTTAAGTTTACAGCTGTGAGCTTATATTAATAGCCTGGGAAGATCCATGGGTATTACTGGCTTCCCAGGCTATAAATATCTGCCCCCAGTCGCTGGCTTTCTCTCTCTAGTTTGGAAAATTGTGCGGAAGCCCACACCATTTTTTCAAAAAATAATGCTTTATTAATTCAATACATTAACATTAAGATGCACACATAATATACTAATTGCATTTGTCACACACATCTATACATCCACATATTCTGTATGTATTTACTGTATGTAAACCATCTATTCTATCCTTTTTTGATACCTATCTATCTATATATGTAATATAAATACATATGTATGTATGCCTGTCACTGACATGTATATATACAGATATATATATATATATATACATATGGGAACAGAAAGGAAATCCAGCAAGGACTCAGCAAACCAGGATTGGAGTAAAATAGTACTTTTCTTTATTTCTTTAAAAAGGTTAAAAAGAAGACCCACAAGGATCAGGAACCAGAGTGCGTGGCAGAAATAAACGCAAATGGGACTATGCGTTTCAGCGACCTAATGCGCCTTCTTCACAGTCCAAACCATATACAGTCATATGTCAAAGTTTGGGCACCCCTATTAATGTTAACCTTTTTTCTTTTTAACAATTTTGGTTTTTGCAACAGCTATTTCAGTTTCATATATCTAAAAAAATATTAATGTCACTTTTATGTTGAGGTGCCCATACTTTTGCACCGGTCAAATTTTGTTTAAATGCAGATTGCACATTTTCTGTTAGTACAATAAACCTCTTTGAATACAGAAATATAACTGAGTTCATCAGTTATTAGATATATGAAAACGAAATAGCTGTTGCAAAAACCAAAATTGTTATAAAGAAAAAACATTAACATTAATAGGGGTGCCCAAACTTTCACATATGACTGTATATATACACATGTATTCTATATGTATATATCTATGTATATATCTATTCTATCTTTTCTATTATAACCTGTCAGTGTGATTTTACAGTAGCCACAGAAGAATTGCTGGCTTTTCAATAGTGATCCGATCCAAGCTGGAAAAAAAGACGCAGATGAACATACAATCATAGAATAACATTGGTCTGAATTCAATCCGATTTTTTATTGGATTGAATTCATCTGATTTCATCACAAGTGGGCATGTGCCCATACTGTTTTAATCACCTGTCTATGTCAGTAGGTATCTGCTTCAAAGGAGATGATGTATCTGATCTTGTCTCTCTATTTCCTATCCACTGAGCCACCTAAGTTCATTATACCAAAGTATATAAGAAATAGGACTGTTATGATTGAGTCACCGTAGGAGGCAGACACAAAAATAGAAGCTATGACCAGAAAACCAGAGAAGTTGGCAACTATCAGATTGCAGACCCCTGAACCTATCAACACAACTAGCAGTAGCCGTGGGGGGTTCCTACGATGCCCTAGACCCCTCGATCACAGCCGGAGCGCTAAATAGCCTAAAGACAGAAAAGGAAATCTAAACTGCCCCAGAGCAGACCCCAAAGTAAAAGGCAGCCCCCAACATATAATGACGGTGAAGCAAGATGAAAAAACACTCACACAGATAGAAAGATAGGCTGAGCAAACGATGGGGCCCAAGCTAGCTAAACAGAACAGGAAAGGAAGGTTGCTGTCTGCAATCTGCCAAAACCCTATCAAAGACATAAGCCAACAAGCTGATATGAAAAAGACCCTGAAGCAGCTAGGCTTCAAAAAGTAAATCAGCACTCAGGTATTTTCAGAAGACAGAGCTAAAGGAATTCAGCACACCCCAGCAGGGAATGGCAGAAATCCAGAAAAACAAAGCAAAGCAAAGTCTAAGCAAAAATGCAAAAGGCCAAGCAGAAAACTTAGCTTTAGAGGAGCAGAAATTCAGACTGGTCTCCAAGGATCCCACAGAGAAATCACCCGCAGGGCAGAAGGGCGTCGGCAGCCTTATATCCAGTCAGTAACTCCACTCAGCCAGTCATCATCATCAGACTCAGGTGTTTGATAATCAGGCTCACTACCTTTCTTTACCAGAAGAGGGAGTTCCTCGGGCCTCAGTAGTGAAGGGGAAAATGAACTCACAACAGTACCTCCCCCTTGAGGAGGGGTCACCGAACCCTCAACCACGCCACCAGGGCGATCAGGGTGAGCCCGATGAAAGGCACGCACCAATCTTTTGGCATGAATATCAGAGGCAGAGACCCAGGAATTATCCTCCTGACCATAACCCTTCCACTTAACCAAATACTGGAGTCTCCGTCTAGCCAGATGGGAATCCAGTACTTTCTCTACCTCATATTCCATGTTACCTTCAACCAATACAGGGTCTGGAGGTGCCACCCCCGGAACAACAGGTTCAACAAACCTCTTCAACAAAGATTTATGGAACACATTATGGATTTTAAATGTGACAGGAAGAGCCAAACGAAAAGAGAAAGGATTAATAATCTCCAAAATCTTGTAAGGTCCAATAAATCTAGGCTTAAACTTAGGAGAAGCCACCTTCATAGCAATATTTTTTGATGATAACCACACCATATCACCAACCTTAAACTGGGGACCATTGGTCCTATGTCGGTTGGAAAACCGCTGGGCCTTTTCCTGGGAGAGAGATAACTTATCCACCACTTGGTCCCAGATCTGGTGCATTCTCTCCACCACAGTGTCAACACCTGGGCAGGCAGAGGGCTCCACCTGCCCTGAAGAAAATCGAGGATGAAACCCAAAGTTACAAAAAAAAGGTGACATCAAATTGGCAGAACTAGCTCTATTATTTAAAGCAAATTCGGCCAAGGGCAAAAATGAAACCCAATCATCCTGATCAGCAGAAATAAAACATCTCAAATATGACTCCAAGGTCTGGTTTGTTCTCTCTGTCTGCCCATTGGTCTGAGGGTGAAAAGCAGAGGAGAAGGACAGCTGAATTCCCAGCTTGGAACAGAAAGTTCTCCAAAATCTAGACACAAACTGGACTCCTCTGTCAGATACAATGTTCTCAGGAATCCCGTGCAAGCGAACCACCTGTTGTAAAAACAGGGGCACCAACTCAGAGGAAGATGGCAACTTAGGGAGTGGTACAAGATGAACCATCTTAGAGAACCTATCACAAATCACCCAAATAACAGTCATCCTTTGAGAGACAGGCATATCAGAGATGAAATCCATTGAAATATGGGTCCATGGCCTCTTGGGGACAGGCAAAGGCATCAACAACCCACTAGAGCGAGAACACGATTTAGACCGGGAGCACGTCCCACAGGACTGCACAAAATTCCTGACATCACGAGACAAGGAGGGCCACCAAAAAGACTGACTCACCAGATCTCTAGTACCAAAAATACCTGGATGACCAGCCAAAGCAGAGCAATGAACTTCAGACATCACTCTCTTCTTCCACTGGTCAGGAACATACAACTTTCCACTGGGACAACGCTCAGGTTTGTCCTCCTGGAACTCTTCCAGAGCACGTCTCAAATCGGGCGAGATGGCAGAAAGAACTACCCCTTCGCCTAAGATGGTAGCAGGCTTGGTCACCACAGGAGAATCAGCAAAGAAGCTCCTAGAGAGGGCGTCTGCCTTGACATTCTTAGTTCCAGGAAGAAAAGAAACCACAAAATCAAAACGTGTAAAAAACAAGGCCCACCTAGCCTGTCTAGGGTTCAAGCGCTTAGCCGACTCTAGGTAAATCAAATTCTTGTGGTCAGTGAGGACCACGACTTGATGCTTAGCTCCCTCCAACTAATGTCTCCACTCCTCAAATGCCCATTTCATGGCCAACAGTTCCCGATTCCCCACATCATAGTTACGTTCAGATAGAGAGAACTTTCGGGAAAAGAAAGCACAGGGATTCATTTTAGATGTTACAGGATCCTTTTGGGACAAAACAGCTCCTGCACCAATCTCAGAAGCATCCACCTCTACCTGGAACGGAAGTGAGACATCAGGTTGCCGCAAAACCGGGGCGGAGGTGAATCTTCGCTTCAGCTCCTGAAAGGAAGAAACAGCCTCCGGAGACCAATTTAACACATCAGCACCCTTCTTAGTTAAATCAGTCAATGGCTTGGCAATACTAGAAAATTTTGCTATAAATTTCCGATAAAAATTAGCAAAACCCAAAGAGGGCCTTCAAAGAAGTGGCCTGAACCCAATCGTAAATGGCCTGTACCTTTGCCGGGTCCATTTCAATAGTTGACGGGGACAAAATAAATCCCAAAAAAGAAATCCTCTGTACTCCAAAAAGGCATTTAGATCCTTTGACATACAGGGAATTCTCCCTCAAGATCCGGAACACAGTCCGAATATGTTCCACATGAGAATCGCAATCCTTGGAGAAGATCAAAATATCATCCAGATAGATAATCAAAAATTTATAGACAAAATCTCGGAAAATATCGTTCATGAAGCACTGGAAGACAGAAATGGCATTAGTGAGGCCAAAAGGCATCACCAGGTACTCAAAATGTCCCTCCGGAGTATTAAACGCCGTCTTCCATTCATCCCCATGCTTAATGCGAATAAGATTATACGCCCCCCTGAGGTCAAGCTTGGTAAACCAGCAAGCACCTTTAACTCTGGAGAATAGATCAGAAATCAGGGGTAACGGATACTGATATTTAACAGTAATTTTGTTGAGGGCACGATAATCAATACAAGGTCTTAATGATCCATCCTTTTTGGCTACAAAAAAAAAACCGGCACCTAAGGGTGACGAGGATGGTCTAATATGACCCTTCTCCAACGCCTCCTTAATATAGGATCGCATAGCCTCGTGCTCGGGTACAGATAGATTGAAGAGCCGACCCTTGGGAAATTTACACCCCGGGCTCAGTTCAATTGCACAGTCATAACTCCTATGAGGAGGCAGAGATGCAGACTCATTCTCACTAAATACATCATAAAAGTCCACCAAATAATCAGGAACATCATGCGACTGAGGAGAGGTGGAAAACACCGGAGCCTCACTAAAGGCACACCGACAACCCCAACTCACCACAGACACAGATTTCCAATCCAAAACTGGATTATGAATTTGTAACCAGGGAAACCCCAGAACAATAGTATCATGCAGATTATGCAACACCAAAGATCTGCAATTTTCTTGATGGTCTGGGGCGACCCGCATTACCACCTGGGTCCAAAACTGAGGTTTATTTTTAGCCAAAGGAGTAGCATCAATCCGCCTCAAAGGGATAGGCGTCTGCAGAGGTGTCATCGAAAATCCACAACGTTTAGCAAAATCCAAGTCCGTTAGGTTTAGGGCTGCTCCCGAATCCACAAAAGCCTTGGCGGAAAATGTGGACAGGGAGCAGGTCAGAGTAATAGCCAGAAGAAACTTAGGTTGAACACCACCAACAGAAAACATGTGTGTAAAGCGTTTCTCTCGTTTAGGACAGACAGAAATAATATGCGAGGCATCTCCACAGAAAAAACACAACTTATTACGCCTTCTGAACTCCTGACGCTGCTCTCTGGAAAAAACTCTATCACATTGCATAGGTTCAGACATTTGTTCAATAGGTGGCAACACCTCTCATGCAGCTTTGCGTTTGCGCAAACGCCGATCAACCTGAATGGCTAATGACATAGAATCGTCAAGACCAGAGGGAACAGGAAATCCCACCATAGTATCTTTTATGGCTTCTGACAACCCCTTCCGAAAGAGAGCAGCCAAGGCATTATCATTCCGGGTAGTAAGTACTGCCCACTTTCGGAATTTTTGACAGTACAATTCTGCAGAATCACGACCCTGGTTCAATGCCAGCAGGGTCTTTTCAGCCTGATCAATGGCATTAGGTTCGTCATACAACAACCCCAAGGCCTGAAAAAATGCGTTCACATTAGTCAGAATAGGATCATCTGGTTTCAAAGAAAACGCCCAATCCTGGGGATCGCCACGCAGCAAAGAGTTGACAATTTTAACCTGCTGCGCGGAGCTCCCTGACGAGTTAGGCTTCAAGGCAAAAAATAATTTACTGTACAATTACTTTTGAAATTCAAAAATTTAGACCAATCCCCAAAAAATACATCAGGTGTAGGAATCTTTGGTTCAGCAGCATGTGAATGAGCAAGGTAGGCGGAAATTCCCCGCACTTCCGCAGCGAGCTGCTCCACACGATCAGACAATTGCTTTATCTCCATTGAGAAAAAAAAAATTCCCCCTACGGCCTCAGAGATATAGAGGAAAAAATATACACACTTTTTTTTTTACAATTCTTTCCTGCTATTGAGTACCCTAGGATCTGCGGTATGGCGGGTGATTCTGTTATGATTGAGTCACCGTAGGAGGCAGACACAAAAATAGAAGCTACTTCCAGAAAACCAGAGAAGTTGGCAACTATCAGATTGCAGACCCCTGAACCTATCAACACAACTAACAGTAGCCGTGGGGGGTTCCTACGATGCCCTAGACCCCTCGATCACAGCCGGAGCGCTAAATAGCCTAAAGACAGAAAAGGAAATCTAAACTGCCCCAGAGCAGACCCCAAAGTAAAAGGCAGCCCCCAACATATAATGACGGTGAAGCAAGATGAAAAAACACTCACACAGATAGAAAGATAGGCTGAGCAAACGATGGGGCCCAAGCTAGCTAAACAGAACAGGAAAGGAAGGTTGCTGTCTGCAATCTGCCAAAACCCTATCAAAGACATAAGCCAACAAGCTGATATGAAAAAGACCCTGAAGCAGCTAGGCTTCAAAAAGTAAATCAGCACTCAGGTATTTTCAGAAGACAGAGCTAAAGGAATTCAGCACACCCCAGCAGGGAATGGCAGAAATCCAGAAAAACAAAGCAAAACAAAGTCTAAGCAAAAATGCAAAATGCCAAGCAGAAACTTAGCTTTAGAGGAGCAGGAATTCAGACTGGTCTCCAAGGATCCCACAGAGAAATCACCCACAGGGCAGAAGGGCGTCGGCAGCCTTATATCCAGTCAGTAACTCCACTCAGCCAGTCATCATCATCAGACTCAGGTGTTTGATAATCAGGCTCACTACCTTTCTTTACCAGAAGAGGGAGTTCCTCGGGCCTTAGTAGTGAAGGGGAAAATGAACTCACAACATAGGACCCTACTTGAGCACCTGGAACTGGGACAGGAGTGCAATGGTCCTTTTTCTACTTTTATTGCTCAAAGTTTTCCCCTTCTTTAGCCATCCTATTTATGGATTGATGGGTGGAACATTTTATATTTTCAGCCTATAATCCTTCATTTTCCAAAATTAAGTGGTATAGCCCTTATGTGTAAGACCTAATCATAGTCTGGGCAGAAGACACATCATTCATTCCACAATTCATATAATACATAGATATAAATTAGCTTAATTTGTGTTTCACTGCTGACAATCCAGATACTCAGGTTTCATTTTAAGATCTTAGACTCACAGGTATATCATCAAAAAATAGTGTAGATGTATCATTATATAGTAGAAATACTGCAGGAAACCATATTCTCCTTTCCAGTAGCTGTCATCCACGTCATACCATCCAAAGCATCCCATATGGGGAGATAACAGATGCCAGATGGATCTGTTCTAATGACAATGCTTTCTTTCAAGAGGACACCATCATAAGTGATAGACTTAGGAATAGAGTCTATTACAACATGAAAATGAATTTTGAATTTAGTGAAAAATAAATCCAGAAACAGTTTGCTATATAACTCTAAAAATGATAAGGTAAATGTCTCAAATAATTCATCTTGTGTCACTTTTTCTACACCATATATTTCTCAATTCAATAATATAAAAAAATCATTTTGAAATCTATTTTAAATAAGGATGAGATAACCTGCAAGATAGTCCATGAGGGCTGCAGATGTGTTGCTAAAAGGGGCTGTTCCTTGGGAATTATTTTCCCACAAAGTATGTTGCTATCACCACAACCATCTTCTTACTGGCTCTCTTGTAAAGGATTTTTAGGTGCTCAGATGGAAGATGTAATGTTGCCATGCTTGCAGCAGATAAGAAAAAATCATTTTCATTATCACATGGTGTGGATTGCGATATCAAGTCGTCTATCACTTTGCGAGTCACACCATGTGGTATATTGTATTGAGTGTCGCTCATGCAGTATGTGTTATGTTGGACATAATATACACTGTAGATCATATAGTCATTATTGGCAATAATAATAATACATATTCAGGAGCAGTTAAATATTTTACTACTATCCACAAATGTGACATGACATAATTCCTATTTTATGGTATAGAAAGGATGACCTGTCCTTCCAGAGGTGGCAATTGGCAAACACAGCTTGCTCTGCGTGAAGCATTCTAGATCCTGAGCCTTAATACTAAATTTCCTGACAGAATGAATTACAGAAAACATGGGCATTGGAGGATTATCTTCACGTCGGACAGGTAAGGAATATGGTGGTTTATTATTTTCTGTCTTTTACAGGTAACATGGGCTTCAGTGGATTAGCTGTAAGGGTTAGTATAATTTAAAATTTTTATTTCAAATAGAGATGTCAGTGTCTTTTTTCAATTGATGGTCATTTAGTTAGCAATGGGGTGTTTCATAGACACCTTTCTGCTACTACCCCCTGGGCTTGATGTCAGTGCCCATAAAACAGCTGACAAGCCAAAACCTTTTATCCCACTTGCCACTGCACCAGGGCAACTGGGAAGAGCTGGGCAGAGTCTAGAATTGGCACATCAAATAGATGAAATTGTTCTGGGGCATCTGAGGGCTGTTTTTTTAGTATGGAGGGCCAATATCCATGGCCCCTTACCAGTCTGCAAATTCTTGATAACCAGCCATGATAAAGACGGCAGGTAGTTGTATGTGATTAGCAAATGGAAAATGAGGGGCTCACTAGCGGTGTGGCTGTTTCAAGATGGAGGCACTTAAAGAAAAATGGGCTGCATGGTCAAGTCGCCAGAAGAAAGCCATTACTGCGCAAATGCCACAGAGTATCTCACATACAATACGCAAAACAGCACAGAGACAAGCCTCAGAACTTCTGGAACAAGGTAATTGGGCATGATGAGAACAAAATTTAACTTCATGGCCACAACCATAAACGTTACATTTGGAGAGAGGTCAATAAGGCCTATGATGAAAGGAACACCATTCTTAGTGTAAAGCATGGAGGTGGATCGCTGATGTTTTTTAGATGTGTGAGCTACAAAGGCACAGGAGACTTGGACAAAGTTGAAGGAAAGATGAATGCAGCACGTTATCAGCAAATACTGGAGGAAAATTTGCAATCATCAGTCCAGAAGCTGCGCATGGGTCATACACAAAGCCAAAACACAAAGCCAAGTCAACCTGTTATTGGCTACAGCAGAACAAAGTGAAGGTTCTGGAGTGGTCATCTCAGTCTCCTGACCTCAATATCATTAAGCCACTCTGGGGAGATCTCAAGCACGCAGTTCATGCTAGACAGCCCAAGAATTTACAGGAACTGGAGCCTTTTTGCCATGAGAAGTGGGCAGTTTTGCCTTCTGAGAAAATAAAGAACCTCATCCACAACTACCACAAAAGACTTCAAGATGTCATTAATATTAAAGGGGGTATTACATGGTATTAAGAAATGGGGTATATAAACTTTTGATCAGGGTCATTTGGATGTTTTGGGTTGTCAATATGATTTATAAAGAAAAAACACAGTAGTTTGACAATAAATGGCTTCACCCAACCACTAACCATGAGTTGAGAAAAAGTTTTGGTGTTATCATTCATATTCTCTGAAAAAAGGCCAAGAAAGCAAAAATTCTGCCAGGGTAGGTAAACTTTTAAGCACAACTGTATTTTTCAATGAAGGGGGCTTATTACTAAACTTGTATTTCTGTTTTATAAGTATGTTATTTATGATAAAATTTTGACAGTTTATTTTATTTTTTAGCAATTTTACCATTTTTTCCGGCATTTACCGTAGTTTTTTCCAATAATTATATATTTATTTTATTCTGCTTTAATATAATGAATATAGATCATTGTTAATGATTTTTTCACTGAAATTAAAAAAGAGAGGAAAGAAAAAAAGTAATTTGAGAGATATTATCTGGGTTATAAACTTATGTACAATATCAAAAGTATTGGATTGATAAAGAATAATATAGCTGACATTCTTGTATGGAAGATGCCACAATTCTAAATCAGAAAAGCTGTGCCAAACAAAGATTAGTTTCTCTTAAATTGATGCATAAAAGGTAATTCATAGACTAATTAATAAGTGAAAAGAGCATGACTTTACAGCATCATTGAACACCTGCTGATGATACTAGTGAAAGCAATTTATTTAAATTATATCGGTTGAAAAGAACTCTGTACTAAATTCAGAGAACAAGGTCAATTTCTTTTGAAAGGATTATTAATATAGACTTTTTTCCACTTTGGATTCACATCTGTAATACGGTACAGGTTGTAATTTATTAAGATGGCAGAATGATGTATTTCATAATCTTTATTAAATTTAACAGAATTGTGGAAATAGGGTAAAAATTAAAACTTTGTGTTCAATGATTCTTCTAAATTAATTCAAAACTGTGAAAAATTATGAAAAATATTAAATATTTTTTTTAATTATTTCCTCCTTTTGAAAAAGTAGATAGCAAAATATCTACTGTCTATTCCATAATAAAAATATGGTATTATCATTTTGCCTTTGTAAATGCTATTTAATGTTTGTATACCAACAAGGGAGTACTTTTCTCATCAACGGTACAGTGTATGTGGCAGTGGCAGAAGCCTCATAGTAGAGGAATAGGCAAGGAAATGTGTGTCAATGTAGAGCCAGCAATGGCAAGCCTAGCACCAGTAATAGAGTGCAGCACTATAGAATACAGTAGGCAGGCAACCAGGAGAATTGTGTCAGGCAGGTATGTGAATTGGAAGCGGCAGAAGCTACTCAGTCAAGAATTTCTACAGGGCAGGAAAAGAGGAACAGCAACGTTTGCCCTGTTGTCATGCACAGTGTAGGAAAGACTAAGTGCGATACAAGGGGATAAGGGGAAGGGAACCCAACACTAGGGAAGAGGAGAATGGAGACCCCAAGGGAGATTTAACGTGAACCTGTCTGCTCTAAACATTCCTACATAGGTTCTGCAACTATTGCTGAGCAGGAACTTAATCCCTGCCTTACCCTGGCAATAAGCCATGCATAGGGAAGGATAGGATGGGCACTAGTCAATACCCACTACTACTAAAGATAGCTGGGATAGACAAACAAAGGGAACACTTATTTTGAGAAGACTCAGAGATGTAACACAGACATCCTCCAGCAACACCAAAGAGGATGATAGCCGACTGCTATAGCTCCAATCCTCAACAGGGGAAAATGGAAATATCACAGGCAACTGCCAGCATCTGGCTGGAAGTCTAGAACATCCAGGTTCAGGTGTGTCAGTTAGAGCTAGAGAATAATTGCCACTGGGTCAAAGAGTCAGAAGGGTTAAGAAGGTGTTTGCAAAGCCAAACACAGAGACCTTCTGTAGCCAGATAAAGTGTGAATGTCTGCAGCCTCTGATACACCCTTGGCACCTGTCACTAGCACATAACAAACCTGGCAACCAGATGTGTGCCTAGTATGGCTGTGTGGCTGGCGTGTCTGCATGGTAGAAAGACAAAGCAGGTAGGGAGATATATGTCAGTGTAGTGCTAGCAACATCAGAATAACAGCATCACTACAGTCTAACGTTATAAAACAGTTTGTCAGCAGTCAAAAAATTACATCAGATGTTCAGCCATTGTGTCTCTGTTTTCTGAAGTGTGTCTGGTTCATCATGTCAAAGACACCGTAACTGTTGCTGCTGTCTCGGGTACTTGATGTAGACCGAATGCTAGCACTGCCAGGGGAACATTTGACTTGTGAGGATTGCAGAAAGTTCTGCTGGTTAGTCTTGTGGCTGGCAAATGTTCACTTTGCTAAGGCTTTGTAAGGTAGGTAACACAGCTTATCCTGATAGTTATTGAATTAGGACTCCCTTATGGAAACCAGAAACAATTCCCAAGTTTTGCTTTCATTGTAAGAGTCTAAAAGCATGGCTATCTAATAGTTATACATTTGTTCAATTGTAATGATAAGCCTGTAATCCCCCAAGCAATCCAGCATACAGTTTGCTATGCTGAGCAACACGACCAAAGGCCTTGCTGGTTATTTTCATCACCCCACTTTATCAGTTGGATAACATTGCCAGCATCATCTTTATCATTTTCTGCTTGACTGACAGCCTCTTACCCTGCCTGGGTCAGTTCTATGTCACCCTCCACATCCATTTGCTACAGCCAATCTTCCTCCTTCTCTAAATCCTGCTGAATGTAACATTAACTTTGAGAGTCCCCAACATACACTGGGTAGTGATAAACATGTTCAAGTTGTTGTTCTTTCACTACTCACTCTTGAATTCTGGTGTTTTTTTCCTGGATAAGTATGAGGGGATATTGTTAATTTTTCACATGTTGCTAATGTCAGCTTTTATCATCTCACCAAAGGGATTCATTAAGTAATATGTATCCCTAATCATCTGCCATCTGTATCTTCGAGACACAATCATGGATGGACATTTTTAGGTGTAATGAAAGAGGAGACATACTTTGCGTTAGGAGTGGTGGAAGGCACTAAATAAAAAATATAAATAAAGTGCCTTCGCCACTCGGGGTCCACCGTGCGGTAGATGTAGAACCGCCGCTAGAGGATAGCAGAGCACTATGGCGGTAATGTGCACAGGGTTCAATATCACCCAGGTGCAACAAGCAGTCTCTGTTGTAGGCACAGAGCTGCTATAAACAATAATGAGTAAAGTAACGCTGAGCCTGTTAGAAGCACAGAGACTCAGCGGCACACACACGGTAGTTGGTCACCGGAGTAGTTAAATATACAGGCACTATCTCCGAAGGACCTACCGTAGTACTTGTGTGCGAAGCATCGCAACCGCGGACGCACTAATAGGCTGCAACTGCAGCGCTGTGAGGAAGATGCCGCAGAGAGGCACCGCTACAAAAGCAGGCACGGTGACAGGCGCTAGCAGGTGTTGCTGTGGAGCAAGGCACGCTGGCGCACCTACTGGCTAAAGCACACTCCCTCACACATGCGTATTATCAGAGGGTAGGGGTTTCCAATGAGTCATTCACCAGATCATGCATCCATCAACAAACACACAGCAGCAAGTAAGACTATACTAGCGCATGGCAGAACAGCCATGCGCACTTTTTATAGCGAACGGGACCTTCCGGAAGTCTCCAGAACCCTGAGCAGAACCAATGGAATCAAGAGCAGGACCTGAGCATCTGACTCCTGAACTCCAATGGGAGATCATCCCACATGCATGCTCAGAGGATGGGATGAAGGACTTAGCCTCCAGAGAGAGTTGCTGCAAAGCAATCTCCTCTGCAATCTCCTCTGCAGTGGACAGAGAGCAGGAGACTGCAGAATGTAAGGGTCTAGATTCCTGAATAGTCAGGGCAGAAATCTGACTCCTAACACTTTGAATATGACAAGCAGCTGTGATGGCTGACAACGAAGATGGTGATGATGACACAGATCAAGTTCTGCACTAGGACAATATGAGTTGTTCTCAGACTGCTTGCCATCTTGTTTTTCCCAAATGAGCAGGTAATATCTCTTGATGTACTGACACAGAGCCATAATTTCTAATCTATACGAGCCAGAAAGTCCACTACTTATTTTCCTCTTACAGAGGCTGCAGACTTCCCAAAAAATCGTCTTGTGGCATCACGTGCTCCAGAAATGACGAAAGAAAGAGCAGATTTTGCCCCAGATTATCTTTAAGCCATACATTGCCTTTGCTGTGTGATGCTGAGGCTCCTGTAGTGACATCACCTCCTTGGCACTTCTGTCTGGTTTCAGGGTCTTGTTCAGCATAAAATCATCATCATTATCACCATCATAATCATCATCGTCCATGATGAAAGTTGTTTCTATGTGTGAAATGACATGAGCTCCATGTTACTTGGCAGGTATCCACACAGTAAGTAATTTATTGGAATAGTTGGTTTGTGGTTGACCACCACTGTTGCCATGTGCGCTGGGTTATGTTCGCCATTCTTTCTGTGTTCATTGTGATTGATCTAGGCTCTGTTTGATTGTGCACCTGTGTCTGGGCCTGTATCACCCTTCATCTGTGGTGGCTGGTCAGGCAGTGTGGAGGTTGGACCTGAAATGTCTATGTCCGGACCTAGTCAGCCTTTATCTGTGCTTACCTTTCCTGGCTTCATGGGAATTATTCAGAAACGCTTCAGGTACAGTTTGCATTTAATGTGGTCTTGCTTTTAATACATTTAGGAGGCTGTGATAGAGCAGCGAAAATAAAAAACACAGTGTAGGACTGCCCCATATGAGAATGCCTTGGTGTGGCGGGGTGGCTCAAATAATTGATCAATTTTTTGCTAAATGTCTCATTTTAAAATACAGTTAGAAATTAATATGTGCATATGCACTTTATGTATTGCGTTCTGACCACAAGCAGCGCTGGCTTCTCCCCCCCTTTTTTACTAAAATGCTATGTTACTAAATAGTGATGAGTAATGAAAGTAATTTACGTCAATAGCCGGAAGAATTGTTCTGATGAGTATGATTGTTACATTTGACTATTAAAATGAGTAGAACAAAGCAAAAAACAGTCCAGGACTTTCAAACACACCAACAAATCCAAGAGGAAAAATAGTCAATTAATATAAATTATTTAAAAAAAAAAAAAAAAAAAAATCCTCAACTCTCCAAATAGTAATTGCATTACTGGAAAAATTGTTTATATAGAAAGAATAATTTATTTACAAACAAACTGAACATGAAAACAATTAAAAAAACTGGTCATTGGCCAATGAGAAAATAACAAAACTACAATATACAAATGTATCTGACTTTAGTTTTTAAGCCTCTAAAAGCTGAAATAGTCAATACCTATGCAACAATTTAATCATGCAAACTGTGTACAGGCGTATACCAGAAAAGCACTCAAATAATTAACTATTTTAGGTTATTTGCAGCATTTCAGTTTCCTTAGGTGTGGTCCTCCATATTTTCTTTTGTTTTTCCTTGATGATAAGGATGCGGTCACGCTATCAGTATTTGGTCAGTATTTCACATCATTGTTTGTAAGCCAAAACCAGGTGAGGAATAATCAGAGAAAAAGCACTAATTCTATATTTTTCACCCATTCCTGGCTTTGGCTTACAAATACCAATGTTAAATACTGATCAAATACTCAGAGTGTGACCTTAGCCTTAAGATGGTTTGAAAAAATAACCTTTTTTCATTTTCTATTTTTTATTTTATTTATTTACTTAAATTTTAAGTTTGAACAAAAATGCTACACTTCAAAGTACGTATACATAAATTTACTCCTTGAAATGAAAATATGGCAACAAACTGCAGTACGTTGATGTGGTGTATTATTTATAAATTGGACAATTAGATCAGGTATTCAAAAAAATTAAAATGTGTCTGTTGTGTATAACATTTGAAAAATTGCACCACTGGTACTTTCCAAAAAGAAAAGGACAAGAAAAGCCCGTTAGCGTATTGTCTCAAAAGCAAGCACCTGCCACAGGCCTCCGTAGTCAAGTGGCATGTACTGTTCCAGTACTGGACTACTGGACATAGAGGTGTGCAAAAAAAGAAAACATTTTCACAACATGCATAGTTTGAGATTCTTGAAATTCGTTATGATTTGTGTTTTTAAAAAACTGCTGGCTTCCCTGCCTATGACAAAGAAGATATCATATCAAACATATCCCTAAATAAATTATTATTTTTAGAGGTGGAGAGGATCCATTGCACAAAATTAATTTTAAAAGTAACTTTTTTCACTGAATCATATAAAAATAATGTTAAAATTTCAAGCAGATAGAACAATAGTGGCTTACTTACAAAAATTGAATGCATGCATCCTGTATAGAGCCTTCATATTAGGGCAGAATATTAAATTTTGCCCTAATCTGGCTTAACCTACCCATAAATTCCATGCTTCAAAGCTGTTTGATCATAAATGCATGATAGTTAAAAGCCTAATATAAAGTGCAAGTGCATAATTCATAAGGCTATATATAAAGTCAAAGTGCTTCAAGCGTAAGGAGTAAGGCACCACCCCTGCATCTACACCTAAAAGCACTGGGCACTTTGTAAGTATGTTTGCTCTTTGTGGCTTGATTTACCTACAAACCTTATACTCCTCTCTAAACACCTGAAGCACTTTATATTAGGCTCGCAACTATCATGCATTTATTATTAAACAGCTTTGAGGTATGGAATTTATGGGTAGGTTAAGCCAGGATATTGCAATATTTAATATTCTGCTTCGGAGTAACCCTTGACTCTGCCCTGTCCTTCAAACCAAACATCCATGCTCTTTCCACCTCCTGTTGCCTCCAAAATATTTCCAGAATCTGTCCTTTACTCAACCCTCAATCATCTCCCGCCTCAACTACTGCAACATCCTTTTCTGTGGCCTCCCTGCTAACACTCTCACACATCTCCAGTCCATCCTGAACTCTGCTGCCAGACTAATTCATCTCTCTCCTCGCTACTCCTCCACTTCTCCAGTCTGAAAATCTCATCACTGGCTCCCATTCCCTCAGGGTATCCAGTTCAAATTACTAATGCTAACCTACAAAGCCATCCATAACCTGTCTCCTCCATATATCTCTAACTTAATCTCCCGATATCTTCCCTCCCTCTTTCCTCCCAAGACCTCCTTCTCTCCTCCACACTTATTCGCTCCTCACCCAACCACCTCCAAGACTTCTCCCGAATATATCCCATTCTCTGGAATTCTGTGCCCCAACACGTCCGACTATCAACCACTTTCGGATCCTTCAGACGGAACCTGAAAACCCACCTCTTCAGGAAAGCTTACAGCCTGCAAAGACCCCGCTGCCTCCTCACCACTACCAGAGCTGCTGCAACCCACCTGTCTCCTTCCCCACCATCCTGTAAAATGTAAGCACGCAAGGGCAGGGTCCTCTCCCCTCTGTATCAGTCTGTCATTATTAGTTTAATGTAAGTGATATCTGTAATTTGTATGTAACCCCTTCTCATGTGTAGCACCATGGAATTAATGGTGCTATATAAATAAATAATAATAGTAATATTCTGCCCTAATATGAAGGCTCTATATAGAATGCGTTCATTCAATTTTTGTAAGTAAGCCACTATTGTTCTACCTGTTTGAATTTTTAACATTATTTTAATATGATTCAATACAATAATTTACTTTTAAAAATAATTTTGTGCAATGAATCCTCTCTTCCCCTAAAATGAATCATATATTTAGGGATGTGTTTGATATGATATTAAAATTGGAGTTAGTTTTTTGCTTTATCAAGCAATTTTTGGACTGTGTTTCAAATATGACAAACAAGCAAATCAGGAAAACAGGTAAAACATGAAATGGCTCTACCTGACTGGGGTTAAATTTTTATATGGCTGTGCTAGTCGCCCTGATTGGCTGCGCTAGATCATGTGATGTGCTATTGGCATAGCATTATGGAGCAGCCCGCCTGACGTCATTAACATCTCTGCGATTCTTCAGCAGTTTGTAAAGTGGAGCTATACATGAGAATCAAATAAACTGTTCAAATTCATGGGGTCATGTGAACTTCAGGCAAACTGACTCAGATTAAATTCTTTGTGGATCAATCTGATCTGCTCTACATGCCACTGATATTTCTGAAAGCAAAAAATCAGCAGTAAACTCGTTGACTGCCACACAAAGTGTGCTTATCACAAAAAGTACTGTTAATATTTTGCACACCTGTTACTGTATGTAAGTCTAATTTATGTACATAGATGCAACAGAAATAATACATTCTCATTCCTTTTGATGAGCATGTGTCTAGCACTTTTATCAGTATCAGTCCTTCTCGGGAGGGAACAACTGTGTTATAAAGTTAAGTAAAAACATTACAAACATTTAACTGTGTGACTGTCTGCCTCACAAAGTGTGCATGTCACAAGCTACTGATTTTTGCATACCATGTAATTGAGCAAATTTACTGCTGTCTAACCAAGAGACCCATTTCCACCTGCACTTGTGGTGCCCCGATCGTCCTTCTCACCCTACAGTGCACTGTAATGGCATACATGAGAATTAGGGCTCCATAGACAATTATTTATTAAAATTAATTTAGCATATTTTACCAAAATATTAAAAGTAGTATGTCATGATTAGTGATGGGTGAACATTAACAGTAAAGTTCGGAGTCCGGACCGAACACATTGAGCAGTGATGTCGAACCATTTAGAGACCGAGTGCCCAAACTGCAATCTAAATCCTACTTATTTATCGCAAAGTGCCAACACGACAAATTAGATTAGAAAAACTCCTACATTAGCATGCTATAGCATCTATACAAAAGAGCTTGTAAGCGCTGCACTCCAAGCTTAAAATACTAGCCACCGATTGCAGTGGAGGTCTGTTCTTGAGAATGAGGGGGATTTTTGTTCAACAGTAAAATTGACAAGTTGTTTGTTTTTGCAACCTCTTTGCAATTGTAACCCTTTATCATGATGAGAATAACCCTTTTAAGCATGGGATGTCAAACTAAATACACACAGGGCCAAAATGAAAAGCTTTGACAAAGTCACGGGCCAACCTTGATATTTGCTAAAAAAAAATGTCTACAATTGAGGAAGCTTTTCCTTTTCAAATAAAATGATTAACTTTTGGAATTGTAGTTGAACAATATAATGTTATGTAACAGTAGTAGAAAGCATATGGCCCAATAGCCAGATATAAAGGATACATAAACACAGTATTCCTCCATGCACAATATGATGACCCTACTTTATCCCCCTCCCTCAATTCACCCAACAAACAATGATGACCCCATTACAGTGCGATTCTCCAAAGGTAATCCCCACACAGCTCTGCATACAGTATAATGTGCAGAAAATATCCTCCATACAGTACAATGGTTCCACATAGTCCTCCATACAGTGTAATGGGCCTCACATAATGCTCCATATAGTGTAATGGGCTCTACATACTCCTGCATAAAGTGTAATGGGCTCCACATAGTGCTCTATAACAGTATAACAGGGCCCTGTATTGCCTTCCTTACAGTATTATGACCCCACATAGTGCTTGATAAAGTATTATGGCCCCACATAATGCTACATTCTGTTAATGGTGCCACATGATGCTCCATTCTGTACAGTGGCCCCATATGATGCTCCATATTGTATAATGACCCCACATGATGCTGCATACCGTATAATAGCCCCACATGATGCTTCATACTGGATAATGGCTCCGCATGATGCTCCATACTGTATAATGGCCCCACATGATGCTGCATACAGTATAATGATACAGGAAATATATATATCTTTGTAGTGTGTTAGCCAGTAGATAGACGAATATTTCGAATTGAGAGTCCTCAGTGGTTGATACCTTTTAATGGCTAACTGAAAAGATGGTGTTATGAATGAGTCACCGAAGGAGGAAAAAACAAAAATACAAGCTAAGTCCAGAAAGCCGGAGAGGTTGGTAGCTATCGGATTGCAGACCCCTGATCCTATCCACAACAACTAACAGTAGCCGTGGGGGGTTCCTACGATGCCCTAGACCCCTCGATCACAGTCAGAGAACTAAATAGGCCTAAAGAAAGAAAGGGGAAATCTAAACTGCCCCAGAGCAGACCCCAAAGCAATATGCAGCCCCCAACATATAATGACGGTGAAGCAAGATGAAAACACTAACACAGATAGAAAGATAGGTTGAGCAAACGATGGGGCCCAAGCAAACTAAAAAGGACAGGATAAAAAAGCTGCTGTCTGCAATCCGTAAAAAAAACCCTACCAAAAAATGTCCCAACCGTCTGATAGGAAAAACAGGCCCTGAAGTCGCTAGGACTTCAAAAAGACTATATCAGCACTCAGGTAAATTCTGAAGACAGAGCAAAGAGACAAACTGATCAGAGACAAAAATGGAACTCAGCACACCCCCGACCGGGGATGGCTGAACTCCAAAAAACAAGGTAAACAAAACAAAACAAATAAGTTCAATAGCAGAGCAAAAACTTATCTTTGGGAAGCAGGAATCAGACTGGTTTCCAAGAATCCAGCAATCACCAGTGACTCAGAAGGGTGTCGGCTGCCTTATATCCAGTCAGAATTTCCTGTTACCCAGTCATCATCTACCAGATCAGGTGTTTGGTAATCAGCCTCACTACCTTCCTTCACCAGAAGAGGGAGTTCATCAGACATCGACGGTGAAGGGGAAAATGAACTCACAACAGTACCTCCCCCTTGAGGAGGGGTCACCGAACCCTCATCCACACAACCAGGGCGATCAGGATGGGCCCGATGAAACGCACGAACCAATCTTTCGGCATGAATATCGGATGCAGGGACCCAAGAATTATCCTCCTGGCCATAACCCTTCCATTTAACCAAATACTGGAGACTCCGTCTAGCCAGGCGAGAATCCAGTATCTTCTCAACCTCATATTCCACATTACCTTTAACCAATACCGGGTCAGGAGGTGCCACCACAGGAACTACTGGCTCAACAAACCTCTTAAACAGAGACTTCTGAAACACGCTATGGATCTTAAATGTAACAGGAAGAGCCAATCGAAAAGAGACTGGATTAAGAATCTCCAAAATCTTGTAAGGTCCAATAAATCTAGGTTTAAACTTTGGAGAAGCCACCTTCATAGCGATATTCTTTAATGACAACCAAACCATATCACCCACCTTAAACTGGGGACCAATGGTCCTATGCCGGTTGGAAAACCGCTGGGCCTTTTCCTGGGAGAGAGACAACTTATCCACCACTTGGTCCCAGATCAGGTGCATTCTCTCCACCACAGTGTCAACACCTGGGCAGGCAGAAGGCTCCACCTGCCCTGAAGAGAATCGAGGATGAAACCCAAAGTTACAAAAAAAGGTGACATCAAAGTGGCAGAACTAGCTCTATTATTTAAAGCAAATTCGGCCAAGGGAAAAAATGAAACCCAATCATCCTGATCAGCAGAAATAAAACATCTCAAATACGACTCCAAAGTCTGGATTGTTCTCTCCGTCTGCCCATTGGTCTGAGGTTGAAAAGCAGAGGAGGACAACTGAATTCCCAGCTTGGAACAGAAAGTCCTCCAAAATCTAGACACAAACTGAACTCCTCTGTCAGATACAATGTTCTCAGGAATCCCGTGCAAGCGAACCACCTGTTGCAAAAACAAGGGCACCAACTCTGAGGAAGATGGCAACTTAGGGAGTGGTACAAGATGGACCATCTTAGAGAATCTATCACAAATCACCCAAATAACAGTCATTCTCTGAGAGACAGGCATATCAGAGATAAAATCCATCGAAATATGGGTCCATGGCCTCCTGGGCACCGGCAAAGGCATCAACAAGCCACTAGAGCGAGAACAAGGTTTAGACCGAGAGCAAGTCCCACAGGACCGCACAAAATTCCTGACATCACGAGACAAGGCGAGCCACCAAAAAGACTGACTCACCAAATCTCTAGTACCAAAAATACTTGGATGACCAGCCAATGCAGAGCAATGAACTTCAGAGATCACTCTCTTCCTCCACTGGTCAGGAACATACAATTTTCCAATAGGACAACGCTCTGGTTTGTCCTCCTGAAACTCTTCCAGAGCACGTCTCAAATCGGGCGAGATGGCAGAAAGAACTACCCCCTCACCTAAGATGGTAGCAGACTTGGTCACAACAGGAGAATCAGCAAAGAAACTCCTAGAGAGGGCATCTGTCTTGACATTCTTAGTGCCCGGAAGAAAAGAGACCACAAAATCAAAACGTGTGAAAAACAAGGCCCACCTAGCCTGTCTAGGATTCAAGCGTTTGGCCGACTCCAGGTAAATCAAATTCTTGTGGTCAGTAAGGACCACGACTTGATGTTTAGCTCCCTCCAACCAATGTCTACACTCCTCAAATGCCCATTTCATGGCTAACAGTTCCTGATTCCCAACATCATAGTTACGTTCAGATGGGGAGAACTTTCGGGAAAAGAAAGCACAGGGATTCATTTTAGATGTTACAGGATCTTTTTGGGACAAAACAGCTCCTGCACCAATCTCAGAAGCGTCCACCTCTACCTGAAACGGGAGTGAGACATCATGTTGCCGCAAAACCGGAGCAGAAGTGAACCTTCGCTTCAGCTCCTGAAAGGAAGAAACAGCCTCCGGAGACCAATTCAGCACATCAGCACCCTTCTTAGTCAAATCAGTCAATGGTTTGGCAATACCAGAAAAATTAGCTATAAATTTACGATAAAAATTAGCAAAACCCAAAAACTTCTGGAGGGCCTTCAAAGAAGTGGGCTGAACCCAATCATAAATGGCTTGTACCTTGGCCGGGTCCATTTCAATAGTTGACAGAGACAAAATAAATCCCAAAAATGAATCCTCTGTACACCAAAAAGGCATTTCGATCCCTTGACATACAGGGAAGTCTCCCTCAAAATCCGGAACACAGTCTGAACATGTTCCACATGAGAGTCCCAATCCTTGGAAAAGATCAAAATATCATCCAGATAGATGATCAAAAATTTATCCACCAAGTCTCGGAAAATATCATTCATGATGCACTGGAAGACAGAAGGGGCATTAGTGAGCCCAAAAGGCATCACCAGGTACTCAAAATGTCCCTCCGGAGTATTAAACGCCATCTTCCATTCATCCCCATGCTTAATGCGAATAAGATTATTCGCCCCCTTGAGGTCAAGCTTTGTAAACCAGCAAGCACCTTTAACTCTGGAGAATAGATCAGAAATCAGGGGTAACGGATACTGATATTTACCAGTAATTTTGTTGAGGGAACGATAGTCAATACATGGCCTTAATGACCCATCTTTCTTAGCCACGAAAAAAAACCCAGCACCTAGGGGTGAAGAGGATGGTCTAATATGACCCTTCTCCAACAACTCCTTAATATAGGATCGCATAGCCTCATGCTCGGGTACAGATAAATTGAAAAGTCGACCCTTGGGAAATTTACACCCAGGGCTCAGCTCAATTGCACAGTCATAACTCCTATGAGGAGGCAAAGACGCAGACTCATTCTCACTAAATACATCATAGTAATCTGCCAAATAGTCAGGAACATCATGCGACTGGGGAGAGGTGGAGAAAACAGGAGCATCACTAAGGACACACCAACAACCACAACTCACCACAGACACAGATTTCCAATCCAAAACTGGATTATGGATTTGCAACCAGGGAAACCCCAGAACAATGGTATCATGCAAATTATGCAAAACCAAAAATCTGCAATTCTCTTGATGGTCTGGGGCGACCAGCATTACCACCTGGGTCCAAAACTGAGGTTTATTCTTCGCCAAAGGAGTAGCATCAATACCCCTCAAAGGGATAGGCATCCGCAGAGGTGTCATAGGAAATCCACAACGTTTAGCAAAATCCAAGTCCATCAGGTTCAGAGCTGCTCCCAAATCCACAAAAGCCTTAGTGGAAAATGTGGACAGGGAGCAGATCAGAGTAATTGCCAGAAGAAACTTAGGTTGAACACCACCCACAGCAAATGTGTGTGCAAAACGTTTCTCTCGTTTAGGGCAGACAGAAATAATATGCGAGGCTTCACCACAGAAGAAACACAGCTTATTACGCCTTCTGAACTCCAGATGTTGTGCCCTAGACAAAACTCTATCACATTGCATAGGTTCAGACATTTGTTCAACAGGTGGCAACACCTCTCGTGCGGTTTTGCGTTCACGCAAACGCCGATCAACCTGAATGGCTATTGACATAGAATCGTCAAGACCAGAGGGAACAGGAAATCCCACCATAGTATCTTTTACGGTTCCTGACAAACCCTTCCGAAAGAGAGCTGCCAAGGCACCATCATTCCAGGTAGTAAGGACCGCCCACTTTCGGAATTTTTGACAGTACAACTCTGCAAAATCCCGAACCTGGCTCAATGCCAACAGGGCCTTTTCAGCCTGATAAATAGCATTAGGTTCATCATACAACAACCCCAAGGCTTGAAAAAATGCGTCCACATTAGTAAGAATAGGATCATCAGGTTTCAAAGAAAACGCCCAATCCTGGGGATTGCCGCTCAGCAAAGAGATGACAATTTTAACCAGCTGCGCGGAGCTCCCCGACGAGTTAGGCTTCAAGGCAAAAAATAATTTACAATTATTCTTAAAATTCAAAAATTTAGACCGATCCCCAAAAAACACATCAGGACTAAGGATCTCTGGTTCAGCAGCATGTGAATGAGCAAGATAGGTGGAAATTCCCCATACTTCAGCAGTGAGCTGCTCCACATGATCAGACAATTGCTTCATCTCCATTGAGAAAAAAAAAATTCCCCCTACGGCCTCAGAGACATAGAGGAAAAAATATACACACAAGAAAACAAAAAATTCTGACAAACTCTTTTTCTTTTTTTTTTACAATTCTTTCCTGCTATTGAGTACCCTAGGATCTGTGGTATGGCTGGTGATTCTGTCATGAATGAGTCACCAAAGGAGGAAAAATCAAAAATACAAGCTAAGTCCAGAAAACCGGAGAGGTTGGTAGCTATCGGATTGCAGACCCCTGATCCTATCCACAACAACTAACAGTAGCCGTGGGGGGTTCCTACGATGCCCTAGACCCCACGATCACAGCCGGAGAACTAAATAGGCCTAAAGAAAGAAAGGGGAAATCTAAACTGCCCCAGAGCAGACCCCAAAGCAATCGGCAGACCCCAACATATAATGACGGTGAAGCAAGATGAAAACACTAAGGCAGGTTTCACATTTGCATTTTTTTTCGCGGTAATTTAGCGCTAAATAGCGCATGCGTTTTTTTCCTATACTTTGCATGGGATGCGCTTATGTGCGCTTACACATGCGTTTGTACGCGTTTTACCGCGCATGCGTTTTTTTGCGGTATGCGCTCGGGCGCACAAAATGCAACTTGTTGCATTTTTTGTGCGTCCGATTTGCCTCAAAAAAACGCATGCGCGCGCAATGTGTTTTTTTACAGCAAGACACCCATTATAAGTCTATGGTGAGCATATGTGCGCATTGGCATGCTTATGTATGCGTTTTTTTGCACATGCGTTTTTTTTTACCATTAGTTTAGACAATGGAATTTAGGGGTTTGGGTAAAGTTAGGGTTAGTTAAGGGGGTTTAGGGTTAGGGTTAGGGTCAGGGTTAGGGTTAGGGTTAGGGATAGGGTCAGGGTTAGGGTTAATTATGGTTTGGTTAAGGGTTAGGGTCAGGGTTAGGGTTAGGGTTAGGGTCAGGGTTAGGGTTAAGTATGGTTTGGTTAAGGGTTAGGGTCAGGGTTAGGGTTAGGGTTAGGGTTAGGGTCAGGGTTAGGGTCAGGGTTAGGGTTAAGTATGGTTTGGTTAAGGGTTAGGGTCAGGGTTAGGGTTAGGGTCAGGGTTAGGGTCAGGGTTAGGGTTAAGTATGGTTTGGTTAAGGGTTAGCGTCAGGGTTAGGGTTAGGGTTAGGGTTAGGGTCAGGGTTAGGGTTAGGGTTAGGGTTAGGGTCAGGGTTAGGGTTAGGGTTAGGGTTAGGGTCAGGGTTAGGGTTAAGTATGGTTTGGTTAAGGGTTAGGGTCAGGGTTAGGGTTAGGGTTAGGGTTAGGGTCAGGGTCAGGGGTAGGGTTAGGGTTAGGGTCAGGGTTAGGGTTAAATATGGTTTGGTTAAGGGTTAGGGTCAGGGTTAGGGTCAGGGTTAGGGTTAGGGTTAGGGTCAGGGTTAGGGTTAGGGTTAAGGTTAGTTAGGGTTTGGGTTAGGGTTAAGTATGGTTTGGTTAAGGGTTAGGGTTAGGGTTAGGGTCAGGGTTAGGGTTAGGGTTAGGGTCAGGGTTAGGGTTAGTAAAGTCATGGGTTGGGTTAGTGTGAGGGGCCTCCTAATGTTGGAAAAAAACGCAAACACGGTAAAAACGCACTAAAAACGCATACAAATGCATAAAAACGCTGCGTTTTTTTCATGCATGCTCATAAAAATGCTTGAAAAAAACGCAGCAGTTGTATGCTTTTGTATGCGTTTTTCAATGCGTTTTTTTGCGGGAAAAACGCGCTGCAAAAAAAAGCAAGTGTGAAACAGGCCTAACACAGATAGAAAGATAGGTTGAGCAAACGATGGGGCCCAAGCTAACTAAAAAGGACAGGATAGAAAAGCTGCTGTCTGCAATCCGTAAAAAAAACCCTACCAAAAAATGTCCCACCCGTCTGATAGGAAAAACAGACCCTGAAGTCGCTAGGACTTCAAAAAGACTATATCAGCACTCAGGTAAATTCTGAAGACAGAGCAAAGAGATGAACTGATCAGAGACAAAAATGGAACTCAGCACACCCCCGACCGGGGATGGCTGAACTCCAAAAAACAAGGTAAACAAAACAAAACTAATATGTTCAATAGCAGAGCAAAAACATATATTTGAGAAGCAGGAATCAGACTGGTCTCCAAGAATCCAGCAGAGAAATCACCAGCGACTCAGAAGGGCGTCGTCTGCCTTATATCCAGTCAGAATTTCCTGTTACCCAGTCATCATCTACCAGATCAGGTGTTTGGTAATCAGCCTCACTACCTTCCTTCACCAGAAGAGGGAGTTCATCAGACATCGACGGTGAAGGGGAAAATGAACTCACAACAAGATGGTAACAAATTGCAAGCTTTCGAGACTACGCAGGTCTCTTCATCAGGCTAGACTAATGCAAAATCTGAAGAATCACATATTTATACACAAGACAGCACAGAAATAACTCAATAGATAAGACAAGTGATGTGAAGAGAAATAGTCATTATGGGAGAGAGATAAGCTTAAATATTGAAGCAGTTCATACACTGCTTATCTATGAACTGCTCCAATATTTATGCTTATCTCTCTCCCATAATGACTATTCTGCTTCACATCACTTGTCTTATCTATTGAGTTATTTCTGTGCTGTCTTATGTATAAATATGTCATTCTTCAGATGTTGTATTAGTCTAGCCTGATGAAGAGACCTGCGTAGTCTCGAAAGCTTGCAATGTGTTACCATCTTTTCAGTAAGCCATTGAAAGGAATCAGCCACTGAGGACTCTCAATTCTAAATATTCTTCTACAGTATAATGGACATACATGATGCTGCATACTGTATAATGGCCACACATGATGCTCCATACTGTATAATGCCCAACATGATGCTCCATACTGTATAATGGTTCCACATGATGCTGCATACTGTATAATGGCCACACATGATGCTCCATACTGTATATTGGCCCCATGTGATGCTGCATAATGTATAATGGTCCCACATGATGCTCCATACTGTATAATAGCCCCACATGATGCTGCATACTGTATAATGGTCCCATTGTTAGGGTTCTAGGGAGGAACCCAAAAGTGGATCCTCTTGGTTGTGGCTCCAGTGCCCCCAAGGGCGAGTGGACCACGTGAAGCCAGCCCCTATACAGGGAGTGTTAGTGGCAGGCCCAAGGTAGATGGAACCACAATGGCTGGAACCAAAGGAGCGACTTAGGGTTTATACTGGAGAGATAAGAAGAAGGCTTGGGTGAGGACGGAGAGAAGGTATGGGCCAGTAGAAGGTGGAACAGAGGACTGTGGGAGGCAAGATGGACCGGGAAGACTAGGACAGGCAGGGGCCAGATGCTGAAAGAGAAGAAGGACACAGTGAGATTGGGAGACATAGGGCTGGCAGACACAGCAGGGTCACAGGATTGAGGATGATGGCAAGGAAGGAGGACGGACAGACATGATAAACAAGCAGGATGGGCTAACAGTGGCAGAGGTACCAGAGTGACAGGCATGGCCGAGAAACAGGACAGGATGACAGAGCAGGTACTGAGGGCAGGCAGGCAACGATAGAGATGCCAAATGGCAGACAGGACAGAGACACGGAACACGCTGGCTAAAGTAGGATACAGGGGCCTGAAGGACAAAGAGTGAAGCTGTGCAGAGAATGCAGGCACCACCACGCGTGACAAACAGGCGTCTTACCTGCAGAGACGCTGACCAGAAATACCCGACGGGCACCGCCATGATGGGGCGGAGCCACCGGGTCATGACCTCCCAAGATGCCTTGCAGCAGAGGAAGGGTGAGTGCGCATGCGCAGGCCACTGACGCGCCACGACCCTGAGAAGGCAGACGGGGAGCGGTGTGGGAGCAGACCGGGGACGCCCCAGGTAAGGGTCTGCGGGCGTGACACCCACATGATGCTCCATACTGTATACTATAATGGCCACACATGATGCTCCATACTGTATAATGGCCACACATGATGCTGTATACTGCATAATGGCCACACATGATGCTGCATACTCTACAATGGCCCCACATGATGCTTCATACTGTATAATGGCCACACATCATGTTGCATACTGTATAATGGCCACACATCGTGCTGTATACTGTATAATGGCCCCACATTTAAAAAAATAAAAAAACTACTCACCTTTGCCCGTTCCAACGCTGATCTCGTCACTTCATATATCAGTCCTACCTGTGGGAATGCGTGCTATGTCAATATTGCCGCCGCCACTCTCCTCAGCCCACACGCCATCCCCATCCTGAGCACGAGCACAGACTGATGGAATGGCGCATGGCCTGATGGAAGAGTTAGGAGCAGAGGGGAGTGGATGCGGCACTAGTGATGGGGGAAATTACGAGCGGGCTGAGGAGAGTGGTGGCGGCGCTAGTTTTGAGGAGATAGTGCGCGTGCCCAATTGGAGAGTTCTGCGTGCCCTCTCTGGCACGCATGCCATGGGTTCGCCATCACTGACCTAGAGTAAGTGCATGAACCCCAAACACTGACTTCCCCACCCGTAGCCACCTGCATCTACCACTCCAGCCTGTATGCCAGCTGTACCTGCTATGCTAACCTGTATACCAGCTGTACCTACCTGCACCTGCTGTGCCTGCGTGTATACCAGCCATACCTGCCTGTATTTGCTGTGCCTGCCTGCATACCAGTCATACCTGCCTGCACTTGTCGTACCTACCTGTATATTAGCCATACCTGCCTGCAACTTCTCTGCCAATCTGTATTCCAGCCATATATGCCAGTACCTGCCATGCTTGTCTGTACCAGCTAAGCCTACCCATTCCTGGACATCCAACTACCTCTCTGAGGTCTGTCCTGCAGTAGCACCTGGTGTCCATCTGGAGCCAATTCTAACCCTACCATCAGGGGCTCAAACAAAGAGTCAGGTGTTTACCTAGTCATGCCCCTCCAGGCTCTCCTCAGTCCATGGCACAGTGGTTCCACCACTTTTGGTATAGGTTTCTCAGGCAATGGAATCCACTGACTCTCAATTTTTGTCTATTTCTGATCTATACAAAGAAATCTCCTGCCTGAAAGACCAGCAGGACAAATCTTCTCCCATCTGCGGTGTTAGGTGTCGGGTTCCTGTCGCTACACAGCGGGAATCCTGAGCCTTGCTTCCGGCGGTCTTCCATTCCTCTCCAGCCGCAGAGGAGGTTGCTCAGCAAACTTGTCGGTCCCAGCGCTCTGCCCAGACCACCTCAGTGGTTTTGCTTGATGCTGCCACCTCTGGCACAGCTATGGCAATACATGCTGCTCAGCAGCGAGATTCTCCAGGGACTAAGTCCCCGTGTCGGGCCACTGAGCATGCCCGTGGAGTGATCTCCCATTGGAGATCGAAGGTCACGTGCTCAGGTCCTGCTCCTGTTCAGATTGGCCCATCCGGGAAGCCAGGAAGGTCCCGGACGCTCGCGGCTATAAAAGGTTCGCATGGCCGCTCGGCCATGCGCTAGGATAGACTGTATTTTCAGACTTTGTGGAGTGAGTGATGTATGCACGTATGAATGTCTCTGGTGACTGACTCATTATGAAACCCCTACCCTTGGTATGCATGTGTTGTGCAGCCTAGCCTGCTAGCGCCCAGGCTTAGGCGTAGGTAGGTCAGAGTTTGAGTCAGGCCTTAGTCTTCATCAGTGACTAGGCACGCCTCAGTGCAAGTGCTCCACACTCCATAGCCAGCATCTATAGCAGTGTTCGTTGCAGCGATGCCGCACGCTCAGTGGGCCTAGAGGGACTCTAACCCCATGTCCTTGGGGTAGAGGTAGAGTTCTGTGGCCGTTTGCTTTGCTGTGCGCTCTTTGGCCGGGCTCTGTGAGCTAAACAGGCTCCGGCATCCACGTTCAGTGGTTGTGCAGCTCTGTGAATTAACAGAGTACGCTCCTGCTCACACTGTGTGACGAAACCCACGTGTGACTGTTTTCACGCCGCTCTATTCTTTCGCCATTGTCTTGCAGCAGTGTACCACCTCTGCACGTTGGACCCCGGGCTGTGAACACACCTACTACTACTTTATAATTTGGTGCGTTCTGCTAGCCCTAACATTATCCTAGCGCCAGAGTCTGGCTAGGAATGGCGGACGAACAGCGACTGCATTGGTACATCCAGCAGCTGGAGGGTAGGTTGGCAGCACTAGAGCGTTCCACCTCAGCTGCGGATGTTACCTCGATCGCCGTCCAAGCAGCAACAGAGGCTGTCGCCCGTGTCTCCATGGCCAGTCCTGTCCCGAACTTGTCCTGCCTCCCGCTGGCCGAGAAGTTCTCGGGTGATAGTGCTTCATGCAGGGGTTTCGTGAGTCAGTGCTCCATTCACCTGAAGTTGCTGGTCACACGATTTCCCTCCGAGCGGGCCAAGGTGGGGTTTATCATCTCCCTCCTTTCGGGCAGGGCCCTGGAGTGGGCCACCCCTCTGTGGGAGCATGGGGATCTCCTGGTACAGAATTCCACCCATTTCCTGGTCACTCTGAAGCATGTGTTCCTGGGCCATCGGGTCACGCACGACACCACACTTCAGTTGCTGGCTCTAACCCAGGGTGTGTCTCTGGTCAGCCAGTATGCCATCCTCTTCAGAACTCTGGCCTCGGAGCTGGAGTGGGCAGATAAGGTTCTCATACCTGTATTCTGGAGAGGCCTGACTGATCATGTCAAAGCCGCCCTTGCCACCAGGGAGGTGCCCACCACTTTAGAGGAACTCATCATGGTCTCTACCCAAATTGACATTCGCTTCACTGAGCGAAGGCTGGAGCGCTCCAGGTCCTGCCAACGATATAAGTTGGCTCCAAATTTTGCTAGACCACTGGAACCTCCCGGTCAGCCCCCCCAGCCTCCAGAGGCCGTGGAGGTGTCCCTCACGGGGTCCAGAGCCCGATCCGCGCGGGTACCTCCAGTCTGCTTCCACTGTCGGCAGACTGGGCACCTTGCTAACCAGTGCCCACAGCGCTTGGAAAACGCTCCTGTCTAGTGGTTATCAGAGGGGGCCTACTAGACAACGCGACTTTCTCCTCCAAACTCCTGTTTAAAGGGACGTTAGAGTTTAATTCTTCCACTCTGACTGTGGAGGTTTGCGTGGACTCTGGGGCGGAGGGCAATTTCATGTCATCTGCCTTCGCCCAACAGCACGCAATCCCCCTGGTCTTACTCCCTCAACCAGTCACCATCAGAGTGGTGAATGGGGCGATACGCCCACCCCAAATCACCCACCAGACAGCTCCACTGAGACTCTCTTTGTCTCCTTCTCATCAGGAGATGCTGTCTCTCCTTGTTATGCCCGAAGGGATCAACCAGGTCCTCCTAGTGGTTCCCTGGTTACGATCCCATTCTCCCCACATAGAGTGGTCTTCGGGAAAATTCTCGGTTGGAGCAAGTCCTGCGAGGGTATGTGTCTGAGAGACTGCATGCAGGTCGCTACTTCTGAGGTTCCTGCAGATCTCTCCTCGCTTCCCAAGCCATATCAGAAGTATGTAGACGTGTTTTCCAAGAAGGCGACTGAGACCTTTCCGCCGCACCGCCCTTACGACTGTCCTATTGACCTCTTGCCCGGAGCTGAGCCTCCCCGGGGTCGAGTATATCCCCTATCTCTTCCAGAGACAGAGGCTATGTCTCAGTATATCAGGGAGAATCTGGCAAGAGGATTCATTAGGAAGTCGGGGTCGCCGGCGGGAGCGGGATTCTTCTTTGTCCAAAAGAAGAATGGAGAATTACGTCCATGCATCGATTACAGGGGCCTTACTGCCATAACCGTTAAGAACAAGTATCCTCTGCCCCTGATATCAGAACTGTTTGATAGGCTACGGGGAGCGAGAGTTTTTGCTAAGCTCGATCTGCGGGGAGCCTATTACCTGATTCGCATCCGTGAGGGGGATGAATGGAAGACGGCTTTTAACACCAGAGACGGGCACTATGAATACCTGGTGATGCCCTTCGGGCTATGTAACGCTCCAGCCGTCTTCCAAGACTTTGTGAACGACATCTTCTGGGATATGCTTACCACCTCGGTAGTAGTCTATCTGGATGATATTCTCATTTATTCTCCAGATATTGACACCCACCGGACAGATGTTCGCAAAGTGTTCGATCTCCTGCGGGCCAACTCTCTTTATGCCAAATTGGAGAAATGTGGGTTTGAGCAGGAGTCCTTGCCTTTCCTGGGCTACATCATCTCAGCCCAGGGTTTTGCCATGGATCCTGCAAAGCTACAGGCAGTGATGGATTGGCAGGAACCCCATTCTCTCAAAGCGGTGCAGCGCTTTATGGGGTTCATAAATTACTATCGCCAATTCATTCCCCATTTCTCAACTTTGGTAGTGCCCTTGGTAGCCCTCACTAAGAAGGGTGCAAATCCCAAACTGTAGTCGGAGACTGTCTCCAAGGCTTTCACCTCCATTAAGTCCCACTTCGCTAGCGCTCCCATTCTACATTGCCCTGATTTAGATAAGCCCTTCATCCTGGAGGTGGATGCCTCCTCCGTCGGTGCTGGAGCGGTCCTTTTTCAGAAGGACTCACAAGGTCGTAAGCACCCATGCTTCTTCTTCTCTAAGACCTTCACACCGGTGGAGAGGAATTATTCCATCGAGGACAGGGACTTGCTAGCAATGAAGCTGGCCTTCTCAGAGTGGAGACACCTCCTGGAGGGGGCTCGCCACCCATTTCAGGTGTTGACCGACCACAAAAATTTCGTCTATTTACAGACAGTCCAGCGGCTGAATTCTCGCCAGGCCAGATGGTCCTTGTTCTTCTCCCGATTCCATTTCACACTGCATTTTTCTCCAGGGAGAAGAACGTCCAGGCCGATGCTCTTTCTCGCTCCATGGTGTCATCGGAGGAGGAGGAGCCTTGGCTGATAGTCCCATCAGAGAGCCTGAGGACCGTGGCTCCAGTTGCTCTCGAGTCGGTACCTCTGGGCAAGACTTTGGTCCCTGCCCATCTGCGACCAGAGGTCCTCTCTTGGGCCCATTCGTCCAGGGTGGGTGGCAATTTCGGGATCAAACGGACATCTGAACTCCTGGTGAGGACGTACTGGTGGCCGCATATGGCCCGTGATGTCAGGGACTATATTCGGGCGTGCGTCTCTTGTGCCCAGAATCGGCCCTCTTGGCAGCGGCCCGCTGGGTTTCTCTATCCTCTGCCGGTTGCGGCCCTGGGAGATGGTCGGTATGGACTTTGTGGTGGGTCTGCCTAAGTCCAGCGGCAGCACTGTCATTTGGGTGGTCACCGATCATTTCTCCAAGATGGTGCATCTGGTACCACTCTCTCGGCTACCTTCGGCACGGGGTCTGGCAGCGTTGTTTATTAAACATGTTTTCCGCCTGCACGGCATGCCGGATAAGATTGTCAGCGACTGGGGTCCTCAGTTTGCGTCTCGGTTCTGGAGAGAGCTCTGTTCTCTGCTCAGCATTGAGCTAAATCTCTCCTCGGCCTATCATCCCGAGACGAATGGGTTGGTTGAGAGAGCCAACCAGACCCTGGTGACATATCTGCGACATTTTGTCTTGGCTAGGCAGGATGATTGGGCACCCTTGCTGCCGTGGGTGGAGTTCGCCTTGAAGAACGCTGTGGCCGACTCCACCGGTCAGACCCCTTTTCTCTTAAACTACGGCCAGCATCCGCGTGTCCCCGTGCTCATGCCTGTGTTGTCCACCGACTCTAGGGTGGCAGACTGGCCGGTGGAGGCACGTGACATTTGGGATCGCACGCAGGATGCTATCAGGCCTCCAAGGAGAGAATGACATCCTCCACTGACATTCACCGGCGCCCGGCTCTGACCTTCGCCCCTGGCGACTTGGTCTGGCTCTCCGCACGAAACATCAGGCTGCGGGTGGAATCCGCTAAGTTCGCACCGCGCTATATTGGTCGTTTCAAGGTCCTCGAGCAGATCAACCCTGTGGTCTATCACCTGGCTCTTCCACCACACTTGGCCATCTCGGACACGTTTCATGTGTCTCTCCTTAAGCCGGTTCACATGTCCCGGTTTTCTGAGCCATCTGCCGGGACATCAGACCTGTCGTCAGGCGAGTTTGAGGTCAATGCCATCGTGGGATGCAAGATGATGCGGGGCAAAAAAACTTTTTGGGTGGATTGGAAGGGTCATGGTCCAGAGGATCGGACCTGGGAGCCGGTGGAGAACATCCACGCTCCTCTTCTCATTGCGGAATTTGAGCGGAGCGAGGCTCAGAGAGGAGGGGGCCCTAGGAGGGGGGATAATGTTAGGCGTCGGGTTCCTGTCGCTGCATAGTGGGAATCCTGAGCCTTGCTTCCAGCGGTCTTCCACTCCTCTCCAGCCGCAGAGGAGGTTGCTCAGCAAACTCGTCGGTCCCGGCGCTCTGCCCAGACCAGCTCCGTGGGTTTGCTTGCTGCTGCCACCTCTGGCACAGCTATGGCAAAACATGCTGCTCAGCAGCGAGATTCTCCAGGGACTAAGTCCCCATGTCGGGCCACTGACCATGCCCAAGGTGTGATCTCCCATTGGAGATCGAAGGTCATGTGCTCAGGTCCTGCTCCTGTTCGGATTGGCCCATCCGAGAAGCCAGGAAGGTCCCGGACGCTCACGGCTATAAAATGTTCGCATGGCCGCTCGGCCATGCGCTAGGATAGACTGTATTTTCAGACTATATGGAGTGAGTGATGTATGCACGTATGAATGTCTCTGGTGACTGACTCATTATGAAACCCCTACCCTTGGTACGCATGTGTTGTGCTGACTAGCCTGCTAGCGCCCAGGCTTAGGCGTAGATAGGTCAGAGTTTGAGTCAGGCCTTAGTCTTCATCAGTGACTCGGCACACCTCAGTGCAAGTGCTCCACACTCCATATCCAGCATCTATAGCGGCGTCCGTGGTAGCGACGCCGTGCGCTCAGTGGGCCTAGAGGGACTCTAACCCCGTGTCCTTGGGGTAGAGTTCTGTGACCGTTTGCTGTGCGCTCTTTGGCCGGGCTCTGTGAGCTAAACAGGCTCCGGCATCCACGTTCAGTGGTTGTGCGGCTCTGTGAATTAACAGAGTTCGTTCCTGCTCACACTGGGTGACGTAACCCACGTGTGTCTGTTTTCACGCCGCTCAATTCTTCCGCCATTGTCTAGCAGCAGTGTACCACCTCTGCACGGTGTACCCCGGGCTGCGTACGCACCTAGTACTACTTTATAATTTGTCCACTATATAAACACTATGTTTTATGGTACTATACACTGTGTTCCAAATTATTATGCAAAAAGACTTTAGTAGTGATAAGGTTAGAATTTTTTTGTTTGTCATTTAAACTCATTGATGGTGATGTGTGTTAGGGCTCTTTATATCACTGAAAGCAATTGCAGATACCTGTGCAAATTAGTTTGGCAGGTGTGTCCAAATAAAGGCAAGACTACTTAAGAAGGCTGTTCCACATTATTATGCAGCCTACATTTTTTGCCAAAACGGGAAAGAAAAAGGATGTGTCGGCTGCTGAACAGCAACAAATTGTGGAGTATGTAGGTCAAGGCATGACTACAATCAACATTGCCAAGACTCTTCATCGTGATCATGGCACAATCAAGAAGTATGTAGCTGATTCCCAGCACACACGTGTGCACGCTGATAAGGAAAAATTGAGGACTCTTTCCAACAGGCAATTGCGTCAGTTTAAAAGAGCAGCTGCAAAAATGCCTTGTCATAGCAGCAGACAAGTTTTTGAAGCTGCTGGTGCCTCCAACGTCCCCCGAACAACAAGATGCAGGGTCCTTCAGAGGTTTGCAGCTGTGCATAAGCCATCCTGTCGACCACCTCTATCCACTGCACACAAGCAGAAATGGCTCCAGTGGGCCAAACGAGACATGAAGACTGACTTCCAAACTGTTTTGTTCCCCGATGAGTGCCGTGCAACGCTCGATGGTCCAGATGGATGGAGTGGAGGATGGCTGGTTGATGGACACCCCATGAAAACACGGCTAAGGCGCCAACAAGGAGGAGGTGGAGTAATGTTTTGGGCTGGAATCATGGGGACAGAGATTGTCGGCCCCTTTAGGATCCCTGAAGGGGTAAAGATGAACTCCATAATCTATGTGGAGTTTCTAAAACAGCACTTTCTGCCATGGTTCAAGAGGAAGAACCGTGCTTTCTGCAGCAAGATCATTTTCATGCATGATAATGCACCGTCTCATGCTGCAAATAACACATCTGCATCTCTGGCTGCTATGGGCATAAAAGAGGACAAACTTATGGTGTGGCCACCATCTTCCCCTGACCTCAACCCCATTGAGAACCTCTGGAGCATCATCAAAAGGAGTGTCTATGATGGCGGGAGGCAGTTCACATCTAAGCGACAGCTCTGGGAGAGTATTCTGTCCACATGCAAAACAATTGAAGCACAAACCATCCAAAAACTGACAAATTCAATGGACGAGAGAGTTCAGAAGCTTCTTTCGAACAAGGGCTCCTATGTGCAAATGTAACATCACCTAGAATAAAGTTTTGACTTGAAAACTGTTTGATTTCATTTTGTAATAAGCTGATAATGCTTATAATTTCACAATTGACCATTTTTTGTTCAAAATAAAAATAAAAACGTTGAAAACTCTGCTGTGCATAATAATTTGGAACATGCATTTTGAGTGTTTCTTATTTTTAAAAATATACTGTTTTCATAGGCAGTTTGTTCAAAAACATTGCAATTATACTAGAATATTAGATGACTGGAAAATAACAATGACTGCAATTCATATAGGTAATTTAGAGAAAATATGAGGAAATATGTTTTGCATAATAATTTGGAACACAGTGTATATGTCTATTGTTGTTGGTTTATTTTTTCCTTGTTTTTAAAAAGAGCTTAATAAAGTATTTTAATATTTCCATTCATTTGGATCTGTTTATTTGGGGTTATTCATTATCTGAGAGGGTCTAACAAGTTGTATTATGAATATCCCATTATGATATAGATTATTGGGTGGGCGATCCCACTAAGTTGTTGGTATACTTTATAATTTGGTGCATTCCGCCAGCCCTAACATGTGGACAGTAACCATCCTCTTGGATGCGTTGACATCTGTGGCAGCATTCGCTCCTGTCCAAGCTGTGGCAACCTCAGTTGTGACTCACCAATCTACCAGCTATATTCCTGGTTCTGGACCCTGTCTGTCAGCTCCACCATGTTATGATAGTGATCCTACTCTATGCGTTTTTTCATCAATCAATGCACTCTGCACTTTGAACTCTTTGCACATCCGTTTGCTTCACACCAGGCCAAAGTGGCATTCATCATGTGCCATATTATTGGTGAAGCTCTGGTTTTGTAAAATCCCCTATGAGGGAGATTGGATCCTCTGTTCTCTAATCACTAAACTTTCTTAGACGTCTTCCTCAAGGTCTTTGATGAGCCATGCCGTATTTCCTCCCCAGCATCTTCTCTCCTCAGATTGCGCCATTAAAACCTCATAGTACACTGTCCGATTCCATAACCTGTCTGCTGAACTCGCCTGGAATAATGAGGCGCTGGTGGTCACCTTTTGGGGGGGTCTTGCCTGGAGAATTAAGGAAGAGCTAGTCAGCTGTGATATTCTTACCTCGTTGGACGATCTGGTGTCCCTGTCTTCAATCGATATCAGGTTTCAGAGGCACTTGTACCAAGGGAATGTGTTTCTATTGTGGCAATCCTAAACATTTAATTTGCTCTGGTCCTGAAAAACTGGGAAACTTCAGAGCCTGGGGTCTGTTGGAGAGGTGACCAGGGCAAGGACTATGCCTCTTCTTCACTGACTCTGTCAGTATCTGATTCCTTTTTGTTGAATCAGCTATCTGGACTCTGGTTCAGCAGGAAATGTTAATCAACAAACTGTTGCATACTAGTATCATATCCCCATCCAACATCTACAGGATCCTTTGGTGGCATTGTCTGTGGATGGGAGACCTTTAACCAAGACTTCTAAATCAAGAGTCGCGGAGACACCATCTCATGTTTCTCAACGCAAGTAATGACTAGCCAGGTCTTTCACCGGGAAGGAACAACCACGGGAAGGGCAGTCTCCAATGAAGGAAACCACCTATGCCAAAACATGGTATCCATCCACAGACAGCTGTTTCGGGGTATTGCCCCTCATCAGTGTGGAGTAGGAAACTGGCTAGTAGGAGCAATGCCTAGTAAAAGACTGTGAAAAATGAGGATGAATGAACTCATGGAGATCAACATCCAACACTGCGGAGACACCATCACATGTTTCTCAACGCAGTGATGCTAGAGCATTGCCCCCATCCCTTATGGGAAATATGCAAAAACATGTAAATCAAGAGCCGCGGAGACACCATCACATGTTTCTCAACGCAAGCATTGACTAGCCAGGTCTTTCACCAAGAAGGAACAACCACGGGAAGGGCAGTCTCCAATGATGGAAACCACCTATGCCAAAACATGGTATCCATCCACAGACAGTTGTTTCGGGGTATTGCCCCTCATCAGTGTGGAGTAGGAAACTGGCTAGTAGGAGCAATGCCTAGTAAAAGACTGTGAAAAATGAGGATGAATGAACTCATGGAGATCAACATCCAACATTGCGGAGACACCATCACATGTTTCTCAACGCAGTGATGCTAGAGCATTGCCCCCATCCCTTATGGGGAATATGCAAAAACATGTAAATCAAGAGCCGCGGAGACACCATCATATGTTTCTCAACGCAAGCAATGACTAGCCAGGTCTTTCACCGAGAAGGAACAACCACGGGAAGGGCAGTCTCCAATGAAGGAAACCACCTATGCCAAAACATGGTATCCATCCACAGACAGCTGTTTCGGGGTATTGCCCCTCATCAGTGTGGAGAAGGAAACTGGCTAGTAGGAGCAATGCCTAGTAAAAGACTGTGAAAAATGAGGATGAATGAACTCATGGAGATCAACATCCAACATTGCGGAGACACCATCACATGTTTCTCAACGCAGTGATGCTAGAGCATTGCCCCCATCCCTTATGGGAAATATGCAAAAACATGTAAATCAAGAGCCGCGGAGACACCATCACATGTTTCTCAACGCAAGCAATGACTAGCCAGGTCTTTCACCGGGAAGGAACAACCACGGGAAGGGCAGTCTCCAATGAAGGAAACCACCTATGCCAAAACATGGTATCCATCCACAGTGGCTAGTCATTGCGTTGCGTTGAGAAACATGTGATGGTGTCTCCGCAGTGTTCGATGTTGATCTCCATGAGTTCATTCATCCTCATTTTTCACAGTCTTTTACTAGGCTTTGCTCCTACTAGCCAGTTTCCTACTCCACACTGATGAGGGGCAATACCCCGAAACAGCTGTCTGTGGATGGATACCATGTTTTGGCATAGGTGGTTTCCTTCATTGGAGACTGCCCTTCCCGTGGTTGTTCCTTCCCGGTGAAAGACCTGGCTAGTCATTGCTTGCGTTGAGAAACATGTGATGGTGTCTCCGCGGCTCTTGATTTACATGTTTTTGCATATTTCCCATAAGGGATGGGGGCAATGCTCTAGCATCACTGCGTTGAGAAACATGTGATGGTGTCTCCGCAGTGTTGGATGTTGATCTCCATGAGTTCATTCATCTTCATTTTTCACAGTCTTTAACCAAGACTGTCTGTCATGTTCGCCATGTCTGTCATGCCGCAAGATGCCTGGATCAGTGTGCACGCACGCCTTACCTCATGGCTGCACGCTGTTGCTGGGTAACCATCCGTCTCTGTCTGACTCTGCAATCCGCTGTATTCCTGGAAAGCCCGATCATGTGACCCTTCCTATGTTCCAGTCCTGCTCTGATTCTGCAATCCGCTGGATTCCTGGAAACCCCTGATCATGTGACCCTTCCTATGTTCCAGTCCTGCTCTGATTCTGCAATCCTCTGCATTCCTGGAAACCCCTGATCATGTGACCTCCTCTATGGTTCTACCCAGGCTGTTCTAGCGATGCTCTCTATGATCCTGGAGGATCTGAACCCAAAGTCCCTCCCAGGTCCTGACCCAGAAGTACTGGTGCTATGGTGCTATATCAGACCGCCCCTCCCTATGGTCAGGGCCTGAGTATCGTATTGCTTCCCTGCATGGCTGCTTGGTCTGCTCGGTCGCGCCCTGTATTCTGTGCCCCTGCACTCTGCTCTGTAGAGCATCTCTGCACACGCTCTGTGCTTGTACTCTGCCTCCTGTCTCGTGCCATGTCTTGTGTTGTCTCTCGTGCCATGTTTGTCCTTGCCTTGCTTTGCCTTGTAGTACTTCTGCTGTTCTCTGCCTTAGCCTGTTTCACCATGTCTGGTCTTTGCTATTCTGAGCCTTGTAGTACTTCTCACGTTTCTTGTCTCTGCCTGGTTTTCTGTATGCTGTCCTTTTGTGCTCTCTTGCACATTTCCTTGTCTAGTCCCAAGGCTCTGCCTTGGCCCAGCTCTGGGCTTCGGCCTACGCTCCGCTGCTAGCTCTGTTTTCGCTCTGATCTGACTCTGTGTCTCTGCCTGTTTCCGCTCCGTGTTCCGTACCTGCCTACCTCTGCCTTGTTTCTTGTCTTGCTTTGCTTTATTGCTTCGTGTGCCCTTTGCACGCACCTGGCCTTACAAGCCTCCTGCTTGTGCCTCAGCCGTGCCCTCCCTAGCCGTGCCCGCCTGCTTGTGCCTCAGCCGTGCTCGTCGGTCAGTGACAGCTGTGTTGCCTGCTATGCCTCAGCCGGGTTCGCTGGAGTCTTGCCTGCCTGTTAGTGCTGCAGATCGATCAGCTAGCCAGTGCCCTAGCCATGCTCTCTGTGCTTCCTTGCACTTCATGCTGTTTCTGCACTGTGCTCTACGTGCTCTCTATAGCACGCACAGGTCCTCGCCTGCCCTTGGCATACCTCCCGGTGCTTCTATAAAAGTATGCGCAGGTTTTGCCATGTACCCTGTCGTGCCCTCTAGCATGCACAGGTCCTAGTCTGTACCTTGTCTTGGACTCTAGCATGTCCTAGCATGCATCCCTCGCAGAACTCTGGTGTGACCCCTAACATGTACCCTGCCCTGGACTCCGGTATGTTTTCTGCACATGTTATGTCTGGAACATTTTCCGTTCCCTTGCACGCACCTTGCCGTCTTTCACCGTTGGTGCCCTGCAACTGATTCTCTGTTTTTGCCTTGTATCTGATTAAAGTGTGTAACCACCTTTGCTGAAGAAATCCTGTGACTTCGCTTTATGTTTCCTATCCTGTTCGTCCTGCTGCCTGACACTCAATAGTGTCTCCCTGAGCCGGCCGTCTGGTCCTGCTGCCATGGTGGCTCACCCACTTGGTCTTGCCCCTGACACTCCCTGTACAGGGGGAGGGTTCTCACTAGGTTCACTCACCCTAGGTGGGTGCCACGGCCCAGAGGGTCCACTCTAAAAGGAAAAACGACTCAGCGTAAGCTGACGCTCATCACACTGTCTTCTTTGCTTCTGAATCTGTGGAACTTCAGGTTGGAATGTTACAAACAGGGAAGATCCCTCTTTATGTACTATTAAGCTTTTCCCATCCTCTGCTCCTAGGTCTTCCTTAGCTTTGAAAAGATAAGCCTGTCTTGGAGTGGAGATCTGGGGAAGTACTCTGTTGGGGCCAAACCTGTCAGGAGAGATGTCTTGTTCCCTTTTGTCCTGCGTGACCTCCGGCTAATCCAGCAAATTTACCTGGCTTGTCTCCCACTTATTGGACTTATGTGGATGTCTTCAATAAAAAGGAGGCAGAAATGCTACCGCCACACACCATGATTGCCCTATAGATCTCCTTTGTGACTCTTCTCCTCCACGAGGTCGTATCTGTCCCAATCTGAGACATGTCCGAATATATCAAAGAGAACCTAGCCAGGGAATTTATCTGGAAGTCATCCTCCCCGGCTGGAGCAGGATTCTTCTTTGTAAAAAAAAAGAATGGCTCTCTTTGTCCCTGTATTGACAATAGGAGCCTCAATTAATTATTAACAATAAATATCCCCTGCCCCTCATATTAGGGCTATTTGATCATCTCAAGGGTTCCAGAGTCTTTATTAAACTTAACTTGCAGGTGGCACATAACCTTATCCAAATACGCCAGGCGAACAAGTGGAAGACTTCAACACCACTGATAATCATTATGGGTATTTTGTGATGTAGTTTGGGTTCTGTAATGCCTCCATAGTCTTTCAAGAACTGGTGAAAGATATATTCTGAGACTTGCTCTACTCATGTATTGTGGTTTACCTGGACAACATGTTGTTGTTCTCTCCCAATCTGCCCACACACAGGAGGGATGTCCACCAGGTTCTCCAGAGACTAAGGAAGAACCGCATGTACACTGAGTTTGAAAATTGCATCTTTGAGCATTTTTATTTTCCATTACTTGGGTATATTATCTCGTAGACTGGGTCCTGAAAAGGTGTCCATCATCCTGAAGTGGCCTTGTCCTGAAGGTCCGAAAGCAATTCAGCATTTTTTTGTAATCGCTAATTTCTACTGCCTATTCATTCCACATTTCTCCTTTCGCACCACCCCACTCTCTGCCATGATCTGCAAGGAAATTAAACTTAGGGTGTAGACTCCGGAGGGTAAAAGTGCCCTTGTCTCTATAAAACAGGCATTCTCACCCACTCCAGTGCTGCACTGACCTGCCAACAAAAAGCAATTCTTTTTGAAGGTGAATGCTACATCCTCTGGGGCCAGAGATGTCCTAACCCAGAAATCTCCTTCAGGTTGTATGGTGACCTTCGGTTTCTTCTCCAAAGTCTTTTCAGATCCAGAACGCAACTACTCGATAGGTGATTGAGAACTGTTGGTGATTAAACAAGTTCTGGAGGAGTTTGCTTTAAGGAGCGACACATCCAGTAATAATTTACACTGATCATAAGAACTTAGCCTATCTGCAGTTTGCAAAGCGGATAAATCCACGTCCAGACAGGTGCTCTCTGTTCTTCGCTCATTTTGATTTTGTTTTTCATTTCTTGCTGGTGCACAAGGCAGATGCACTGACAGCGTAGCAAACAATTCTTACCGTTAATCAGAGAGCTGCAGTTCCCAATGGCAGCGTGAGCCCGTGGCTTTGATCAGCAGGAAAATGTTTACAGGGAGAACTTTCTCACAGTGAACTGTCGTGAAGTCTCTGAGCTTAGCGTTGCACGGTGAGACTTTCTCACTGTGCTAGCGTGTATCTCATGGAGGTCACCGCAGTTCATTGGCCTGGCTGAGAATGCATACTCAGTAACCCGCTGTAACCTCTATAAGGCCACCCATATTCACTGACACTTCGCTAGTAGCAGCTCATTCTTCATTGGTTTTCAACCTGGACAGTTGCATCTTGACACCATCCAGGTTGAAAACTGTTTATTCCCCTAACATGGATTACGGTGTGGGGCTGAACAACAGACAGGTGAGGGATATGGTTATTTATTATTTTTGCTTCATTACAGGCGACAAGGGCTTCAATGGAATGGGCAATGATCTGTGGTTAATTTACAGTCATTAAAAGAGTCTGTGTCATTCTTTCAATTAAAGGACTTTATTCTGGATGTGTGTTTAATGACAATATAACTATAGGATTAGCAATTGATAGGTGACGTATAGACAGCTATCCATTACTAAGCCATGGGCTTGATGTCACCTGACAATACAAAGGTGACATCAACCCCACAAATATAAACCCCAAATGCCACAACTACTGGACAAGTGGGAAGAGCCGGGCAAAGTGCCATAATTGACGTTTCTAAAAGATGCACTTTTCTGGGTGACTGAGGACTGCACTTTCTAGGCTGGGGGGTGCCAATATCAATAACTCTTTACAAGCCTAAGAATACCAGCCTCCAGCTATCTGCTTTAGCAAGGCTGGTTATCTAAAATGGGAGGACCCTAAGTCTTTTTTAATTTAATTATTTAAATAGTTAAAAAAATAGCAGCTTTGCCTGGCTGGTTATCAAAAATACAGGGGAACCCATGCCTTTTTTTTAATTACTTATTTAACGCACAGGCACCGGCTGATGAATACTCCGTCTAGGCTGATGAGAGCAGTAAATCCATCAGCCAATGCCAGTGACAGGAGGTAAACTTTTTACCTCTGATCACAGCTGCGGGATCATGCTGTCATTTGACGGCATGGGAACTGCGGCTCTCTGACCAGCGGCTCTCTGACCAGTGATACCACCGATCGGAAGCAGTGTTTGCCGAGCTGTCATACAGATGACAGCGCAACAAACACCCGGTGTTCGGGGTAACAAACTCAAACAATAACATGTACTTCCTGGTGAAGTCCATGTTTGATGTTTGGGCAAAAATGGTAGGTGTTCGGTATGGACACCGAACTTTACTGATCAGGTTCACGCATCTCTATTCCTAAGCTCCCCCTAATATTCTATGCGGATCCTTCCCCCTACCTTTGTCATGTTCCTAGTTCTTGGTTCTCACCTATTTTAACCCTGGCTAATGCATTGGCAGGTAAGGATGCTAGCTTTTCCACTGCAGGCACTATAACTCAGGGAAAGAGACAAACAATGGACTGATGGAAAGGATACAACTCAGCTCAGAATCTTCTGCTATGAAAATTGCAGCTGAGTAAATGGCACCAGGTAAACAGGATGCCTATAGAGGCAATACCACAGTCACAGGAGAGCTCTGCATACCTCGCTGGTCTGCATAGAAGTAAACTATTACCGTCGATCAGCTGAAGGTCATGTGACTATTTAAAGGGTGGCGGAAGTGGTTAGCAACCAACATCAGCTGAGCAGCCTAAAAGAAGCTGCCAGCAAGAGAAAGACATTAACTCTAGCTGTACCAAAGGGAAAAAACTACATTTAAATTCCAGCAGACCAAAAGCTGCCACGAATCTTATAATGAAGACTTAGGCAAGAAAGTGAAAGAACTGGGAGCGCAGGTGGTCTTCTCTTCCATCCTCCCAGTGGATGGCCATGGAACAAGGAGGTGGAATAAGATTCTGCAGGTGAACAACTGGCTACGTCGATGGTGCCGTCAGCAACGATTTGGATTTATGGATCAAGGAGTGAATTATCTTTATGATGGACTACTTGCTAGAGATGGGGTGCACCTTACGAAGACTGGAAAACATGTATTTGGAAGTCGCCTTGCTACACTTGTAAGGAGAGCTTTAAACTAGAACAACATGGGAAGGGAAGCAAAAGACCAGAAAAAGCCATACACCTGACAAATGCTATTGAGAACTCTGATATTAGAAGTGGAAAGGTAGAACAAAGACAAAAGAATCTAATTAATAAAAATATTGGAGAAAGAGAAACCAATCACAAACTAAAATGTTTCTATACTAATGCACAAAGCATGGGCAACAAACAAGGAGAATTGGAACTACTAACACAGGAAAAGAAATATGATGTCATTGGAATCACTGAAACTTGGTGGGACGATACACATGATTGGAATACAAGACTAGAAGGATACAACTTATTTGCAAGAAACAGACTTGATAAACGAGGAGGAGGTGTCGCATTGTACGTTAGAAACGCGTATATCTGCACAGAGATTGAAGCTTCAGAGACTGGGAGTTCTGTGGAAACTGTTTGGGTAAGAATACAAGACAGAACAATGGAAAGGACACCATTGTAGGCATTTACTACAGGCCGCCTGTGCAAGCTGAAGATATGGATGAACTCTTTATGCATCAAATGGCCAAGTTCTCTAAAAAATATGACATGGTTGTCATGGGAGATTTCAACTATCCAGACATTTGTTGGGAATCTCTCTCAGGCAAAACTAACAGGTCAAGGAAATTCTTATCCTCTCTTGCTGACAACTTTATCTTCCAAAAGGTAGGGGAGAAAAGAAGGGGAACTGCTACCTTGGATCTAATCCTTATAAACAGGGAGGAAATGGTTGAGGAGGCAAAAGTGGCTGGGACCCTAGGAGGTAGCGACCATGCTATTTTAGAATTTTGGATAACTAGAGGAGGAAGACCTATGAAGACTCATACGTCAAGGTTAGATTTCAGAAAGGCAGATTTTAAGTGATTCAGAAAGAGAATTGGAGGGATTCAATGGCTGGATATCCTTAAAGACAAAAATGTCCAGGAAGGATGGGAAATCTTGAAAAATGAAATTCTCAAAGCACAATTGTTAACAATTCCGAAAAGAGGGAAGAATAGGAAGCATTTAAGGAAGCCAGGATAGATGAACACAGAACTTAAGCACATGCTAAAAAGGAAGAAAAAAAGTTTATAAAATGGAAAGAGGGAGGCATATCTAAAGAAGAATATAATGCTGTCTGCAGAACCTGCAGGGCACAAATCAGATTACTAAAGCTGACAATGAATTGAGGCTTGCAAGAGATGTCAAAAGCAATAATAAAGGATTTTGGGGATATGTCAAAAGTAAACGAAAAGTCAAAGATGCTATAGGATTTTTACAGGATGAAAATGATGAAATGGTAAGACAGGATGTTGAGAAGGCCGAACTTTTAAATTCCTATTTTGCATCTGTTTTCTCTCAGAAAGGAAATGTAACATCAACTGTTCTTCACTGTCCTATTAAGGGAATAGAAGAATCCATGATATCTATAAACAGAAAGATAGTGAAGAAACACTTAGCTAAACTAAATGAATTCAAGTCCAGATGAATTACACCCCAGGGTACTGAAGGAGATAGCAGAAGAAATTTTTGAACCCCTCTCCATAATCTTTGAAAATTCTTGGAGAACAGGAGAAGTCCCAGAAGACTGGAGAAGAGCAAATGTTATTCCTATCTTCAAAAAGGGGAAGAAAGTGGACCCAGGCAACTAGAGGCCGGTGAGTCTGACTTCTATACCAGGAAAGATCTTTGAACAAATTATTAAACAACATGTATGTCAGTACCTGGATAAGAATGAAGTGATTAAACAGAGTCAGCATGGGTTTGTAACTAATAAGTCATGTCAGACTAACTTAATTTCCTTCTATGACGGAATCACTGATTGGGTGGATCAAGGAAATGCTGTAGATATAGTATATCTTGACTTCAGCAAAGCATTTGACAAAGTATCTCATACAATCGTTATTGAAAAAATGACTAAGTATGGAATGGACAAGGCAACTGTTAGGTGGATTCATAACTGGCTTAGTGATCGGACCCAAAGAGTGGTCGTAAATGGCTGCACATCCAGTTGGAAGAATGTCTCAAGAGGGGTACCACAGGGCTCTGTCCTGGGCCCTGTATTGTTCAACATCTTTATCAATGATTTAGATGAAGGAATTGAGGGTAAACTGATTAAATTTGCTGATGACACAAAGCTAGGAGGGATAGCTAATACTAGAGAAGAGAGAGAGAGGATTCAAAAAGATATAAATAAACTGGAGAAGTGGGCAGCAACTAACAGAATGGTTTTTAACAGGGAAAAATGCAAAGTACTACATCTAGGCAATAAAAATGAAAAAAGCATATACAGAATGGGAGGAATAGGCCTAAGCAACAGCACATGTGAATAAGATTTGGGTATACTAATAGATCACAGACTGAATATGAGTCAACAGTGTGATGCAGCAGCAAAAAAGGCAAATGCAATTCTAGGATGTATTAACAGAAGCATACAGTCTAGATCACGTGAAGTCATTATTTCCCTCTACTCCTCTTTGGTCAGACCTCATCTGGAATATTGTGTCCAGTTTTGGGCACCACATTTTAAAAAAGACATCAACAAACTGGAGCAAGTTCAGAAAAGAGCAACCAGAATGGTGACCGGTCGACAAACCCTGTCTTATGAGGAAAGGTTGCAGGATTTGGGATTGTTTAGTTTGCAAAAGAGAAGACTGAGAGGAGACTTAATAGCTGTCTACAAATATCTAAAGTCCTGTCACATTGTAGAAGGATCAACTTTATTCTCATTTGCACAAGGAAAGACTAGAAGCAATGGGATGAAACTAAATGGGAGGAGACACAGATTAGATATTAGAAAAAACTTTTTGACAGTTAGAGTGATCAATGAGTGGAACAAGCTGCCACGAGAAGTGGTGAGTTCTCCTTCAATGGAAGTCTTCAAACAGAGGCTGGACAGACATCTGACTGGGATGATTTAGCGAATCCTGCTTTGAGCAGGGGGTTGGACCAGATGGCCCAGGAGGTCCCTTCCAACTCTGCGATTCTATGATTCTATGATTCTATGACAGTCTATTCTCATTTCACTGCATTATTGGTGACCTTCCCTGTAAAAGGATATTGAAGATTTCATTTTGGCCTGTTCCTCTTGTGCCCAGAATTAGACTCTGAAACACCTTCAAATTGGTTGGTTACTTCCTGTCCTTGTACTATCAGCTCCCTGGGATGGACTTCAGTACCAGTATTATAGTATTGGATAGATGTACCGTCACCTAGGTAAGTTTGGATCGCTTCTCTAAGATGGTCCATTTTACTCCACTGTCCGGTCTACCATCTGCTTCTGTGCTTATGAGATGTTCATCCATCATATATTACGCTTCCATAGACTACCTGTTAATATAGTCTCTGATAGAGGCGTCCAGTTTACATCTCGCTTCTGGAGCGCTACCTGCAAACTACTAAATGTTACTTTTCATTTCTGTTCAGCCTACCATCCACATCCAATGGTCAGGTAGAAGAGGTCAATCAGATCTTGAAAATCTTCCTGTGGCACTTCATCAATGCTCATCACAGTGACTGGGTTGAATTCTTGCCTTGAGCTGAATTCTCATATAACAACCATGTGAGTGATTCCTCAGCTAAATCATTGCTTTTTGCTGCATACAGTCAACACTCCAATAGTCCGCTCCCTGTCTCATCAGTGGCTTCCCTAAAATCTGTGAAGACACCAAGACCACATTAATGAAATCTTCCAAATGGATAAAGAAACACACAGAAAATAGACATATGGAACCGCCTAAGTCATATTGCAAGACTCGTTAAAGGGTTGATTGTGACTTGTAGGATCACTATTTCCAACAGGTGGCCCAATAGAGTTCACGTCCTCTTTCTCTCTGAAGAGGCAATTTGCATAACTATTTAATGTCATAATATAATCTCTTTTCTAATCTAATCCTAAAACTTATTTGCAATGCACTGAAGTCCACATAAGGCTAAAAATGGATATGCTGACCATAATTAAAAGACACAATTAAATAAGAAAAACATTGGTTCTCGAAATTGTATACCCGTAATAAAACTAATCCCTTTTCATATATGAAGATTCCTTGTCATATATATTATAATTTAGAAAGATGTTTTCAAATTAATATTACCATTCATATATCCTTTTGTTTAATCAAATATTTTAAATATTGTTGGCTCATAGAAATCCTATTCCATGTAATGTTAAACCATTCGGATCTTCATTTTTTAGAAATGTGCCTAGTGGAGCCTTTTTATGTGTTGCACTCCCTCAGCCATGTTGGGAGTTTGCTGCTTTTTAACCTTTCTATTTCTGTTTGGGTATACGGGGTGGTCTGTGGGACTGATGCCACCTATTCTGAAACAATCATGATAATCATTTATTCCATATAAGAGGTGATTCTCTTTCTATAAATTACAACTATTAAATATGTTCTGCTATTGTGAACTCATTTTCTGCTCCACCAGTTGAGAGTTCTCCTTCTGTTCTCCCTCTGGTGGTGACAGGACGTAGTGAGGTTGGTTTAATTGGTAGTGATCTGCCACCTGATGATGAGGATAACGATTGGATCTCTGGAGTATCAGACTGGATATAAGACAGCCGATGCCCTATCCTGGTGCTGGTGGTTCAGTCTGCTTCTCAGGTCTCGGACTTCAGCTCAGTTCCAGTCTTCTAAAGCTAAGTTTTTTTGCTAATGTTCACACTTGCTTTTGTTGGTCTATTCAGTTTTTTGTGTGGTCAGCCAGCCCCGGCTGGGGCTGTGCTGAATTTCCACTCTTATTTATCTGTAGTTGCCAATTTGCCTTGTTTGTCCCTTATTAGATTGGCCTCTTTTTGCTCTGTCTCAGAATATTTCAGAGTGCTGATATAGAGGGAGAAGTCTAATGACTTCAGGGTTAATTTTGCTATCAGAAGTGTTGGACATTATTTTTGCAGGGTTTATGGCAGATTGCAGACAGTGTCTTTCCTCTCCTGTCCTTTCTAGTTAGTTTGGCCCCATCATTTGCTCAGCCTATTTTCCTGCCTGTGTTTGGGTTTTCATCTTGTTTCACCGTCAATACATGTGTGGGGGCTGTCTTTCCTTTGGGGTCTGCTCTGGGGCAGTTAGTTTTCCCCTTTACTTGCTTTAAGCTTATGTAGTCCTCCGGTTGTGACGAGGCATCTAGATTCATCGTAGGTACGCTCCACGACTGCTGCTAGTTGTGTGGTTAGGATCAGGGATCTGCAATCTGCATAGTTACCAACCTCTCTGGTTTTCTGAGACTTAGCTTGTGTTGTTTTTTCTCCTCGGTGACCCATTCATAACAGAATCACCAGCCATACCGCAGATTCTAGGGTACTCAAAAGCAGGAAAAAATTGTTTAAAAAAAAAAAAAGTGTCAGAATTTTTTTTTTATGTATTTTATCCTCTTTTTCTCTGGTGCCGTAGGAGAATTTTTTTTCCTAACGGAGATTAAGCAACTTTCTGATCATGTGGAGCAACTTGCTGCTGAAGTACAGGGAATTTCCACCTACCTCATTCAGTCACATGCTGCTGAACCCAAGATCCCTACTCCTGATTTGTTTTCTGTGGATCGGTCTAAATTTCTGAATTTTAAGAATAATTGTAAATTATTTCTTGCCTTGAAGCCTAACTCATCGGGGAGCTCTGTGCAGCAGGTTAAAATTGTCATCTCCTTGCTGCACGGCGATCAACAGGATTGGGCTTTTTCTCTGACACCTGAAAATCCTATTCTGACTAATGTGGATGCATTTTTTCAAGCCTTGGGGTTGTTGTATGATGAACCTAATGCTGTTGATCAAGTTGAGAGAACCCTGTTGGCATTAAACCAGAGTCAGGATTCTGCAGAGTTATACTGTCAAAAATTCCGAAAGTGGGCGGTCCTTACTACATGGAATGATAGTGCATTGGCAGCTCTCTTTCGGAGGGGGTTATCAGAGATTGTAAAAGATGTTATGGTGGGATTTCCTGTTCCCTCTGGTCTGGATGGTTCTATCTCATTAGCCATTCAAGTTGATCGGCGTTTACGTGAACGTAAAACTACACGGGAGGCGCTGCCACCTTTTGAACGAATGTCTGAACCTATGCAATGTGATGGGGTTTTGTCTAGGGGGCAACGTCAGGAGTTTAGAAGGCGTAATAAGCTGTGTTTTTTCTGTGGAGACGCCTCTCATACTATTTCTGTCTGCCCTAATCGAGAGAAACGTTTTGCACACACATTTGCTGTGGGCAGTGTACAACCTAAGTTCCGTTTGGCAATTACTCTGATCAGCTCCTTATCCAAGTTTTCCACTAAGGCTTTTGTGGATTCAGGAGCAGCTCTGAATCTGATGGATTTGGACTTTGCTAAACATTGTGGATTTTCCATGACGCCTCTGCAGACGCCTATTCCTTTGAGGGGTATTGATGCTACTCCTTTGGCAGAGAATAAACCTCAGTTTTGGACCCAGGTGATAATGCGAGTTGCCCCAGACCACAATGATAGTTGTAAATTTTTGGTGCTGCATAATTTGCATGATACTATTGTTCTGGGTTTCCCCTGGTTGCAAACTCATAACCCAGTTTTGAATTGGAAATCTGTGTCTGTGGTGAGCTGGGGTTGTCAGTGTGTCCTTAGGGACACTTCTGTTTTCTCCACCTCTCCTCAGCCTCATGATATTCTTGATTATCTGGCCGATTTCTCTGATGTATTTAGTGAGAGTAGGTCTGCGTCTTTGCCTCCTCATAGGAGTTATGACTGTGCAATTGAGTTGATGCCTGGGTGTAAATTTCCCAAAGGTCGGCTTTTCAACTTATCAGTACCCGAAGATGATGCTATGCTATCCTATATTAAGGAGTCGTTGGAGAAGGGTCATATTAGACCATCCTCGCCACCTTTAGGCGCCGATTTTTTTTTGTGGCCAAGAAAGATGGTTCATTAAGACCGTGTATTGATTATCGTTCCCTTAACAAGATTACGGTTAAATATCAGTATCCGTTGCCTCTGATGTCTGATTTATTCTCCAGTGTTAAGAGTGCCTGCTGGTTTACTAAGCTTTACCTCAGGGGGGCATATAATCTTATTCGCATCAAGCATGGGGATGAATGGAAGACGGCGTTTAATACTCCGGAGGGACATTTTGAGTACCTGGTGATGCCTTTTGGGCTCTCTAATGCCCCTTCTGTTTTCCAGTCCTTTATGAATGATATTTTCCGAGACTTTGTGGATACGTTTTTGATCATCTACCTGGATGATATTTTGATCTTTTCTAGTGATTGGGAATCTCATGTGGAACATGTCCGGACTGTGTTCCGGATTTTGAGGGCGAATTCCCTGTTTGATAAGGGATCGAAATGTCTCTTTGGTGTACAGAGGATTTCTTTTTTGGGATTTATCTTGTCTCCATCGACTATTGAAATGGATCCGGCCAAGGTACAGGCCATTTATGATTGGGTTCAGCCTACTTCTTTGAAGGCTCTCCAGAAGTTTTTGGGTTTTGCTAATTTCTATCGTAAATTTATAGGTAATTTTTCTGGTATTGTCAAACCACTGACTGATCTGACCAAGAAGGGAGCTGATGTGCTGAATTGGTCTCCTGAGGCTGTCTCAGCATTTCAGGAGCTTAAGCGGAGATTTACTTCAGATCCAGTTTTACGGCAACCTGATGTCTCACTTCCATTTCAAGTGGAGGTAGACACTTCTGAGATTGGTGCAGGAGCTGTGTTGTCCCCAAAAGACCCTGTGACTTCTAAGATGAATCCCTGTGCCTTCTTTTCTCGAAAGTTCTCCCCATCTGAACGCAACTATGACGTGGGGAATCGGGAATTGTTGGCCATGAAATGGGCATTTGAGGAGTGGAGACATTGGTTGGAGGGAGCTAGACATCAAGTTGTGGTCCTCACCGATCACAAGAATCTGATTTATCTGGAGTCGGCCAAACTCTTGAATCCTAGACAGGCTAGATGGGCCTTGTTTTTCATGCGTTTTAATTTTGTGGTCTCTTTTCTTCCGGGCACTAACAATGTTAAGGCAGACGCCCTTTCTAGAAGTTTCTTTGCTGATTCTCTTAATGTGACCGAGCCTACTACTATCCTAGGTGAGGGGGTATTTCTTTCTTCCATTTCGCCTGATTTGAGACGCGCCCAGGAGGAATTTCAGGAGGATAAACCTGAGCGTTGCCCTATGGGAAAATTGTATGTTCCTGACCAGTGGAGAAAGAGAGTGATGTCTGAAATTCATTGCTCCGCATTGGCTGGTCATCCAGATATTTTTGGTACCAGAGATTTGGTGAGTCTGTCTTTTTGGTGGCCTGCCTTATCTCGTGATGTCAGGAATTTTGTACAGTCCTGTGGGACTTGTTCTCGGTCTAAACCCTGTTCTCGTTCTAGTGGGTTGCTGATGCCCCTGCCGGTGCCCAAGAGGCCATGGACCCATATCTCAATGGATTTTATTTCTGATCTTCCTGTCTCTCAGAGAATGACTGTTATCTGGGTGATTTGTGATAGATTTTCAAAGATGGTCCATCTTGTACCACTCCCAAAGTTGCCATCTTCTGCTGAGTTAATGCCCTTGGTTTTACAACAGGTGGTTCGGTTACATGGGATTCCTGAGAACATTGTGTCCGATAGAGGAGTCCAGTTTGTTTCCAGATTCTGGAAAGCCTGTTGTTCCAATCTGGGAATTCAGTTATCCTTCTCCTCCGCGTTTCATCCCCAGACCAATGGGCAGACTGAGAGAACAAACCAGACCCTGGAGTCTTATTTAAGATGTTTTATATCTGCTGATCAAGATGATTGGGTCTCATTTTTGCCCTTGGCTGAATTTGCGCTGAATAATAGAGCTAGCTCTGCCACTTTGATGTCACCCTTTTTCTGTAATTTTGGGTTTCGTCCTCAATTCTCTTCAGGGCAAGTGGAATCTTCGTCCTGCCCAGGTGTGGACACTGTGGTTGAGAGAATGCAGCAGATATGGGACCAAGTGGTGGATAAGTTGTCACTCTCTCAGGAAAAGGCCCAGCGTTTTTCCAACCGGCATAGGACCATTGGTCCCCGGTTTAAAGTGGGTGATATGGTTTGGTTGTCGTCTAAGAATATTCCTATGAAGGTTGCATCTCCAAAATTTAAGCCCAGATTTATTGGACCTTATAAGATTTTGGAGATTCTTAATCCTGTTTCTTTCGATTGGCTCTTCCAGTTACGTTCAAGATCCATAACGTATTTCACAAATCACTGTTGAAGAGGTTTGTTGAGCCAGTAGTTCCTGTGGCGGCACCTCCTGACCCTGTATTGGTTAAAGGCAATGTGGAATATGAGGTAGAGAAAATATTGGATTCTCGTTTGGTTAGACGGAGACTCCAGTATTTGGTCAAATGGAAGGGTTATGGCCAGGAACATAATTCTTGGGTCTCTGCCTCTGATATTCATGCCAATAAATTGGTTGGTGCTTTTCACCAGGCCCATCCTGATCGGCCTGGTGGCGTGGATGAAGGTTCGGTGACCCCTCCTCAAGGGGGGTGGTACTGTTATGAACTCATTTTCTGCTCCACCAGTTGAGAGTTCTCCTTCCGTTCTCCCTCTGGTTGTGACAGGAGGTAGTGAGGTTGGTTTAATTGGTAGTGATCTGCCACCTGATGATGAGGATAACGATTGGATCTCTGGAGTATCAGACTGGATATAAGACAACCGATGCCCTATCCTGGTGCTGGTGTTTCAGTCTGCTTCTCAGGTCTTGGACTTCAGCTCTGTTCCAGTCTTCTCATTCTAAGTTTTTTTGCTAATGTTCACACTTACTTTTGTTGGTCTATTCAGTTTTTTGTGTGGTCAGCCAGCCCCGGCTGGGGCTGTGCTGAATTTCCACTCTTATTTATCTGTATTTGCCAATTTGCCTTTTTTGTCCCTTATCAGATTGGCCTCTTTTTGCTCTGTCTCAGAATATTTTAGAGTGCTGATATAGAGGGAGAAGTCTAGTGACTTCAGGGTTAATTTTGCTATCAGAAGTGTTGGACATTATTTTTGTAGGGTTTTCGGCAGATTGCAGACAGTGTCTTTCCTCTCCTGTCCTTTCTAGTTAATTTGGCCCCATCATTTGCTCAGCCTATTTTCCTGCCTGTATTTGTGTTTTCATCTTGTTTCACTGTCAAAACATGTGTGGGGGCTGTCTTTCCTTTGGGGTCTGCTCTGGGGCAGTTAGTTTTCCCCTTTACTTGCTTTAGGCTTATGTAGTCTTCCGGTTGTGACGAGGCATCTAGATTCATCGTAGGTACGCTCCACAGCTGCTGCTAGTTGTGTGGTTAGGATCAGGGATCTGCAATCTGCATAGTTACCAACCTCTCTAGTTTTCTGAGACTTAGCTTGTGTTGTTTTTTCTCCTCGGTGACCCATTCATAACATTCTGCCTTCATACACGTTGACACGGTGTAGAATCTAGCATACAGCATAAACCACCTTCTATCTACCAAAATAAGCAGACCGTCCTCTGTAGTCTAATTTGTTTATTGGTGAATAGTATAGAACATGCAGTAAAACTATAAAGAGTAGAAACGATATGGGTAAGTATTGGGCAGATGATCACAGCTAACACAATTACAGTACAGGAAGTATACAGTGTGATGCAAACTTTACATGGAATACACAGTTGTCTAATTACATCTACTGATCACTAGCTGCTGTACGGTAAATAACAACTCTGTACAACACTGCATTGCAAGAAAAGATATTAATCTTACCAGATATGCTTTACCAGGATAGCGACTCAAGTAGGGGAGTTACAGGAGGACAAATAAACAACGTGTGTCCTATGAAATATACAGAAGAAAATGGCATCTTCCTCATTCAAGAATACATTGCTTTAATCCCACAATGCAACACTCTGTCTGCTATTAAAGGTACAGGCTATAAAAGCTATTTAAGGCACAGCTATAAATTCAGCCACCACTAGATGGTGCTATAACTAAACCAGCACATAATACAAACATATTTGCCCTATATTCAGAGGGCAGAACACTCCCCGCTTGGCATCAACTGATGCCACTTCATTTTTCAGGTTTGGAGCGGTAAGGGCATGCTTGCAGTGGTGTCAATCTTTACAAGACTTCTGACTGGTGGGTGATGTTGACTTGTAAGTCTGAGCCACATGAATTAAGCAAGCAATGGCACGAACAAGCGAGTTCCAGATTGAAAACCTACTGAAACGGTGGGATTTGAGGTGATTGTCTGAAGTCACCGTGCTTAGAACGGATACCTGAGGGCGAATTTCTTCATCTGCATCTGGATCTACCAGTTCAAACGTGTCTTATTCATCACTGTAAGGCGTTGAACTGTATAAGAATGCAGGGCCCGTAAACCAGGTTGTGTCCTTAAGGTGTCTTCATTCAACAGATCTAGTTGCGTGGTCCACAGGATTGTAGTGTGTGGACACATAGCGCCACTGTTAGGGCGAGTGGATCTCCTGATCCTTAGCACCCGATTGCTGACGTAAACATAAAAGCGTCGAGTTTCGTTGCAAATGTACGCAAGCAATACCTTGCTGTCTGAGTAGAACTCATAGTCCTTGATTTCCAGGTCAATCTCTGTCGAGATAAGTTCAGCTAACTCTACTGCTAGCGCAGCCGCACAGAGTTCCAGTCTGGGTATTGTGTGCTCCTGGACTGGCGCTAGTTTTTCCAGCTCATAACAAGCCTTACATGGCATTGTTCCTTGATGTCAGCCGTTTTCAAATATGCTACTGCTGCAATCGCTTTGGTTGAGGCATCGCAGAAGATATAGAGCCTTTGCGTCTTGACTTCTGTTGATGGCACGGAAGCGTATTGTCATGCCACGTAAAGATCTGACAAGGCTTCTACAGATTTCTTCCATCTTACCCACAAATCTCTCTTCTCCATGGGAAGCGGATCATCCCATTCAGACATCTCTTGAATGAAGTCTCTCAACATCATTTTACCTTGGATATTTACAGGGATTACAAATCCTAGAGGACCATACAGGCTGTCTTTCCTGGACAGGATGCCTCTACGTGTGAAAGGTTTTTCTTCTTCGTTGATCCAAAAGGTAAATGCATCTCTCTTCAAATCCCAGAGCAAACCAAGGCTCTGTTGCATGGGAAGGGAGTCCGTGTCTAAATCCAAGTCTTTTAGATCAGATGAGTAATCTTGAGAGGGAAAGCTGCCATCATTCTTGGCTGTTGGAAACAATTTTGTGCAACCTCAAATTGGACAATGTGAGCATTTCTTGTGTCCTTTTTAGGAGACTAACTGCCGATTCATCTGTGGGTGTGGATTTCAAGCAGTCATCCATGTAGAAATTCTTCTCCACAAACAATCTAACATCTGACCCGTACTTTGCTTCGCCCTGACTGGCTGAATGTCTAAGGCCATAGATGGCGACAGCATGGGAAGGGCCATTCCCGAAGATGTGTAGTTTCATTCGATACTCCACAATGTTTTTGTAGGGGTCATTATCTCGGTGCCAGAAAAAACACAAATAGTTTCCATGTTCTTTTTTGACAAGGAAGCAATGAAACATCTGTTGTATGTCAGCCATGAATGCCACTGCATCTTTGCAGAAGCGAAGAAGTACTCCTATAAGTCTGTTGTTGAGGTCTGGGCAGGACAAAAAGACATCGTTTAGCGAGACACCTTCATGTATGGCGCTTGAGTCAAATACTACTCTTATCTGACCAGGTTTCTTAGGATGATACATGCCAAAAATGGGTAGGTACCAACATTCCTCGGAATCTTGAAGTATACAGGTGCAATTTCTGTATGGCCATTCTGAAGTATTTTCTACATGAAGGCAAAGAGGTGCTCTCTCATTTCAGGTGCCTTCTGAACTTTGTGTTTGAGGGAGGCAAATTGACCATAGACAGGTTCTCTGTTGTTGGGTAAGTGTTGCCTCTGGGGTTTAAATGGTAGAGGGGCCATCCAACACTTTGACTCATCTCTTACCATCTCTTGATCAATGATGTCCAAAAACAGTCTGTCTTATATGGACATTGCTACATTGTTGTCTTCTCTTGTTCTGTGGAAAACTGTGCACCCTATGTGATCTTGGTCGCCATCACATGTGTGGCCTTCACAGGAAGGATCAGCTAATGGACAAGGTAGAGGAGCATTGTGTGGCAACTCTTTTACCAGGAAGCTACTCTTACATGGCTTGAAGAGAGACGGATGCCCATTTTCAAGAGCATTGGTAAGAATGCTGTCGAATAAGGCCAGCTTGTGTGCTCCTCCTAGGCAGACATCTCCCATGATGACCCATCCAAGGTCATGCCTCTGTGCGCACGGAGCATTCCTGGAGCCGTTTATACATTCTCTAGTCTTGTGGACTCATAGTATATCTCTTCCCAGCTATTGGGGTTCTTGGATCCATCTCAGGTATCAGGTGGGCTATACGCTTTAGATGGGGGTGATGTGTTGCCACTTCTCATGAAGGTATTTCTGACCTGTTGTCAGGAATCTGGTTGCACTCCAGGATGGTCGGTAATGATAAGCAGGTCTGGCCATCTATGGACTCCACCTTGTATCCAGTTGTTCTTCTCCCCACCGTCTCAACGATACCTGAACACGTCCTCAGTTTGTAGGAAGAACCAGGGCCTACAATGCTGAAATTGTCAAAGAAAATGGACCTGGCTAGAGACCTGTTATTTTGGTCATTCAGGATTGCGTATTTCTTGAAGGCTTTGTCCTTGCGGCCTGCAAGATATACTCGGACAAGGCATATTTTTGAACAGGATCTTCCTCCTGTGAGTCCCTTACAGATCTCCATACATTTAGAGCTGACCTCAGGGGTGTCTTCTTCAGTGTCTTTCTGCTTCTCATCATGCTCCTCTGCTTGTGACAACACTCGTGGAGTTGATCCAGGGTGCATGGCTGTATTGTGATCTGTGCTGCTGCATTCTGCACATTTCATGCTAGCTTCACAGTTCCTGGTGAAGTGAGAGGTTGTGGCACAATATTTGAAGCAGATGTTGCTCTCCTTGAGGAAACCTTCGCAATCCTCTAAAGACTTCTCCTTGAAGGCTCTGCATTTTAGTAGAGGATGTGATTTCTTGTGTAGAGGACAATATTTACTGACATCCTGAGGCTTGCTCTCATCTGGAGGGGGTTTATTCACGTTGTGAGTAGGGCCTGTGGAAACAGTGTTTGTTTTGTGGATTGCCACGGGTGTCCTACTGGGTTTGACACCAGGGGCAGTGGAACATGACAGAGTAAAATCAATATTAGGGTCATTTCTGTTCCTAGATTGTTTGGTGACAAAATCAACAAATACAATGAAAGGAGGGAATGATACATTATGATTTTGTTTATACCATGAACCACATGTAATCCACTTTTCTTGTAGGCTGTAAGGAAGTTTCTGTACTATCGGATTGACACCCTTAGCGGTGTCTAAGTATGCCAATCCAGGAAAGTCTCCTTCCTCCTGGGAAACCTGTAACTCTATCAATAAATCACTCAAATCTCTAAGCTTTTGATAACCTTTAGGTCCTATTTTAGGAAATTCATCAATTCTCTTATAGAAAGCATTCTCTATGACTTCTACTGTCCCATAGCATTCATCAAGTCTTTCCCACAATTTATGTAGACCTATGCGTGGATGCTTTACATTAATGTCTCTCAGTCTTTGGCATGCTCAACCGACTCACTACCAAGCCACTTTACCAGGAGATCTAACTCCTCACTACAAGATCCAGACCATGTCGATACCAGGAGAAGCAAAAGAGCACGTAGTAACTTTAATATAAAAAATATCAAAATTCTTTATTAAATACCAATAGTACAAAACAAATAACAAAAAAGTGCTCATGAATGAATGTGGGCAATAGATCCCATGGAACATCCCCTCAACCTCCCCAAGATGGAAAACCCGGCAAGTAACAATAGGGAATATAGCACATGTCCTATCTCATATCATAGTGCCATGTCGGCGTCCAAAGGTTAAGTCTCTGCAAATAAATGGCCAGATAAGATACCAGTGCTGCCTGCTATAGGGACATAGTGTAATTATACCATGAAAAAAGTGCCCCCAAAAGTTGCAGAGACCCATAAGATGACTTACCAGGGAGGGGATGGAGTGGAGAGCCCAGCAGTAGAGCCCCCAAGATCCAGACCATGAATGGCTTTCCAGAACGAGGCTCGCCATGACCTATAGTTCTCGGGTTTGGCAGTGAACTTTACAAGTCCTTTTGTAACCAGTTCTTGGCTGGCAAAGAACTTTGCAAAGTCCATGGTGGCTCCATCAGTGTTGGCACGAGCCGGTGTGTTATAGTCATGTTTAGTGTGTGGTGTACCACCATACCTGAAAGACACTTCTGACTCCGGATAATCTGTGCAATACCTTCTCAGTGAAGAAGGTGGCTCTTTATAGCGGGATGGGAGCTGTACCTTATTCTCAGTGGAACTGTAGCTGCGGTCGACATCTCTGTGCTGGACGTCTCCTTGTCTATGGTAGTGAAGTTCGGGGTTGGATCGCTGGTAATTGGCATAGGCTGATTGATATGATGGGTCAGGGCTGTTATTCATGCCGGAATGTTGACAGACGTACTCTGCGATGAGCTGCGCTGGCTCTTGCTGCTCTAGATCTGGTCCGAGAATGTTGCTGCGTGTCTCATAATCAGGATCCTTCATAGCTTCCAAATACTCTGCCTTAGCTATTGCAGCTGCTGTTTCTTTATCTGCTGCATGTCTTTCTAGCTGTGCCTGCAAGCGTGCCGTTTTGACTTCTCTCTCTGCTTGAAAACGTACGGTTTCGGCTTGCAGGCATGCCGTTCCCTCCTCTCTCTCTGCTTGCAAAAGTGCAGTTTCGGCTTGCAGGCGTGCAGTTTCCGCCTCTCTCTCTGCCTGCAAACATGCGGTTTCTGTATCTTGATCTGCTTGTCTCAATTTTAGATGCATCTCTCGTTCGGTGAAGAAGGATCTTGCTTTGGCTGCTTCGGCCTCGGAATGAGCAACAGCAGCGAGCTCTGCTATTGATGACCTGCCAGAACTTGCTTGTGACCTTGTTTTGAGTGAGGATGTGCTGTTTCGAGACATTGTGCACTTAACTGCGAACTGCTGAGTATACTAGCGGGAAACTGAGTCTATGTGTGGCGGGCTTCCACGTGGCGGGAAAGATGAAGCACTTGTTGGCGGGCTCTACTCTCGGTACTTGTGACTGTATGGCGGCTGCTGCAGTGTCTGCAGGCAGCGAGGTGTGGGTAGAAGTGGCTCCTTAAGTCGTATTCGCTATCGCAGGCATCTAGCATCTGTTTTACTGTTCTGCCTTCATACACCTTGACACGGTGTGCAATCTAGCATACAGCATAAACCACCTTCTATCTTCCAAAATAAGCAGATCGTTCTCTGTAGTCTAACTTGTTTATTGGTGAAGAGTATAGAACATGCGGTAAAACTATAAAGAATATAAACGACATGGGTAAGTATTGGGCAGATGATCACACAGCTAACACAAGTACAGAAAGTATACAGTGTGATGCAAACTTTATATGGAATACACAGGTGTCTAATTACATCTACTGAGCATTAGCTGCTAAACGGTTAATAACATCTCTGTACAACACTGCATTGCAAGAAAAGATATTAATCTTACCAGATATGCTTTACCAGGATAGCGACTCAAATAGGGGAGGAGGACAAAAAAACGTGTGTCCTATGAAATATACAGAAGAAAATGGCATGTTCCTCATTCAAGAATACATTGCTTTAATCCCACAATGCAACACTCTGCCTGCTATTAAAGGTACAGGCTATGAAAGCTATTTAAGACTTAGCTATAATTTCAGCCACCACTAAATGGTGCTATAACTAAACCAGCACAGAATACAAACATATTTGCCCTATATTCAGAGGGCAGAACAAAATACACTATTTAATGATTTAATTTATAGTCAATATGATAACTTATTTCAATTTTATATTTTACTATATATATGTGTAAAAATTTAAATTCAATTCACACATAGAAAATTTATTTTATTATATATAATATAGTCCTATGGGTGCTCTCTTGGTATTTTATGTTCACTCTATAGGTTGATTAAAATTAATTTGCTGTATGAAAGTGCATAGTTTTTTCCAATACTGATACTTGCACTTTTTAAGATTGTTTTAAACTAACTCACATTCCCCTTGTTCAATCATACCTTTTAATATTGTTGATCCATGAGAGTCTCATCTCAAACAATGTCAAACTTTTCAAACTTCAAGTTTATATTAAGATGAGCCTTATGGTGCTTCACTTTTGTAATCAAATTGAGAGTTTTCTGCATGTTCAACCCCGGACGGCACTTGCCGACACAGCTGATTTCTGTTCGATTGTATCTCAGCAATTGACCTTTGCTCTACAAAGTGAATGGATTGGGAAAGGTCATTCAAGGTACATTCTTTTCCTGTCTGGATATATGTGGTGATTTATGTGACTAGTACCTGTTATGAACGGGTCACCGAGGAGGAAAAAAAACAACAAGCTAAGTCTCAGAAAACCAGAGAGGTTGGTAACTATGCAGATTGCAGATCCCTGATCTTAACCACACAACTAGCAGCAGTCGTGGAGCGTTCCTATGATGGTCCTAGACGCCTCGTCACAACCGGAGAGCTACATAAGCCTAAAGCAGGAAAAGAGGAAAACTAACTGCCCCAGAGCAGACCCCAAAGGAAAGACAGCCCCCCACATGTATTGACGGTGAAGCAAGATGAAAACACAAACAAAGGCTGGAAAATAGGCTGAGCAAACGATGGGGCCAAACTAACTAGAAAGGACAGGAAAGGAAAGCCACTGTCTGCAATCTGCCAAAAAACCCTACCAAAATAATGTTCAACACGTTTGATAGCAAAATTAGCCCTGAAGTCACCAGACTTCTCCCACTATATCAGCACTCTGAAATATTCTGAAACAGAGCAAAAAGAGGCCAATCTAATAGGGGACAAAAAGGCAAATTGGCAAATACATATAAATAGGAGTGGAAGTTCAGCATAGCCCCAGCAAGGGCAAGCTGACCACACAAGAAACTGAATTGACCAACAAGCGCAAGTGTTAACATTAGCAAAAAACAAACTTAACTTGAGAAGTCTGGAAGAGAGCTGAAGTCCAAGACCTGAGAAGCAGACTGAATCACAAGCACCAGGATAGGGCGTCGGCTGTCTTATATCCAGTCTGATACTCCAGAGATCCAATCGTTATCCTACTCATCAGGTGGCAGATCACTACCACTTAAACCAACCTCACTACCTCCTGTCACCACTAGAGGGAGAACAGAAGGAGAACTCTCAACTGGTGGAGCAGAAAATGAGCTCATAACAGTACCCCCTTGAGGAGGGGTCACCGAACCCTCATCCATGCCACCAGGTCGATCAGGATGGGCCTGGTGAAAAGCACGAACCAATTTATTGGCATGAATATCAGAGGCAGAGACCCAAGAATTATCCTCCTGGCCATAACCCTTCCATTTGATCAAATACTGGAGTCTCTGTCTAACCAAACGAGAATCCAATATTTTCTCTACCTCATATTCCACATTGTCTTTAACCAATACAGGGTCAGTAGGTGCCGCCACAGGAACTACTGGCTCAACAAACCTCTTCAACAGTGACTTGTGAAATACGTTATGGATTTTGAACGTTACTGGAAGAGCCAATCGAAAAGAAACAGGATTAAGAATTTCCAAAATCTTATAAGGTCCAATAAATCTGGGCTTAAATGTTGGAGATGCACCCTTCATAGGAATATTCTTAGATGTCAACCAAACCATATCACCCACTTTAAACCGGGGACCAATGGTCCTATGCCAGTTGGAAAAACACTGGGCCTTTTCCTGAGAGAGTGACAACTTATCCACCACTTGGTCCCATATCTGCTGCATTCTCACAACCACAGTGTCCACACCTGGGCAGGACGAAGATTCCACTTGCCCTGAAGAGAATCGAGGATGAAACCCAAAATTACAGAGAAAGGGTGACATCAAAGTGGCAGAACTAGCTCTATTGTTCAGCGCAAATTCGGCCAAGGGCAAAAATGAGACCCAATCATCTTGATCAGCAGATATAAAACATCTTAATTAAGACTCCAGGGTCTGGTTTGTTCTCTCAGTCTGCCCATTGGTCTGGGGATGAAACGTGGAGGAGAAGGATAACTGAATTCCCAGATTGGAACAAAAGGCTTTCCAGAATCTGGAAACAAACTGGACCCCTCTATCGGACACAATGTTCTCAGGAATCCCGTGTAACCGAACCACCTGTTGTAAAACCAAGGGTACCAACTCAGCAGAAGATGGCAAGTTTGGGAGTGGTACAAGATGGACCATCTTCGAAAATCAATCACAAATCACCCAGATAACAGTCATTCTCTGAGAGACAGGAAGATCAGAAATAAAATCCATTGAGATATGGGTCCAAGGCCTCTTGGGCACCGGCAGGGGCATCAGCAACCCACTAGAACGAGAACAGGGTTTAGACTGAGAACAAGTCCCACAGGACTGTACAAAATTCCTGACATCACGAGATAAGGCAGGCCACCAAAACGACTGACTCACCAAATCTCTGGTACCAAAAATACCCGGATGACCGGCCAATGCGGAGCAATGGACTTCAGACATCACTCTCTTTCTCCACTGGTCAGGAACATACAATCTTCCCATAGGGCAACGCTCAGGTTTATCCTCCTGAAATTCCTCCAGGGCGCGTCTCAAATCGGGCGAAATGGCAAAAAGAACTACCCCCTCACCTAGGATAGCAGTAGGCTCGGTCACATTAAGGGAATCAGCAAAGAAACTCCTAGAAAGCGCGTCTGCCTTAACATTCTTAGTGCCCGGAAGAAAAGAGACCACAAAATTAAAACGCGTGAAAAACAAGGCCCATCAAGCCTGTCTAGGATTCAAGCGTTTGGCCAACTCCAGATAAATCAGATTCTTTTGATCGGTGAGGACCACAACTTGATGTCTAGCTCCCTCCAACCAATGTCTCCACTCCTCAAATGCCCATTTCATGGCCAACAATTCCTGATTCCCCACGTCATAGTTGCGTTCAGATGTGGAAAAATTTTGAGAAAAGAAGGCACAGGGATTCATCTTAGAAGTCACAGGGTCTTTTTGGGACAACACAGCTCCTGCACCAACCTCAGAAGCGTCTACCTCCACTTGAAATGGAAGTGAGACATCAGGTTGCCGTAAAAATGGAGCTGAAGTAAATCTGCGCTTAAGCTCCTGAAATGCTGAGACAGCCTCAGGAGACCAATTCAGCACATCAGCTCCCTTCTTGGTCAGATCAGTCAGTGGTTTGACAATACTAGAAAAATTACCTATAAATTTACGATAGAAATTAGAAAAACCCAAAAACTTCAGGAGAGCCTCAAAAGAAGTAGGCTGAACCTAACCTAAACATAAATGACCTGTACCTTGGCCGGGTCCATTTCAATAGTCGATGGAGACAAAATAAATCCCAAAAATGAAATCCTCTGTACACCAAAGAGGCACTTCGATCTCTTAACAAACGGAATTCGCCCTCAAAATCCGGAACACAGTCCGGACATGTTCCACATGGGAATCTCAATCACTAGAAAAGATCAAAATATCATCCAGATAGATGGTCAAAAACTTATCCACAAAGTCTCGGAAAATATCATTCATAAAGGACTGGAAGACAGAAGGGGCATTAGAGAGCCCAAAAGGCATCACCAGGAACTCAAAATGTCCCTCTGGAGTATTAAACGCCGTCTTCCATTCATCCCCGTGCTTGATGTGAATAAGATTATACGCCCCCTGAGGTCAAGCTTAGTAAACCAGCAGGCACTCTTAACTCTGGAGAATAAATCAGACATCAGAGGTAACGGGTACTGATATTTAACCGTCATCTTGTTAAGGGAACGATAATCAATACACGGTCTTAATGAACCATCTTTCTTGGCCACAAAAAAAACCCAGCGCCTAAAGGATACGAGGATGGTCTAATATGACCCTTCTCCAACGACTCCTTAATATAGGATCGCATAGCATCATGTTCAGGTACAGATAATTTGAAAAGCCGACCCTTGGGAAATTTACACCCAGGCATAAAGTCAATTGCACAGTTATAACTCCTATGAGGAGGCAAAGACGCAGACTTACTCTCACTAAATACATCAGAGAAATCAGCCAGATAATCAGGAACATCATGAGACTGAGGAGAGGTGGAGAAAACAGGAGCGTCCCTAAGAACACACTGACAACCCCAACTCAACACAGACACAGATTTTCAACCCCAAACTGGGTTTTGGAGTTTTTTGGAGTTTGCAACCAGGGGAACCCCAGAACAATAGTATCGTGCAAATTATGCAGCACAAAAAATTTACAATTTTCTTGGTGGTCTGGTGCAACTCGCATTATCACCTGGGTCCAAAACTGAGGTTTATTCTCCGCCAAAGGAGTGGCATCAATACCCCTCAAAAGAATAGGCATCTGCAGAGGCGTCATGGACAAACCACAACGTTTAGCAAAGTCCAAATCCATCAGATTCAGAGCTGCTCCTGAATCCACAAAAGCCATAGTGGAAAATGTGGACAAGGCGCAGATCAGAGTAAATGCCAAAAGGAACTTAGGTTGTACACTGCCCACAGCAAATGTGTGTGCAAAACGTTTCTCTCGTTTAGGGCAGACAGAAATAGTATGAGAGGCATCTCCACAGAAAAAACACAGCTTATTACGCCTTCTAAACTCCCGATGTTGCACCCTAGACAAAACCCCATCACATTGCATAGGTTCACACGTTTATTCAAAAGGTGGCAGCGCCTCCCGTGTAGTTTTACGTTCACGTAAACGCCGATCAACTTGAATGGCTAATGACATAGAGCCATCCAGACCAGAAGGAACAGGAAATCCCACCATAACATCTTTTACGGTCTCTGACAAACCTTTCCGAAAGAGAGCTGCCAATGCACTATCATTCCATGTAGTAAGGACCGCCCACTTTCAGAATTTTTGACTGTCTGAATTTTTGACTGTACAACTCTCCAGGATCCTGACCCTGGTCTAATGCCAACAGGGCTCTCTCAGGTTGATCAACGGCATTAGGTTCATCATTAGTGTTGAGCATTTCGATACCGCAAGTATCGGGTATCGGTCGATATTCGCTGTATCGGAATTCTGATACTTAGTTCCGATACTTTTTTCATATCGAATACCGGAATCGGAAGTTCCCATAATGCTAGGAGCCCGCTCGATTTGATTCAGCCAATGGGGATCCTCAGAAGTGTGGGCACATCCTGTTAGGCATGTAGGCATGTTAACTACTGGCATGGCTGTGATTGGCTGCTGAAATGATGTCATGATGCACTATAAAAACCACTGCAGCCGCCATTTCTGGTCACTCTGCTGTGAATTCAGTTAGGGACAGGCTGCTGTTCAAGACTGTGAGGGACAGTTAGAAATAGCGATCATCTAAAATATCTATAGCTCTACCCAGGCTACATAATCCACCACTGTAGCATTTTTGTAGCCCAGCAGCACTGTTTTAATAGCTGTCTGCAAGGGCTGTGTGAGTGCAGACCCACGCTGTGTAGTGTGTCCTGCAGGCACGTCTGCTTGTAGGCCGGCCAGCGTGTGTCTCTGCCTCATACACATTTTTCTTTTATTGCTGCTTTTTTTTCTCCTCTATAGTGTGCTTCCATACGTATCCATATACGTTGGTTGCAAACACTAAAGGAGTGGACAGCGGAGCCTTTCAGCAGCCTTTCAGTGCTATAGCCCATTTCTCTGCACTGTTTTTGGCTGTCTGATAGGTCTCTCTGTGTGTGAGTGCAGCTCACGTTGCAGTGTGTTCTACAGCCACCGCTAGCTGTAGTCCGCTCAGCGTGCGTCACTGCCTCATACATAGTCCTTTTTTTGCAGCTAATTTATCCAGATTTTTGTTCCTATATTAGTGTACTTCCATCCGCATCCATTGTCATTGGTTGGTTGCAAACACTATATAGGATTAGATAGAGGAGCCTTTTTGCTGGCTTGTGCCCTTCAGGGCCAGCCAGAGTAGTATCACCCTATTTTTTGGAGCCTCATCAATTGCATTGTAGATTAGCTTCCTGCATTGTAATCGCTCCAAAAAGTTTGTGATACTATAGCTTTCAAACTTTGGTCACATCCTTTTCTTCCCCCCCCTCCCCCCAAAAAAAAGGAAATAAAGTTCACCAAACACTCCACTTTAGAGTTGTGTAGGCCACATTAGATCATATTAAAGTGTAGTACACACACTCTTAGCCAAATTAGTGTTTCTTATACTGGTTAGCAGGTGTTCAGGAATAAGAACACTAAGCCACCCCTTTTTTACTTTTCTGCCTATCTTTATCAGTCTACCAAGATGAAGAAGGCAGGGAGTAAGGCACGTGGTCGTGGCCGTGGAGTTTCAGCAGGGAGAGGACGGGGGATTCAGCAGGGAGAGGACGTGGGGATTCGGTGTCTGCTGCAGCCACCAGTGACCTGGCATCCCACACTTTTACCAGGCAACAGTCCTTCATGCGCAGCTTTGTAGGACCTCGCCGTACCCCACTGCTGCGTGACGAACAAATTGAAGCCGTTGTCGGATGGATGGCAGCTAACGCATCCACTTCAATGACTTCTGCATCCTCCCAAGGCCAGAGCACTGAAGAGCAACCATCTGTCTCTTCACCACCTGCCAAATTGCCCAGGCAGTCTGAGAGCCCTGGACAGGAGCCATCTCAGTCTTTACTTCTGTTCTCAGAATCTGTTGGCTTGGAAAGAGGTGGCCAGCCAAGCAGCATTCTAGAGCGTGAAGAAGAGGGAGTATGCAGTGATGCGCAACTGCTTTGTCCCTCTGAATCTGAAGAGGCGGGTGGGCCAGTGCCTATTATCAGCACACCTCAGTGCTCATCTGATGATGATGAGACTCAGTTGCCAATTTCTGGTGCGTACGGTGCTGGTGAGACAACCCAGGACCAGCCGGTGCTTGAAGAGGGGAGTGGAGATGATGAGGTCCTTGACCCATCATGGCGTCAGCCACAGGAAGGTGGTGGGAGCAGCTCTGAGAAAGAGATTCCCCGAACGGCCAAAAGAGGAGGGAGAGGGCGGGGGCAGACTTGGTTGCCTGTAGCCTCCACTTTGGCACCCGTGAGGAGCAATCCTCTTCCAAAACACAAAACGGGCGCTCCCAGGACTTGCAGTGCGTGGTCTTTTTTTGACACAGTTGCAGATGACATTTGCTTTGTCAAATGCAAGCTGTGTCATCAGAAAGTGAAACGAGGGAAAAATGTGAGCAACCTCAATACCACAAATATGTGGAAACATGTGCGTACCAAGCACGAGGTGGAGTTACACAGACACACTGAAGATGTAGGCCAACCTTCAGCAGCACCTACCACCTCTTCAGCTCATGTTGAGGCCTCTTCCTCCAGCTCACACACAGCTGGTTCGGCTTCCTCACTGGAACGCCATGGAAGAACCACTGCCACTGTTGTCCAGAGACCCAGTGAAATTCCACCCACTGAACCACGTCATCAGCACACTCCCAGGCCACTCACCAGCAATCGGTAGCACAGGCATGGGAGAAAAAGCGGCCATACTCGGCAAACCATCCCCGAGCACTGGCTCTGAATGCCGGCATTGCCAAACTACTGGCCCTTGAGATGCTGTCATTCAGGCTGGTGGAGACTGACACCCTCCGTAACTTCATGGCATTGGCAGTCCCACAATACACCGTGCCCAGCCGCTTTTATTTCAGCAGGCAAGCTGTCCCTGCCTTGCAGAAACATGTGGAGGCAAACATAAAACATGCGCTACTAAACGCCGTCAGTAGCAAGGTCCACCTGACCACCGATGCGTGGACCAGTAGCCATGGACAGGGATGATACCTTTCCCTCACTGCCCATTGGGTCAATGTTGTGGAGCCGGGTACAGATCTGGAGAGTGGCTCTGTACGTATTCTGCCAACTCCAAGGATTGCAGGAATGCAGTCTGTACATATTGAGTCCTCCTCCTACTCTAGTTCCTTGGAATCAGCACTGCATGAGCCTGTTAGGCCAGATATGAGAACAGGTGTGGCCAAACGTCAACAGGCCGTCCTTAAATTAATTTCTTTGGGGAATCGGAGCCACACAGCACAGGAGCTCTGGAATGCCATCAAGCAGGAGAGCGATGTGTGGTTTGTGCCAGCGAATCTCCAGCCAGGTTTGGTAGTGAGTGACAATGGCTGAAATCTAGTGGAAGCTCTGGGCCTAGGCAACCTCACTCACATACCATGTCTGGCACACGTGCTCAATTTGGTCGTGCAGAGCTTTCTGAGGGACTATCCGGATCTTGATGCACTGCTGCACAAGGTTCGCCTAGAGTATGCTCACTTGCAGCGTTCCAGCATGGCAAGATCGCGCATTGCATCTCTGCAACGCCGATTCCGCCTGCCAGAACATTGCATCATATGTGACCTCCCCACCAGGTGGAATTCAACGTTACATATGTTGGAGCGGTTGTGTGAGCAGCAGGCAGTAGTAATGGAGTACCAGCTGCATCAGGCGCAAACAAGTCGCACTGTGTGCCGGACACACTTTACCACCACTGAGTGGGCCACTATGAGGGACATCTGCCAAGTTTTGCGTGCCTTCGATGACTCCACGCGGATGGCCAGTGCAGATGATGCACTAATCAGCATGACTGTTCCCCTCATCTGTCTGCTTCAAAAAACCTTACAAGCACTAAGTGAGGAGGTTTTTGAAGAGGTCGAGGATGAGGAGTCAGAAATGCCATCTGCTTCTGGCAAGTCTGCGCAACGTGCTTCCACACAAAGGCCCAGGCAGGGGACACTTAGTGAGGAGGATGATGAGGAGTCAATGGAGGAGGAGGAACACATCTCTCCAGAGGAGGGAGGTACACAAGGCTCTAGTAGTCAGTGTGTACAGCGAGGGTGGGGTGATGTTGAGCAGGCAGAGATGCTGCCTCAAGCTGGGGACAGCGTTTCCGGTCCAGTTGGCACTCTGCAGCACATGGTTGATTTCATGCTGCAGTGCTTGTTAAATGACCGCCGCATCGCCAACATTCTCTACACGGCTGATTATTGGGTGTACACCTTCCTAGATCCTCGTTACCGGGACAACTTACAAAGCCTCATACCACAATTGAACCGGGAGCGAAAAATGCGGGAGTACCAAGAAACACTTGTGCAGGCCATCATGTTCTCCATTCCCCCCGCAAGTGTTGCTGGTAGTGCTTTTCAAAGCAGCCATGTGGGTAGAGGCAGTGGAGGAAGCTCTGCACAAAGAGGTAGCAGAGGCAGTGCCGCAGGACAAGGCAAGGCCAGTATGGCCCAAATGTGGAAAAGTTTTGTGGGACCGCCACAAACGGCTACACCATCACAGACGGCTCCAGTCAGCAGGAGGCAACGTTTCCGTCAGATGGTGACAGACTACTTGTCTTGCCCTGTGAGTGTACTCCCAGATGGCTCTTCCCCGTTCAAGTATTGGGTCTCTAAGCTGGATACATGGCCAGAGCTTAGCCAGTATGCATTGGAGGTGCTGGCTTGCCCTGCTGCCAGTGTATTATCGGAACGTGTCTTTAGTGCTGCAGGTGGTGTGGTAACAGACCGTCGCACGCGACTATCCGCCGATAATGTTGACCGGCTTACTTTTCTGAAAATGAACAAGGCCTGGATCTCACCTGAATTTGCCAGTCCTCTTCCAGAATAAATAATTGGCTGGCAACAGGATCCAGGTCTACTGTTGTGTTCATGTTTCTATGACCTGAACTTTATTTCCTGGGCTACAGCAACGCCCGTTGTTGCTCAGAAGTGCTGTCCACACAGACAAAACACTCGCTCATGTGTAAGTGGGGTTCGGTAACGTCAGCTGATCCCCTGCTGTGTGTATGGCAAAGTGTCCTGCTCCCTCCACAGTCAAACAACCTCAGATTTACACCTTGCTGCAAGTAGGCCTCGGCCTACTACCTGATTTTCCCTGGGCTCCGACACCGCCAGTTGGTGCTCAGAAGTGCTGTCCGCACAGACAAAACACTCGCTCATGTGTAAGTGGGGTTCGGTAACATCAGCTGATCCCCTGCTGTGTGTACGGCAAACTCTCCTGCTGCCTCAAAATTCAAACAACGTCTTATCTTAAACTGCCTCCAAGTAGGCCTCAGCCTACAAAATGACTATCCCTGGGCTCCACCATCGTCAGTTGTTGCTCAGAAGTGCTGTTCACACAGAAAAAAACACTCGTTCATGTGAAAGTGGGGGTCGGTAATGTCAGCTGATCCCCTGCTGTGTGGAGGGCAAAGTGCTGCTGCCTCCAAATTGTCCTCTAACACCGCCAGTTCCTGCTCACAGTTGCCGTCCACGCATTCCACACGTGTTCCTGTCTTCCTGGTGTTCTGTTACGTGAGCAGATCCCCCAATGTGTGTCTGGCACTGCCTCCTGCACTGTCCACCTTCCCACTGCAAGCGGTGGGAATGTGGACAGAGCACGAGACATTGGCAGACACACATCAGGGGATCTGCTGACATTACAGAACCCCAGTAACCCAGGAACACGTTTGGATTGGGCAGACGGCTGCTGTACGCATAAACTGGCGGTGTTGGTGGTCACGTGAAATCCTGGAAACAGATGCCTAATTGGAGCACGTTGACAGTCTGTTGTAGCCTACAAACAATCTAAAACTGCCACCAAGTAGGCCTCGGCCTGCACCCTGATTGTCCCTGGGCTCCAACAACGCTATTTGGTGCTCGGAAGTGCTGTTCACACAGAAAAACACACTTGTTCATGTGAAAGTGGGGGTCAGTAACGTCAGCTGATCCCCTGCTGTGTGGAGGGCAAAGTGTCCTGCTCCCTCCCAAGTCAAAATACCTCAGCTTTACACCTGGCTCCTAGTAGGGCTCGGCCTGCACCCTGATTGTCCCTGGGCTCCAACAACGCCACTTGGTGCTCGGAAGTGCTGTCCACACAGAAAAAAACACTCGTTCATGTGAAAGTGGGGTTCGGTAACATCTGCTGATCCCCTGCTGTGTGGAGGGCAAACTGATGCTGCCTCCAAATTGTAACTACTTCAGATTTAAACATTCTCTGATGTGGCCTCTGTCTCTAGTATTTCCCCTTACCTCCAACACCGCCAGTTCCTGCTCACAGTTGCTGTCCACGCATTCCACACGTGTTCCTGTGTTCCTGGTGTTCTGTTACGTGAGCTGATCCCCCAATGTGTGTCCGCCACTGTCTCCTGCGCTGTCCACCTTCCCACTGCAAGTGGTGGGAATGTGGACAGAGCAGGAGACATTGGCAGACACACATCAGGGGATCTGCTGACATTACAGAACACCAGTAACACAGGAACACATGTGGATTGGGCAGACAGCTGCTGTACGCATAAACTGCCGGTGTTGGTGGTCACGTGAAATCCTGGAAACAGAGTGGAGTCAGATGCCTAATTGGAGCACGTTGACAGTCTGTTGTAGCCTGCAAACAATCTAAAACTGCCACCAAGTAGGCCTCGGCCTGCACCATGATTGTCCCTGGGCTCCAACAACGCCAGTTGGTTCTCGGCAGTGTCTTTGGCACGGGTACTCCCTGTTGCCCAGCCTGGTTCCAGCACGCCAGCTGTTTCTGGGTAGTGTCAAGGTCACTATGCCGCCAATCCGTTGTCCTGTCGTCTTGCGGCCGGGTTAGCCGACTCTAGGGTGCCTGCAGTTAAGGTGACTCCTATGTGGGCTGCGGGAACTGGCACTGAAGGCTGGATCCGTAGTGCCAATGAGACATGGACCCCCTGTAGGACTGTGGTTTTCGGTAACTGCGGCCGGCTTGCGGCCTGGCTACTTTGCTTTGGATGGGTACCTTCTGCTACCCACCCGGGTTCCGGCACTGTCAGCTGGTTCTCGCCAGAGCCTTTGGCCTAGGTGCCTCCATCTTGGTATCCGAAGTCCAGCACCGTCAGCTGGTCCTTGGTAGTGCTTTTTAGCACAGGTACCTTCTGCTTAGTAACCGTGGTCCAGAACCGTCAGCTGTTCCTCGGTAGTGCCATTGGCTCTTGTAGCTTTTGCTACCCATCTGGGTTCCAGCACCGTCAGCTGGTTCTCGGCAGTGTCTTTGGCACGGGTACTCCCTGTTGCCCAGCCTGTTTTCAGCACGCCTGCTGTTTCCAGGTAGTGTCAAGGTCACTATGCCACCAATCCGTTGTCCTGTCGTCTTGCGGCCGGGTTAGCCGACTCTAGGGTGCCTGCAGTTTAGGTGACTCCTATGTGGGCTGCGGGAACTGGCACTGAAGGCTGGATCCGTAGTGCCAATGGGACATGGACCCCCTGTAGGACTGTGGTTTTCGGTAACTGCGGCCGTTTGTGGCCTGGCTACTTTGCTTTGGATGGGTACCTTCTGCTACCCACCCGGGTTCCGGCACTGTCAGCTGGTTCTCGCCAGAGCCTTTGGCCTAGGTGCCTCCATCTCTGTATCCGAAGTCCAGCACCGTCAGTTGGTCCTTGGTAGTGCTTTTTAGCACAGGTACCTTCTGCTTAGTAACCATGGTCCAGCACCGTCAGCTGTTCCTCGGTAGTGCCATTGGCTCTTGTTCCTTCTGCTACCGATCCGGGTTCCAGCACTGTCTGCTGGTTCTCGCCAGAGCCTTTGGCCTAAATGCCTCCATCTCGGTATCCGAGGTCCAGCACCGTCAGCTGGTCCTTGGTAGTGCTTTTTAGCACAGGTACCTTCTGCTTAGTAACCGTGGTCCAGCACCGTCAGTTGGTCCTCTTGTTCCTTCTGCTACCCATCCGGGTTCCAGCACTGTCTGCTGGTTCTCACCAGAGCCTTTGGCCTAGGTGCCTCCATCTCGGTATCCGAGGTCCAGCAACGCCAGCTGGTCCTTGGTAGTGCTTTTTAGCACAGGTACCTTCTGCTTAGTAACCATGGTCCAGCACCGTCAGTTGGTCCTCGGTAGTGCCATTGGCTCTTGTAGCTTTTGCTACCCATCTGGGTTCCAGCACCATCAGCTGTTCCTCAGTAGTGCCATTGGCTCTTGTTCCTTCTGCTGCCACTACGGGTTCCAGTACTGTCAGCTGGTTCTCGCCAGTTTCTCAGCCTTCTTGTACCTTCTGCTACATTTCCAAGATCAAGCTTTTTGAAATTGTCTTTGGTAATCCGTATTGGTCTCCATGACGACGACCCTGATGACGACGACCCTGAAGACCACACCAAAGAAGACCAGAAATATGACCCTAAATAATATGACCAAGAGGACAAAGAATATGAAGACAACCACCAAGATACAGAAGAAAAGACAGAAGAACAAGAAGCAGAAGAAGCAAAAGCAGAACAAAAAGCAGAAGAACATTAAGCATAAGACTAAAAATCAGCATAGAAGAAATCAAAATTATAAGCAGAAGAAGACTAAGCAGTAAATGGGGGTGAGTCCGTTCCTCCTCATGGTGCCCCTGGAAAATGCCTGCTGCTGCAGGCCAAACTGAAAGCGGACAAATCCTGTTGTAAATCTTTTGTGACAGGCAGAACGTAAGGTGTAATCTTCTAACTTTTATAGATAAGTACTACAGGAATGCCCTGTCACCATAAGAAAATGAAGAAAAAGAAGAATAGGAAGAAGATGAAGAAATAGCATATGAAAATTAATAATAGCTGAATAAGAAAAATATGAAGAATGGAAGAAAAAAAATTAATGGGAAGAAGATGAAGAAGAAGAAGATGAATAAGGTGAAGAAAAAGTTGATGAAAAAAATGCTACTGCTGGGGAACATGAAGGAGAAAGTGTGGGAGAAGTACAAAAGAAGGTGAAGAGCATGGAAGTTGTGAAACATTCATATCTGACAAAATATAAAAAAGGTTAACATAGTCAATATCTTTTTAACTCCGAACGTCTTGAAAAAAAAATTGGAATTAATGCTATGCCATGTGATTTGAATAAACCACTATGCCTTTAATGTCTCCTCCACCTCCCACAAAACATTCTACATGACTCTTATTTGTTTTCAATTATGTAGAATTAGCCAACAAGGAAATAAAGGGCTTTTTTAAATTCCGATACCGGAAGTCCCATTGACTTGAATGGGACTTCCGGTATCGGAATCGGCGATACCCGATATTTTTTTCGTATCGGGCGATACCATCCGATATGATATTTTTGGGTATCGAACGGTATCGCTCAACACTATTCATCATACAACAACCCCAAGGCCTGAAAAAATGCATCCACATTAGTCAGAATAGGATTTTCAGGTGTCAGAGAAAAAGCCCAATCCTGGGGATCGCCGCGCAGCAAGGAGATGACAATTTTAACCTGCTGCACAGAACTCCCTCATGAGTTAGGCTCCAAAGCAAGAAATAATTTACAATTATTCTTAAAATTCAGAAATTTAGACCGATCCCCAGAAAACACCTCAGGAGTAGGAATCTTGGGTTCAGCAGCATGTGACTGAATAAGGTAGGTGGAAATTCCCAGTACTTCAGCAGCAAGTTGCTCCACACGATCAGACAGTTGCTTAATCTCCATTAAAAAAAAAAAAAAAAAAATCCTCCTACGGCCTCAGAGAAAAAGAGGAAAAAATATACATATATAAAAAAACAATCATGACACTTTTTTTCCTCTTTTTTTTCCTCTCTACAATTCCTTCCTGCTTTTGAGTACCCTAGAAACTGCGGTATGGCTGGTGATTCTGTTATGAACGAGTCACCGAGGAGGAAAAAAAACAACAAGTTAAGTCTCAGAAAACCAGAGAGGTTGGTAACTATGCAGATTGCAGATCCCTGATCTTAACCACACAACTAGCAGCAGTTGTGGAGCGTTCCTACGATGGTCCTAGACGCCTCGTCACAACCGGAGAGCTACATAAGCCTAAAGCAGGAAAAGAGGAAAACTAACTGCCCCAGAGCAGACCCCAAAGGAAAGACAGCCCCCCACATGTATTGACGGTGAAGCAAGATGAAAACACAAACAAAGGCTGGAAAATAGGCTGAGCAAACGATGGGGCCCGACTAATTAGAAAGGACAGGAAAGGAAAGCCACTGTCTGCAATCTGCCAAAAAACCCTACCAAAATAATGTCCAACATGTCTGATAGCAAAATTAACCCTGAAGTCACCAGACTTCCCCCACTATATCAGCACTCTGAAATATTCTGAAACAGAGCAAAAAGAGGCCAGTCTAATATGGGACAAAAAGGCAAATTGGCAAATACATATAAATAGGAGTGGAAGTTCAGCATAGCCCCAGCAAGGGCAAGCTGACCACACAAGAAACTGAATTGACCAACAAGCGCAAGTGTGAACATTAGCAAAAAACAAACTTAACTTGAGAAGTCTGGAAGAGAGCTGAAGTTCAAGACCTGAGAAGCAGACTGAATCACCAGCACCAGGATAGGGCGTCGGCTGTCTTATATCCAGTCTGATACTCCAGAGATCCAATCGTTATCCTCCTCATCAGGTGGCAGATCACTACCACTTAAACCAACCTCACTACCTCCTGTCACCACCAGAGGGAGAACGGAAGGATAACTCTCAACTGGTGGAGCAGAAAATGAGCTCATAACAGTACCCCCCCTTGAGGAGGGGTCACCGAACCCTCATCCATGCCACCAGGTCGATCAGGATGGGCTCGGTGAAAAGCATGAACCAATTTATTGGCATGAATATCAGAGGCAGAGACCCAAAAATTATCCTCCTGGCCATAACCCTTCCAATTGACCAAATACTGGAGTCTCCGTCTAACCAAACGAGAATCAAATATTTTCTCTACCTCATATTCCACATTGCCTTTAACCAATACAGGGTCAGGAGGTGCCGCCACAGGAACTACTGGCTCAACAAACCTCTTCAACAGTGACTTGTGAAATACGATATGGATTTTAAACGGTACTGGAAGAGCCAATCGAAAAGAAACAGGATTAAGAATTTCCAAAATCTTATAAGGTCCAATAAATCTGGGCTTAAATTTTGGAGATGCAACCTTCATAGGAATATTCTTAGACAACAACCAAACCATATCACCCACTTTAAACCGGGGACCAATGGTCCTATGCCGTTTGGAAAAATGCTGGGCCTTTTCCTGAGAGAGTAACAACTTATCCACCACTGGTCCCATATCTGCTGCATTCTCACAACCACAGTGTCCACACCTGGGCAGGACGCTGATTCCACTTGCCCTGAAGAGAATCGAGGATGAAACCCAAAATTACAGAAAAAGGGTGACATCAAAGTGGCAGAACTAGCTCTATTGTTCAGCGCAAATTCGGCCAAGGGCAAAAATGAGACCCAATCATCTTGATCAGCATATATAAAACATCTTAAATAAGACTCCAGGGTCTGATTTGTTCTCTCAGTCTGCCCATTGGTCTGGGGATGAAACGTGAAGGAGAAGGATAACTGAATTCCCAGATTGGAACAAAAGGCTTTCCAGAATCTGGAAACAAACTGGACCCCTCTATCGGACACAATGTTCTCAGGAATCCCGTGTAACCGAACCACCTGTTTTAAAAACAAGGGTACAAATTCAGCAGAAGATGGCAAGTTTGGGAGTGGTACAAGATGGACCATCTTCGAAAATCTATCACAAATCACCCAGATAACCGTCATTCTCTGAGAGACAGGAAGATCAGAAATAAAATCCATTGAGATATGGGTCCATGGCCTCTTGGGCACCGGCAGGGGCATCAGCAACCCACTAGAACGAGAACAGGGTTTAGACCGAGAACAAGTCCCACAGGATCACCAGCACCAGGATAGGGCGTCGGCTGTCTTATATCCAGTCTGATACTCCAGAGATCCAATCGTTATCCTCCTCATCAGGTGGCAGATCACTACCACTTAAACCAACCTCACTACCTCCTGTCACCACCAGCGGGAGAACAGAATGAGAACTCTCAACTGGTGGAGCAGAAAATGAGCTCATAACAAGTACCACCGCATGTGAAGTAATCATAATGATCCTCTGTGTTACATCTGTGCTGGTTCATTTCCCTTGTGGAAAAACTAGCTAAATACACTGATTTTAACTACTCTCATCTTACAATTAATTATAATTCTTTTCCTCAATTTATCAATAAGCTATTTACAGTGCCTTGCGAAAGAATTCGGCCCCCTGGAACTTTTCAACCTTTTCCCACATATCATGTTTCAAACATAAAGATAGCAAATGTAAATTTTTGGTGAAGAATCAACAACAAATGAGACACAATTGTGAAGTTGAAAGAAATTTATTGGTTATTTTAAATTTTTGTGGAAATTCAAAAACTGAAAAGTGGGGCGTGCAATATTATTTAGCCCCTTTAACTTAATACTTTGTTGTGCCACCTTTTGCTGCGATTAAAGCTGCAAGTTGCTTGGGGTATGTCTCTATCAGTTTTTTACATCAAGAGACTGAAATTCTTGCCCATTCTTCCTTGGCAAACAGCTCAAGCTCAATGTGGTTTGATGGAGATCGTTTGTGAACAGCAGTTTTCAGCTCTTTCCACAGATTCTCGATTGGATTCAGGTCTGGACTTTGACTTGCCCATTGTAACACCTGGATATTGTTATTTGTGAACCATTCCATTGTAGATCTTGCTTTATGTTTGGGATCATTGTTTTGTTGGAAGACAAATATCCGTGCCAATCTCAGGTCTTTTGCAGACTCCAACAGGTTTTCTTCAAGAATAGTCCTGCATTTGGCTCCATCCATCTTCCCATCAATTTTAACCATCTTCCCTGTCCCTGTTGAAGAAAAGCAGGCCCAAACCATGATGATGCCAACACCATGTTTGACAGTGGGGATGGTGTGTTCAGGGTGATGAGCTGTGTTGCCTTTATGCCAAATATATCACTTGGAATTGTTGCCAAAAAGTTTGATTTTGGTTTAATCTGACTAGAGCACCTTCTTCCATGTTGGAGACATGTTGTGGAGAAGTTTAAAGCTGGATTTGGATACAAAATGATTTCCAAAACTTTAAACATTCCAAGGAGCACTGCGCAAGCGATCATATTGAAATGGAAGGAGTATCATACCACTGCAAATCTACCAAGACCCGGCCGTCCCTCTAAACTTTCATCTCAAACAAGGAGAAGACTGATCAGAGATGCAGCCACGATCACTCTGGATGAACTGCAGAGATCTACAGCAAACATGTGTTTGGTGTGTCTCCCAGGTGGCTTGTTGCAAACTTTAAACAACACTTTTTATGGATATCTTTGAGAAATGGCTTTCTTCTTGCCACTCTTCCATAAAGGCCAGATTTGTGCAGAGTACAACTAATTGTTGTCCTATGGACAGACTGTCCCACCTCAGCTGTAGATCTCTGCAGTTCATCCAGAGTGATCATGGCTGCATCTCTGATCAGTCTTCTCCTTGTTTGAGATGAAAGTTTAGAGGGACGGCTGGGTCTTGGTAGATTTGCAGTGGTATGATACTCCTTCCATTTCAATATGATCGCTTGCGCAGTGCTCCTTGGGATGTTTAAAGTTTTGGAAATAATTTTGTATCTATATCCGGCTTTAAACTTCTCCACAACAGTATCACGGACCTGCCTGTTGTGTTCCTTGGTCTTCGTGATGCTCTCTGTGCTTCAAACAGAACCCTGAGACTATCACAGACCAGGGACCTTTATAAGGAGACTTGATTACACACAGGTGGATTACATTTATCATCATTAGTCATTTAGGATCATTCAGAGATCCACAATGAACTTCTGGAGTGAGTTTGCTGCACTGAAAGTAAAGGGGCCGAATAATATTGCACGTCCCACTTTTCAGTTTTTGCATTTCCACAAAAAATTAAAATAGACAATAAATTTTGTTTAACTTCACAATTGTGTTCCACTTGAGGTGATTCTTCACCAAAAATTTACATTTGGTTTCTTTATATTTCAATCATGATATGTGAGAAAAGATTGAAAAGTCCCAGGGGGCCGAATACTTTTGCAAGGCACTATATATATAATATGATGAATTAATTTTATATACAAGTCATTGGAGTCCTTTATATCCTTTAATCATTAATTTTTTTAAATATTTTTTTATCAATAATGCTACTTGTTTCAAAGCACATTATTTAACCCCTTAACATCCAATGACAGGCATAGCCCATCACTGGAAGTCTCCCCCACTTTGATGTGGGCTCTGGCGGTGAGCCCACATCAAACCAGGGCATGTCAGCTGTTTTGAACAGCTGGCATATGCCCGCAATAGGCGCAGGTGGAATTGCGATCCACCTGCGCCTATTAACTAGTTAAACATCACTGTCAAACGCTGACAGCGGCATTTAACCGGTGCTTCCGGCTGCTGGGCCGGAAGTGCGCTTTGCTGACCCCCGTCACTTGATCGGGGGTCAGCAATGTGTTGGCATAACAACCAGAGGTCTCCTGGAAACCTCTATGGTTGTTGCTGCCTGATTGCTATGAGCGTCACCCGGTGGTCGGCGCTCATAGCAATGCTGTATTTCTACTACATATAGGGGATCTGCTCATTGCCTATATGTAGCAGAGCCAATCAAGTATGGGATGCTTCTAGCCTCCCATGGGGGCTATTGAAGCATGCCAAAATTTGAAAAAAATGATTTAAAAAATATGAAAAAAATAAAAAATATAAAAGTTTAAATTACCACTGTTAGGCCTGGCGGAACGCACCAAATATTAAAAGATGGTAATAAGGTGCGTTCGCAGCCCTGGGTCCACCGTGCAGGGGTGGTAAGCTGCTGTTCAGTAATGGTGGATGCTATATGGCGGTAAAATAGAAAAACATACGCAGGTTAGCGTCACCCGGTGTGTACAGGGGCGGACTCTGTTGCTTCACAGAGCAGCACTACCGCAGAACATAAATGCCGGAACCTGTTTAAGACTCACAGAGCTCGGCAAGGGAGCACACAGAATGTGGTCACAGAACTCTGCCCCAAGGACACGGGGTCAGAGTCCCTCTAGACCTTCTGGGCGTGTGGCGTCGCACCTGTGGACGCCACTATAGATGCTGACTATGGTGGCGTGTCGAGCACGTGCACCATGGCGTGCAGAGCCAGCAGTGGACACTCATGCCAGTCTCAGACTCTGCCTACCTACACCTAAGCCTGGGTGCTTAACAGGCTAGGCCGCACAACACATGCGTACCAAGGGTAGGGGTTTCTTAATGAGTCATTCACCAGAGACATTCATACATGCATACAACACTCACTCCTCATAGTCTGATAATGCAGTCTATACTAGCGCATGGCCGGGCGGCCATGCAAACCTTTTATAGCCGTGTCCTTGCGGGACCTTCCTGACCTTCCTGATGGTCCAATCCGAGCTGGAGATGGACCTGAGCATGTGACCTCAGATATCCAATGAGAGATCATCCCACGGGCATGCTCAGTGGACAGAAAGGAGGACTTAGTCCCTGGAGTAGCTCGCTGCTGACCAGCATGCGTTGCTATAGCTGGACCAGAGGTGGCAGCAGCAACCAAACCTACAGAGCTGGTCTAAGCAGAGCACCTGGATCGAGGAGTCTGCTGAGCAGCCTCCTCTGTGGCCAGAGAGGAATGGGAGACTGTTGTTAGTTCATTTTCCGGTCCACCAGTTGTGAGTTCTGCTTCCAGGCTCCCTCTGGTGGTAACTGGAGGCAGTGAGGTTGATTTAATCAGTAGAGATCTGCCACCTGATAATGAGGATGACGATTGGACCTCAGGAATCTCAGACTGGATTTAAGACAGCCGACGCCCTAGTCTGGTGCTGGTGATTCCTTCTGGCTATTCAGGTCCTGGCTTTCAGCTCTGTTCCAGTCATTTCAAGCTAAGTTTTTCTGCTAATGTTCACACTTGATTTTGTTGGTCTATTCAGTTTTTTGTGTGGTCAGCCAGCCCCGGCTGGGGCTGTGCTGAATTTCCACTCTTATTTATCTGTATTTGCCAATTTGCTTTTCTGTCCCTTATTAGATTGGCCTTTTTTTGCTCTGTCTCAGAATATTTCAGAGTGCTGATATAGTGGGAGAAGTCTAGTGACTTCAGGGTTAATTTTGCTATCAGAAGAGTTGGACATTATTTTTGCAGGGTTTTTGGCAGATTGCAGACGGTGTCTTTCCTTTCCTATCCTTTCTAGTTAATTTGGGCCCCATCATTTGCTCAGCCTATTTTCCTGCCTGTGTTTGTGCTTTTATCTTGTTTCACCGTCAATACATGTGAGGGGGCTGTCTTTACTTTTGGGTCTGCTCTGGGGCAGTTAGTTTTCCCCTTTTCTTGCTTTAGGCTTATTTAGTCCTGTGACAAAGCGTCTAGCACCATCGTAGGCACGCTCCAAGGCTGCTGCTAGTTGTTGTGGTTAGGATCAGGGATCTGCAATCTGCATAGTTACCAACCTCTCTGGTTTTCTGTGACTTAGCTTGTTTTGTCTTTTTCTCCTCGGTGACCCATTCATAACAGGAGACTGCTGAATGCAAAGCTTGGGATTCCTGCTGTGCAGCGACAAGAACCCGACGCCTAACAACCCCCAATTCAAAATAAAACAATAAAAAAATTACACATATTAGGTATCGCCGTGTTTGGAATCACCCGATCTGTCAATGAAAAAAGGATTTACCCAATCGCTAAATGACGTAGTGGGAAAAAAAATCAAAACACCAGAATTACGTTTTTTTGGCCGCTGTGACATTGCATTAAAATGCAATAACGGGCAATCAAAAGAATGTATCTGCACAAATGTGGTATCATTAAAAATGTCAGTTTGACACGCAAAAAATAAGCCCTCACCCAACCCCATATCATGAAAAATAGAGATGCTAAATGTCTCAGAAGATGGCGCAATTTTTTTTTTTTAACAAACTTTGGAATTTTTTTCATGACTTCGATAAAAAAGCACCTAGACATGTTTGGTGTCTATGAACTCATAATGACCTGCAAAATCATGATGGCAGGTCGTTTCTAGCATTTAGTGAACCTAGCAAAAAAGCCAAACAAAAAGCAAGTGTGGGATTGCACTTTTTTTGCAATTTCACCGCACTTGGAGATTTCTTCCCGTTTTGTAGTACACAACATGGTAAAACCAATGGTGTTGTACAAAATTACAACTCGTCCCACAAAAAGCAAGCCCTCACATTGCCATATTGATGGGAAAATAAAAAAAGTTATGGCTCTGGGAAGAAGGGGAGGGAAAAATAAAAATGCAAAACCAAAAATTTACCTGGTCGTTAATGGGTTAATGACATTTTTTAATCAATTAATTTCTTACTAAAACTCATAAATTTATATATTTATATATTACTTTTTATTTTATTCTTTAATCATATGATGATTGTATTCTTATTTTCAATCAATGAAGTTCATCTGACAGCATGGCTCATGTTCAAATCCACAAGGAAAATTCACTTGTTAATTTTGTCCACCATTTTGATACAAGTTCGTATTTTATTTTTTTCCTGAATTTTTTTTATTCATTTCTTTTTTTGGCACTGTAAAACAGAAAAGACTGTCAATAGCGTATATTAATGATTATTTTACTATGCTGAATTATGTATTAATTTATGAGCGCATCATGCGTTGTATCTTTTATCTCTGACATTGTCTGTTTGTCATGTGTTCCTATTGGCGCCGTTTTTTGAAATTCTGCCTATTAAAAACCGAAACCATCTTCTGACTTTGTATTAATGTGGTATTAATGTGGTATTTCCTGATGAAGAAGTCGCTCAGACTTTGAAACGCGTTGAATAAACCACCATTCTTTATGTGAAACACATTGGACCTTCAATTATTTGGCAGTGCGGACCATATCCACATTATACCATTCATCCATCTACAGTATGGTCACTTGCTGACCCGTGGATCTTCTACAGCAGATATTTTTACGCGCTTTATCTATTGCTCCATCTGATGTGTAGAATCTGACTATATTAATTCTATCTGCACCGGATAAGACCCTATTTTGCACTGACCTCTCCAGCAGTATTTTGTAATAATCCGAGGCACTGATAAATTCCTCACTGACGTGGTAAATTTGCATTGGAAGCCAGTTTTGTTGATCACTCACTAGCGCTGAAATTGATGAATATCCTGGCAATAGAGTCTTAAGTTGAGAATCCAGAGGAAAACCTTAGGAAATCTTTAAATGCCTTTTAAATGAGTAATAATTCAAAAGTTCAGGAAAAATCTTTATGCATGTGGTCGCACTCTGACCAGTAGCGCATCTCACTGAGTTTGGAATGTAGACAAGGGAATCCTCAGATAAGGAGGATTTGTGCTGCTGCTATCCATTATAAGCATGCTTTTCTTGTCCTGATGAAGAAGTCTGTAGTACTTTGAAAAGCACTGACTGAATAAAGAAAAAACACATGTACTTTCAGTCTGGATTTGGTTTTATTGCAAATCCTCTTTATCTGTGTTTTCTCGGTCTCATGACTCGTTGGACCTGCAGCAGCTAGATGTATAATTTATTGAAATGTTGTGTATACACAACTAAATCAGGTTCGTATAATTTATCTAAATACCTTCATCTCCCTTGGAAAAACCATATTGCGCTGTCTTTATCCTCCTAGTTTTATCCTGTGACAAGTTAATCATGGCATGTGACATCACACTGAAAAGGAAGACAATAACCTCTGGTCCTTAGAATGCTCAACTTTCCTATGCGTTTCAGAAAACTTCAGATTTTACACAACCATTACCACGCCAGTGGGGAATTTACCAGTGCCTATTAGGGGTATGCAATTGGAGGAACCAATGCTTTTCTTGTTTAATTGTGTCTATTAATTATGTTAAGTGTATCCATTTTAGCTTTATGTGGACTTTAGCATATGGTATGTACTATTTAGGATTAACTTATTTTAGGATAGTCTCCAGGTGACTGTTTATCTGAGCAGCAGGTTTTCACTTAGTGGTGGTGACAGTGTATTTTTCTCTATCATATATATTTTCTGATATACTTTAATTACAACACAACTGGAGTGAGTTTTTTTTCATTGTAATGCTGAAGTGGTGATTTAAATGTAATTCCCTGCCCCCCTGGTCATACTCTCCTGCTGCTGCCTTCATAGGTTTCCAGCGTCGCTCTGAAGTGGTGCTTTAAATGTAATTCCCTGCCCCCTGCCTCATACTCACCTGCTGCTGTCTTCATAGTTTCTCAGTGTCGCTCCCATTTGTCTCTGGGGGAAAGTGACCTGTTGGCAGCTCCACGGAGCTGTGCAAAGGTCACCTTTCAATACACGTTTATGACAGACTCGTTCTGGCTTTCATAGACTTGCATCGAGAGCCTAGCCAGTCTCCAGACCTGAACATAATAGAAAATCTGTGGAAGGAGCTAAAACTCAATGTTGCCCAGCGACAGCCCTGAAACCTAAATGATCTTTAGAAGATCTGTATGGAGGAGTGGGCCAAAGTTCTTGCTGTAGTGTGGGCAAACTTTGTCAAGAACTGAAGGAAACGTCTGACCTCTGTAATTGCAAACAAAGGTTTCTGTACCAAAGAATAAGTTCTATTTTACTATTGTATCAAATACTTATTTCATGCAATACAATGCTAATTAATTATGTAAAAATCAAACAATGTGATTTTCTGAATTTTTTTAAGATCCTGTCTCTGACAGTTGAAGTGTACATATGATAAAAATTACAAATCTCTCCATTCTTTGTAGGTGGGAAAACTTGCAAAATTGGCAGTGTATCAAATTCTTATTTTCCCACTGTACATTTCAATACAAGGGATAAAATACCAAATAGTGATAAATACACTGTGTGCAGAATTATTAGGCAAATTAATATTTTGATCACATCATCCTTTTTATACATGTTGTCCTACTCCAAGCTGTATAGGCTTGAAAGCCAACTGCCAATTATGTAAATCAGGTGATTTGCATCTTAGTAATGAGGAGGGGTGTGGTCTCATTACATCAAAACCCTATATAAGGTGTGCTTAATTATTAGGCAACTTCCTTTCCTTTGGCAAAATGGGTCAGAAGAGAGATTTGACGGACTCTGAAAAGTCAAAAATTGTGAGATGTCTTGCAGAGGGATGCAGCAGTCTTGAAATTGCCAAACTTTTGAAGCGTGATCACAGAACAATCAAGCGTTTCATGGCAAATATCCAACAGGGTTGCAAGAAGTGTGTTGATAAAAAAGGCGCAAAATAACTGCCCATGAATTGAGGAAAATCCAGCATGAAGCTGCCAAGATGCCATTTGCCACCAGTTTTGCCATATTTCATAGCTGCAACGTTACTGGAGTATCAAAAAGCTCAAGGTGTGTGATACTCAGGGACATGGCCAAGGTAAGGAAGACTGAAAAACGACCACCTTTCAACACGAATCATAAGATAAAATGTCAAGACTGGGCCAAGAAATACTTAAGACAGATTTTTCTAACGTTTTATGGACTGATGAAATGAGAGCGACTCTTGATGGGCCAGATGGATGGGCCCGAGGCTGGATCAGTAAAGAGCAGAGAGCTCCACTCCGACTCAGACACCAGCAAGGTGGAGGTGGGGTACTGGTATGGGATGGTATCATCAAATATGAACTTGTGGGACCTGTTCGGGTTGAGGATGGAGTGAAGCTCAACTCCCAGACCTACTGCCAGTTTCTGGAAGACACCTTTGTCAAGCAGTGGTACAGGAAGAAGTCGGTATCGTTCAAAACATGATTTTCATGCAGGACAATGCTCCATCACATGCATCCAAATACTCCACAGCGTGGCAGCCCAGTAAAGGTCTAAAGAATAAAAAATAATGACATGGCCCCCTTGTTCACCTGATCTGAACCCCATAGAGAACCTGTGGTCCCTCATAAAATGTGAGATCTACAGGGAGGGAAAACAGTACACCTCTCCGAACAGTGTCTGGGAGGCTGTGGTGGCTGTGGCATACAATGTTGATCGTAAACAGATCAAGCAAGTGACAGAATCTATGGATAGATGGCTTTTGAGTGTCACCGTAAAGAAAGGTGGCTATATTTGTGTGACGAGCGTCAGCTTATGCTGAGTCGTTTTCCTTTTTAGAGTGGACCCTCTGGGCCGTGGCACCCACCCACCTAGGGCGAGCTGACCTAGTGAGAATCCACAACCCTATACAGGGAGTGTCAGGGGCAAGACCAAGGGGGAGAGCCACCATGGCAGCTAGACCAGACGGCCGGCTCAGGGAGACACTATTGAGTGTCTGGCAACAGGACGGACAGGATATGAAACATAAAGTGAAGTCACAGGGTTTCTTCAGCAAATGTGTTTACACACTTTATTCAGGTGCAAGGCATAAACAGGGAATCAGGTGCAGGGCACAAACGGAGAAACACGGCAAGGTGCGTGCAAGGGCACGCCAAATGTTCCAGACATAACACGTGCAGAAAACATACCAGGGTCCAGGGCAGGGTATGTGTTAGGGTTCACACCAGAGTTCCTAGGAAGGATGCGTGCTAGGGCACGCTAGAGTCCAAGACAAGGTGCATGCTAGGAGACATGCCAGAGTCCAAGGCAGAGTGCGTGCAAGGAGACACGCCAGGGTCCAAGACATGGTACATGCAAGATGGTAGGCAAAGGCACGCTGGCATCGGACTCCGGACATCTGGCAATGATCGACATGATCAGGGCATCAGGCTGCGGATGTCAGTTCCGGACAGCAGACCGCAGTCATCAGGCTTTCGATCTCTGGCAGCGATTGGCAGGTTCCGGGCATCCGGCAGGCAAACTAGGGTTCCATGCAAGGAGACAAGACAAGTTAGAGACACGGTGCGTGTTGAGGAACACACCAGGGTCAGGCGAGACAGAGCCCTGCGCATGCAGAGAGGCATGCCAGGATCAGGCAAGGCAGAGTCCTGCACGTGCAGAGAGGCACGCCAGGGTCAGGCGAGGCAGAGTCCTGCATGTGCAGAGAGGCACGCCAGGGTCAGGCGAGGCAGAGTCCTGCGCATGCGGAGAGGCATGCCAGGATCAGGCGAGGCAGAGTCCTGTGTGTGCAGAGAGGCACGCCAGGGTCAGGGTTCAAGGACAGGGTTAGGACCTGTGCATGCAAGTGGGCACGACAGGGTACATGGCAAGACCTGCACGCACTTTTACAGAAGCATGGGGAGGTATGCCAAGGAGCAGGCGAGGGCCTGCGCATTCTTCAGAGAGCACGTAGAGCGCAGTGCAGAAACAGCGTGAGGTGCAAGGGAGCACAGAGAGCACGCCTGGGGCACTGGCTAGATGATTGGGCAGCGGCACTGACAGACGGGCAAGACTCCAGCGAACCCGGCTGAGGCAAGGCAGGCGACACAGCTGTCACTGACCGACGAGCACGGCTGAGGCACAAGCAGGCGGGCATGGCTAGGGCGGGCACGGCTGAGGCACAAAGAGGAGGCTAGGAAGGCCAGGTGCATGCAAAGGGCACACGAAGCAACAAAGAAAAGCAAGCCAAGAAACAAGACAGAGCTTAGGCAGAGTACGGAACCAGGAACGGAAGCATAGGCAGAAACACGGGATCAGGTCAGAGCAAGAACAGAGCTAGCAGCGAAGCGTAGGCCGAAGCCCAGAGCCGGGCCAAGGCAGAGCCTTGGGACTAGCCTAGAAACGTGCAAGAGAGCACAATAGAACAGTGTCTAGCAGCGGAGCGTAGGCCGAAGCCCAGAGTCCGGCCAAGGCAGAGCCTTGGGATTAGACATGGAAAAGAGCACCAGAGAGCACTACAGAGCACCATAGGAGGGAGCGAGGCAGAGCCAGCAAAGACAGAGACCATAGGGAGGAACAATGCAGAGCAAGGCAAGGTACGGAACAAGGAACGGGAGCACAGAATGGAATCAGAGCAAGGAAGGACTACAAGGCAAAGCAGAGCAGAGACAAAACATGGCACAAAGGACAAACACTAGACGAGGCACAGGACAAGAGACGGAGTACGAGCACGGAGCGTGTGCAGAGACGCATGACAGGGCAGAGTGCAAGGGCACAGAATAGAGGGAGCGACCCAGCAGACCAAGCAGCCATGCAGGGAAGCAACACAATACTCAGGCCCTGAGCATAGGGAGGGGCAGTCTGATATAGGGCATTAGCACCTCCACTTCCTGGTCAGGACCAGGGGAGAACTTCCACTTCAGATCCTCCAGGATCACAGAGAGCAGTCGCATGACCAGGGATTCCAGACATGCAGAGATGATTGCAGAACCAGACAATGCTGGAACCTAGGAAAGGTCACATGATCAGGGGTTTCAGACATGCAGAGATGATCACAAAAGGCAGAGCAGAAACGCAGGCATCTTGCAGCCCAACAGTCATGAGGTGAGTGTGCACACTGCTCTAGGGAACATGCAGGATAGCAGACATGAGATGCGCGTGCACACTGCTCCAGGGGTCATGAGGCAAAACAGACATGGCAGACATAACAGACATGGCGAACATGACAATTGGTCACTGATTTTTTTTGTTTTGTTTTAGAATGTCAGAAATGTTTATTTCTACATTTTGTGTTGTTATATTGGTTTACCTGGTGAAAATAAACAAGTGAGATGGGTATATATTTGTTTTTTATTAAGCTGCCTAATAATTATGCACAGTAATAGTTACCTGAAAAAACAGATATTCTCCTAAGATAGACAAATCTAAAAAAAAACCCACTCCAACTTCCAAAAATATTAAGCTTTGATATCTTTTAGTCTTTTGTGTTGATTGAGAACATAGTTGTTATTCAATAATAAAAAGAATCCTCTCAAATACAACTTGCCTAATAATTCTGCACACGATGCATACACAACAGGATATAACATAAAAAGATGAGAAATAATCCACATAGCCATCCGTTCAGTCACTGTTTATAAAAAGGATTTGTGACCATCTATTCAAAGGATCGCATCATCATTGTTATGGTTACAAAAACTCCAATTCAATCAATCAATCAATCAAATTTATTATCGCCAAGTACATATTACATATATACAAGGAATTCTTTGTGGCAAAGAGGCAACATAATATATAACAACAGATACAACAAGTAACATCTAACAAGACAGATACAGTATATAGTCTACACATGACAATTTAATTGTTGAACAGAGAGTGGATAGAAGCTGTTCATATGGCGGTTGGTGCTGCATTTGGGGACTCTGAAGTGACGTCCTGAAGGGAGTAGTTGGAATGAGGAGTGTCCCGGGTGAGAGGGATCGGATGAAATTTTCAATGCGTGGGATCGAATACTCTTATCATAAAGATCCTGGATTTTAGGCAGGGGGGAACCTATAATTCTCTCTGCTGTTCTGAAAGTCCTTTGTAAGCGGAGTTTGTCATGCGCAGTGGCTCCCCCATACCAGACTATCAGAGAGAAACAAATCACAGATCTGATGACAGCATTAAAGAATAAGATCAGCAGATTCTTAGACAAACCATATCTTTTCAGCTGACGCAGGAAGAGCATCCTCTGTTGTGCTTTTCTTATAACAGCATCCACGTTTTTCCCCCATTTAAGATCATGAGAGATGATAACACCAAGGAATTTGGTCTCTGTGACCCTAAGAACCACTTCGTCATGGATGTAGATTGGAAGTATCTCATGTTGATCTTTCCTAAAATCCACAACCATCTCAGCAGTTTTTTTAGTGATGAGTACAAGAGTATTGGCTTTACACCAGTCACATATTCTTTCCACCTCACTCCGATACAAGTCTTCAGCATTTCCCCTGATGAGACCAATCAGTGTCATATCATCGGCAAATTTCAAGATTTTTACTGAGTCTGCTGAAGAGATGCAATCATTCGTATAGAGAGAAAACAGTAACGGGGACAAAACACACCCTTGAGGTGCCCCGATGTTTGCGACCAAGGTGTCCGAAGTGAATGGTCCAACATTTACACTCTGTATCTTGGCTGTCAGGAAGTTATAAATCCACAAGCATAAGTTGAGAGGGACTCCAAGAGCTACCATTTTCTTATGAAGTAAATTCGGATCAATGGTATTGAACGCTGAGCTAAAGTCCATGAAAAGAATCCGGACATATGAGTGCAGTTCATCTGTATGATCCAAAATGTACTTCAGTGCCAGATTGACAGTGTCGTTTGCCGAACGATTCTCCTTATAGGCAAACTGAAGCGGGTCCCATAGCTTCTGCGTGAATTTTATCAGGTGGGACATCACATACAATGGGTTATGAAAATGTAACTGACCCCATCTGTATATCTAATGAAAGGGTTCCTATCAAAATGAGCCAAAAATCAAGTATGGAGGCATATTCAAGGCATGTCTACATATAACCGTAAGTCAACAGCATAATGTGCAAATTTGTGACAGATTTCCCAAAGTGTATTCTATTAGCAGGATTTTTATGTAACACTATCACAAAGTGCTCTATTGTGAGGAAACATAGCAGAGGAGACAAGGGACATCCATGATGAGCGCCATTATTTATATTGAATCCAGAAAATGGAATACTGTTTTCACACTGGCTGCTGGTGCAACATGCCAATCCTATCCATCTGAGAGAGGTCTACTAAAACCTCTAACGCACCCTAGTAAAAGACTTCTCATTATCAACAGGTAGGACAAGCAAAGGTTTTCTTTTTTCCTTAGCATGAAAATGCCTCAAAATGGAACTAAGGGTGTTGTCCTTTGCCTTGCTGCCCCTACCCAAGAAATATAAGTTTTGATCCTAACAAGAAATGATCTTGAAGACCGCAGAGCTTAATCATAAGTGTATGAATGATCTCAACTGATTATGTAAACAAATGAAGTGGTGGAACGGAAAATTTAACTCATCCCTCAAAGATAAAAAAATGCATTCATGAAGCTTCATCATCTGAAAAATAGAAAAAAGTTATACTTGAGTGTGGGTTACACATTTTTTCTGCAAAAATGCCTTTTTGTTTAAACATAGTAAAATCTTTAAAAAAAAATAAAAAAATGTTGTATCTTGTTATTGTAATGACCAATACAATAAATTAAAGTGTTATTTCTACTTCACAAGAAACTGGTGGAATTATTTAATTTCTTATACCCCAAAAAATGTTTCCCTCAAAAAAACTCTCATACATCCTTTCCTATGAAAATTAAAAGATAAAAAATTATCAAAATTGAATGATAAAGTTTCATCATTAAGGCCCAAAATGCGGTGAGTCTGTAAAATGTTAACACTAAGGATGATTAGTGTATGCATTTATATGTCATTTTTTATTTATTTTTTTGTTGGTTTCTGTGTTATTTATATTACATTCCAAAAAACTGCTGTTGATGCAACCCGGCAGCAAAACTACTGAGATGCCTTGTCAGCTAGATAAATCTTTGCAATAGTGTCATCTGTTCAACATTATTTTCCTGTCTTGTTCTTGGCACTAGAGAAGGACCTGTCGTTTCAACATGATGAGTGCAACGTCTGCTGTACTTTTGTATGGTCAAGTTGTATTTGCTTTTGGCTATGATAAATAAGCCCATACATAAATTATATGTCTGGCAGAAATTTGAAAGAAAACCAGTTTTGAATATATCATCAATAAGAGAGGGAGAAAAAAATCCTAAAAATTGTTGTCAGCAGATTCATTGTATGATGACACCAAAAACACAAAAACATTATCTAACAGGTATTTTTTTCCTTCCATTAAGACCATTTAAAAATGAAAGTTTACATTTTGAAGACAAAAATTATTCTATCATAGTATGAATTCATATTTGTAATCATTAATGCAAATGAATGCAAAATGTCCCTAAAAAACTTTTCATAGAAGAAATTTTGAGCTCCTTATTTTGGCTTGCAAATACTGATGGAAAACACCAACTATTGAACGTTTGAATGTGGCCTGACTTTGAGTAGTTTATGGTGAATAAAAGTATTAAGAATTCCTCTACTTTTTTGGTACAAGTGTAAACAATATCTTCGCATAGTAGAAGTCCTTGCAGATCAAGGTCATCTGTACTAGTGACTTAGGTAATGAAGCAAAAAGAGAAAAGGCGCTCCAAGTGTGTTACCCCCAATAAAAGACACAGCGAGCAAGGGATTGCATATGCTCACCTGCTTGGGTTGTGACCTGGCATTACTCCATACTTGTAAGAATGAAGGGCTGCTGCTCCAACTTCTTTGCAAACACTTGTCAACAATTGCAGAAAAATAACGCAATTACAAGCACGCAGGTCTCATACGTAATATAGAAACGAAGTAGAACAACAGCAAATATAAGATGGAATAGTGATTGCTAAATGAAACCATCAGTGAAATCTATCTTACCTGCAGCTCTGTGGTTGCAGTGCCACAAGTGATGGACAAGACTAGATGCTCATAGAAAAAAACTGAGGTCTGGTCTGACGCATGGTGAGCCCAACGCGTGACACCACTCAGGTGGCTTCTTCAGGGCAAGTGTAATGGCTCTGTTATACAAGTAGGGTATGTATAGAAGCAAAGTCATCAAGCTATCAATAACAGCTGAGAGGCTTACGCCATGACGATTGAGCAAGTATATTGTTCACTAAGCACGCATGCGCCAGAGGGGTGAAAGTGAGTGTGATGAACTGCGCATGTGTTGAAAAGCAAATTGCTGCATGCTGAAGCGTATGGAAGAAGGTAGTGCGGTTTTGCACATGTGCTGGGAAAATAAGGAGTCTCAGCACACTGAAAGATGCATGAATCAAAGGGTACCAATAGAGGGCAGGAGAAAAAGAGATGCTACTATCCATAGCTGCATCTTAAATGCAGACTGGATACTAATGGTGGATTTACAGAAGGAAAGATAAAAAGAGGTTGAATTACAATACTATCACTGTCCCAACTGCCGTAAGACACCTCTGACACGTGCAAGTATCACCAACTAAATCTTTTTGCCAGTTTCTTTGAAAAATGCAATAGATAAATGCCTGGAGAGCATATGATTACTTAAAGGAACAGACACCTAATAAACATATATATTGTCACAAATAAATTGTATTATATAATAAACTGTTACAGCAGCAAGAGAAAATTTCTAGGTCCTATACATAAGTAGTGAAATTTAATTAAGCAATAGTACACAAATGAGTAAAAAAAAATGAGGAACTAAAAGGAAGAAAATAAAGAGAGCACCACTGTAGAGATGACAGTTGTTTGTAATATAGTAACATAGTACTATAATATGTGGTGTAGTGACCACTGTGTCCGCTAGGGGGTGCTGTGTGGATGTCCCAGGAGAGTGGATGAATGCCAGAATACTGAATGACCGTTATGTAGCTCAAGGTCGGTGGCCTTGAGATGGAGACTTATGTGTGTGTTGATCAGCAGTGATACTGCTGAGGTGCTGGTTTAATGTGTCAGGGACTAGTTACCTACAAATTAACCCAGGGGTGAGGTTAAGAATGATATTGTAAAGAGTGTGAGAATGGTTCAAGGACCTGTGATGAGGTCATAGCCATGTGACCCAGTGGACGTGGCTGCGGACCATATTATGTGGCCAGGGTAGGTCACATGGGTGAATGCTGGGACCCGGATGGTCCATTGTGGAAGGTCCCGCTGGGAAGATGGGGCTTCCTGCCTGATAACTGTGAATGCTGTGAGTAATGGCTGCACGTGCCTGAGAGTTCCCAGAGGAGGGAATGAACGTCTGCAATGAGAAACAGCCATGAGGTAAGCCTGACAGCAAGGGGATATAACTGTGGTGAGGCTTGAGAGCCTGCGCAATGAACAGTGCACAACCTGTGTGACCACAGGGTTTACAGAGTGAAGCTCTGTCATGGACGCTATACTGCTGATATGAACTTTATGTTGCTGCTGTGGGTTTATAATGCCTAATAAACCGCATGGAGGTATGATTTTCTGGAAAACCCGTGCCGGACGTGATAATTTGGCTGCCAAGTGAGTGATCCCCTATGTGAATGACAGCGCTACCTTACAAGTAACATAGTAACATAGTTATCAAGGCCAAAAAAAGACATTTGTCCATCCAGTTCAGGCTATATTCCATCAGAATAAATCCCCAGATATACATCCTTCTAAAGAACCTAATAACTGTAAGATACAATATCGTTATGCTCCAGGAAGACATCCAGGCCTCTCTTGAACCCCTCGACGGAGTTCACCATCACCACCTTCTCAGGCAAGGAATTCCAGATTCTCACTGCCCTAGCAGTAAAGAATCCTCTTCTATGTTGGTGAAAAAAACCTTCTTTCCTCTAGACGCAGAGAATGCCCCCTTCTGACTGTCACATTCCTTGGTATAAAGAGATCCTCTGAGAGATATTTGCATTGTCCCATTTTATACTCATACATGGTTATTAGATCACCCCTCAGTCATCTTTTTTCTATACTAAATAATCCTAATTTTGCTAATCTCTCTGGGTATTGTATTTCCCCCAGCTCCTTTATTAATTTTGATGTCCTCCTTTGTACTTGCTCTAGTTCTATTATATCCTTCCTTAGCACCAGTGCCCAAAAAATTGCACAGCACTCCATGTGCGGTCTAACCAGGGATTTGTACAGAGGCGGTATAATGCTCTCATCATATGTATCCAGACCTCTTTTAATGAACCCCTTGATCCTGTTTGCCTTGGCAGCCGCTGCTGGGCACTGGTTGCTCCAGGTAAGTTTATCATTAACTAGGATCCCCAAGTCCTTCTCCATGTCACATTTACCCAGTGGTTTTCTGTTCAGTGTGTAATGGTGATATTTGTAATGCTGCTGAAGAGGAGGTGCTGGTGAGGGAACAGAGGTTGCACACACAGCATAACAATACTGAGCAGCAGCACAGGTGTCACAGGTAATGAAACAGTGGTCAGACAAGCGGAGTCATACACTGTCAGGATCAGAAGTACCAAAGGTCACAGCATTGCACTTTGTCAGAGATAAGCCAGAAGTCAGTGCCTATAGGGAACGTGATATCTAAAACGTGAGATGTAAGACGTAGTCAGGGTACAAGCCAGCGAGTCAAAGCCAGTAGGGGAGCGTGGTATCTGGGACGGAAAACAAGAGGCGGGGTTCAGAGATCAGGCCGAGTCATACATTGTAGGGAAACACCAGATGCACACAAAGCCAGAGATAGGGAATGGGTGACACACAAATACAGGAAGTCAGAGACAGAAGATTCACTAGGGTATATGAGTCAGCAGCTCTAGCCTGGAAGCATGAACTATATCTGATGCTGGCCAGCAGGCTGCAGAGGACGCAAATAGCCTAGCCAGCTCCAAAACGAGGCAGAGGGGATTAACCACCGAATGACCAGTCCAGAGAAAAGATAGCAGAAAAAAAACCAAACTGGACCATGACAGTACCCCCCTTTCAATTGCTTGGCCACAGGACTCCCAGGCTTCCCTGGACAATGAGCGTGAAAGGCCCGGACCAACCGATCCGCATTGAACTGAATGTGCCGACACCCACGACCGGTCTTCAGGACCGTAACCTTTCTAATGGACCAAGTACTGAAGTGAACGGCAGAGCATACGAGAATCCCCCACCTGGTAAACGGCCCCACAGAACGTCTTTTATCCGCAAAAAAAATTATATTTGCCCTCAGCCTCCCCGATCTTTTTCTGAACTTCTCTCTAGATCTCTCCCAACAGCAGAAAGGCCGACTCAGCCCCTGGACACCCAAAATCCAGCTGAGAAAACTCACCAAAGTGAGAGTGAAACCCATAGTTGCAGAAGAATGGGGAAGTACCAGTGGACTGATTGACACAATTATTGAAAGCAAATTCTACCATGGGTACCGCAGAACACCATTCACCCTTTCTATATGTGGCAAGACACCGCAATATCTTCTCTAAAGATTGATTGTTCCTTTCAGTCTGACCATTGGTCTCGGTATGGTAGGCTGATGAAAAGGTCAGACTGATACCCAGCCTTTTACAAAAGGCCCTCCAGAATTTAGCCACAAATTGCACCCCTCTATCGGACACCACACTGACAGGCACACCATGCAATCGGACAACATGCTCAATGAATAGTTTTTATAGAGTCTCTGCATTAGGGCGGCCTGCCAAAGGTACAAAATGCGTCTGTTTACTGAACCTATCAACAACTACAACAAACCTCTACATTTAACACTTCCTCCACTGCTTCTGCATCCTCTATCTCCTATAGAGCCTCCACCTGTGCCCTCAACCTCTGTTTTAATGAAACATGTGTTCCAACAGTTCAGAGGGAATCCTCAGCACCTCTGTACTGCGCAGCTAGGGCTCACCGCAATCAGGCAGTATTAAAATTGATATACCTTGGAGATCACAGTCATACAGCTGAATAGTTGTGGATAGCTCTCCAGGCTGATTTTGATCAATGGCTGTCTCCACTGAACCTGCATCCAGGTAAGGCCGTGTCCGATAACGGTGTAACATAGTAACCCCAATGTGGAGCTTCGTGTTTGCCGCATGGGTTTTTTTGTCTTCCTCTGGGTCAACATATTAGGCTATGGGTTGAACTAGATGGACTTAAAGTCTCTCTTCAACCTTAAATACTATGTTACTATACTCTCCTCTTTGTTGTTCATGGTTGGCGGGAGGGGACGGAGCAAATGAGCCTCATTGTTACCCAGCCACCAACATAACATGGGCTTGGACTTCATGGTAGAGCCCGACATATAAGTGCCTTCTTGTTGCACTATTTACAACATGATCCCCGCATACTTATGATTAGAAATAATGCTGACTACTGGGTTGCAACTCTGTTAGATCCACATTATAAAATCAAATTTTGCCAGATAATTCCCACCCTAGAAAGGGACCCGCAAATGCTGGAGTATCGACATATGCTTTTGCACAACCTTAAGAGAGCTTTTCCCAAGACAAGAGTGAAGCACACAGCTCACATCTCAGCTCTACACTTACAACCTCCGGCATGTCAATTTGTCAACGCCAAAACATTAGCAGCAGCAGCAGCAGTGGTGGAAGTGGAAGAAGCTACTTCTGTGAGTCCTTTCACATTTATTTTAGACCAACTCATGCACCAGCACAACAGAGTCCAAGTCTTACACGTGGTGAATGATTGGAGAGGATGATGCAGGAGTATCTAGACCTGAAAATAAATACCTTCAGGGAGGGATTGGATCCGTCCACATTTTGGTCTTCCAAAATGGATGAGTGGACTGAGCTCACCTCACACTCCTTGGAGATTTTATCGTTCCTAGCAGCCAGCGTTCTCTCAGAACATGTCTTCAGCACTGCTGGTGGTGTCCTGATGGATAAGCGCAGCCGTCTGTCCCCTGAAAGTGTAATAAAAGTTGTTCCTGTGGATTATCTTTTGGCGGATGTCTAGACTCTGGCTACACTGTAGCCTTAGTACATATAAGTCGGCTTGATGTATAGTTATTGACTATTAGTATGATTTCTTTTTTCAGTTATTGAGTAGTGGCAATTATTTTCATTGAATGATTGGAGCTATTCTCTCATTAGAGATACCACTATTCCATGGTGTTCTGACTACTTTAGTTAGTGTCACTATTGTGTGGTGGTGACTAGACAGGGTCAGGGAGAGCAAGGAGAGCTGATGAGAAGCAGGGCAGTCATCATCGACTGCATCCCTACTCCTCTTTTGCTGATCTGTTCTCATTCAGATGCAAGTCCACAGGGTTGTTTTGTGTGGTACTACTTCAGCAGTCATTCACAGCTTTATTAAAGTAAGAGGTCTCATTTATAGGTCAATCTATCGAAGGTTCTCAAGTGTGTTTGAGGCACTCAGGATTGTTTGGTATTTTTAATATAGTTTAATAAAGGTCATTTTTAGAGGGTTTTTGCTTTCTGTTAACTAGGCACCATTCTGGTCATCTCCAGCCAGTGTTCTCTCCAGTGTTTTCTAGATGACCTGGAAGTCACTTTTCAATGTAATTATGAGAGCCAGAATGAGGATTGAGAGCTTAATCTCTGATTTCCAGCCAGTTAGGAGTTGTGGTCACAAGATGGTGTAATGGGCTAGAAGAGGCACCAGGAAGATTAGAAGATGGTGGCTGGTATTTTGCTAGCGGCAATGAACATGCATTAGTGATATTAATCTGGCGGAGAAATATTAAAAAAATGCCGGAGTGATGCTTTAATGTTACAAGAGGTCTATATTTCATCACGTTAAATCCTGTATACCGGTGAATAATGTTGGAAGAATAATTACAAACTTTAAGTACAATATAAAAGCAAATATGTCCAATAATGTGTTGCTAACTTCTTTATGTTTAATCTAACACTGACTTTTGTTCCATGGGTTAACACAACCCATTGACTATTTTAGTATAATTTTTGGGAAAAATGTATTTTTTTACTCCCAGACAACAACCTAGACTATTATCTAATGATATCATAATCATTATAACAACAAAGCTTTCTGAGACCATGTTTATATTCAGGGCATGAATAAGGGGTTTTAAAAATAGTGCTAATAAAGAAAAGCTAACAAACATAAAAGTTTATATATTGATACAGCATTAGTTATGCTTAAAAATAGCTGTATTATCTATATAAAACAATATTTGCCTTTAATATATTTTATAATCCTCTAAATGCTTTTTAATGTAGCTTCAACTTTTTCCATATACACCAAAATCAACCAACCGGTAACTTATTGTTGGCATGAATTTGTAGCAAAAAAAGTCTATTGTATCTCAACTATGTTCACATAAAAGACTTAAAGTCAGAAAAATTTGACAGGTGATTTAAGGAAGATTCACAGGCACTGATTCTAACCTTTAAAGTAAAATGGATAAAGTCTGTGTAGGATCCGTGCGTAATTTGCATCAACAAGAAAAAGATAATTTACATAATTTCTGTGATGTGGATATCAAATCCACAACAGTTAAACGTCCTCCCCCATTTGTATGACTATGCGGATTTCCCATTGAGATCAAAGTCCTATTTAACCAGATTTTGTGCTAATCTTTGCTTGGGATATGCACCAAAACCTGCGTAAAAAAAACACATTTTCATTAAATATTTGCTAAATTTATTTTTCAAATATCTTTCTTACAGCCATTTATTTTAACCAGATCAAAACAATAGATGAAGATTTACATAACAATGTATGTGAATTTTTTTTATAGAAGAATTTCAAATGTATGGATTCTATAAACAGTTATCATGCCCTGCAGGAATCTGAGGTTCAACGAACACATTTCTCCTAGGATTGCTTTTCTAAAGAAGTACTTTGTTTACTATTGATGCTACGTATGGGAAGACATTAAATTTAAATTAGAAAATTTCTATTTTTAATCCCAGAATTCTCAGCTTTCATAGACTCCAACACGTGCATTGTTTATAGATTAAGCTGTCCTTAGATGCTTCTTCCATATAACTGAGAAACTTCATTACATTGTAAATTGATAGCACTCAAGTCTGCTAAAAGCTCAACTTCACACAATGATAATGACCTTTTAAAGAATGATTTGGAGCCAAAAATATACATACATTTTATAGTTCTGAACCAATTGTGATTATACTCATTTTACATTTGATATTCATTTTTCTTTAGAATGCATGTTTTCCTCTGATTAGATGTGGTCATTAAATACTTCATTTTCTTGAAATGAGGGGCGAATGGTGAAAAATGGGAATCCTTAAAGCTCATTGCAAGGAGCAGCGCAGGCAAATGCGAAAGTGAATGGATCCCGGTGCCATTCAAAAAACCAAATTACAGCCAATTACATAGATAGAGTTCAAGCTCTAGGCAAATAAAAAAAGATTACAATAGCTTACAACCTTGCAAACTAAAGTTTTTAAGACTTCAAAAACTGCTCTTGTGACATCTACGGTTTTCAAATGCCAGGCATAAACAGTATTATTAAAGAAAAGATGACAAGCAGAAAAGTTTATGTGTTGATATTGCATTGGGTAATGATAAAACACAGCTGCATTATGAATTTTAAATGAATTGCTTTGCCTTTAATATTTATCGTATAAATATAAGCACAAAAGATATACCCATTATAGCATCATAAGCAGAATCCGTACTATGCAGTATAAATGGCTGCATCAATAATTTTTCAATATTTTTCAGCAGGGTGGCCTAGGGTGACTTAACTGATGTAAAATGAAAACTAGTTCCTTTAAAAAAAAAAAGCCTTTACTGCAGTTGTGTTAACAAAACTCAGATTAATTTAGCAGTAATCAATATCAGTATACCAATGTAGCAATTGCCAAGCGAATGCTCCAAAAAGTGCTATATTTGTATCACACTTACTTTATTTCCATAGGTTGGCCTCAAATTAAAAGTTGCACCAAATGGGGAAAATTATTCAAACAGCGCAGTATGCCAGAACCCAAAACAAAGATTTGTTTGGCACTTGCTACGTCTGTGATAAAAACAGATCCTAAGAGCTTTGTAGTAAAAGAACCATTGCCACTTTAACTAGCTACCAACATATGAAGTCCTGGTATGTCATATGCCAGCTCCCTGACTATGATGTGGGCGAGCATGCATCTTTCCCAGCAGATGATGGCTGAATTATTCAGCCATCATCTGCCTGTAACAGCCGTGGATGGAGCAAAGAGGAGCCCACAGCTGTTTACTTGTTAAGTGCTGCTGTCAATCTGTGACAGCGACACAATGTAAACAGTTGGGGGGTGCATCATTCTATGTGCCCATTAAGAATACTGCGGTATTGCTGTGTTTGATTAAATAAATCAGACAATTGTAGGTTTAAGTACCATAACGAGACTAACAAATATAGTAAAAAGTAAAAAATAAAGTTCAAATACAAAAGTTCAAATCACCTCTCTTTTCCCCATAAAAATAAAGAATTTTAAAAAATAACAAAAATACACATAGCTGGTATCACTGTGTTTGTAATAGTAAAGTAAGTGAAATCCATCAAAACATAAAATCAGTTAACCCGATCGGTAAACTACTTGCTGTCTAACAGAAAGCTTTTACATGTGGAGATAAATTGGTAACAATGAGTTCCTGTGCGGAAATATAGATAGACGACTATGGTAATTGTTTTCATATTTTCACAGGGTTCAAGCTGGAGCAAGATTGTATTTAGGTCTGACAACTAATTTGAGATATTTTACATGATTATTGCCTTTTGTAAAATTTGCTGTACCGAGCTTATACATTTTCTAACTCACCAATTATTATTGGCAAATTTTGCGACTCATAGGGGTTATCTGAGGTTTTGCTTATTTTAGAGGAAAAGGAGAAACTGCTTTGTCAAAGTTACATTGCAAAAATGCAAATAAAGTTACATTGCAGGCAGCTGCAGAACCAAGACACAAATGAGTATACAGATGTACCCCTTTGTTTGGACCCTATACCTAATATATTGCCTCTCCCGAGTCTACAATTATATATGGGCAGGTAGGATGAAGCTTTATGCCTTGTCGCTGGCTATTGGGCTAGTTTGTCCCCTAAGTACCTTCATTTTTAGCATGTTTTCTATAGCAGTAATGTAATTACAATTTCACATATTCAATGTTATATATTATAGCATTTCAGAGAGCAGCTTTAATTTGTTTGTCTTCTGAAATTTTACACAATAAAAAGATTGCACAAGAAATGCACAAACTGTATAGTTGCTGGTGAAAAGTAAGCACACAGTTTGACACTGATTTCAATTTTGTGTCTGTATAAACTATTGTGCTATCTTGCTTCTGCTTTCTATTGCATTAAGAATGAAGAAAAATAATATTCAAGTAATTGTGATTCAAATACAATAGGACAGATGCCAGTAATAATATATCACAGTGGCACTGCTGCTGTCACCTTCCCAATTTCTCTTCTCCCCTATTTACTGAATTTTTTTAATATTCCAAGACTAATACTTTCATCTTCTTCAGTGTTGCAGTTATACAACATATTACCATCTGGAGTATTTGTCCAATGTATTAAGGGTTCTCCCTGTTGCTGAGCTGTGAGCTTGTGAACTCTTACATATTCTAATTATCCTAAAATTACCCTAAAAGGTTGCTGAATTCCCTGCCTAGGCTTTTATACAAGCTATGTTGTTCTTCATGCTTGGCTCCATTATACCATGTAATGTGATTACTGCACAGCATTATGGAGAAACCCTAATTGTTGTACTTGAAATCATGTCATCCTTCTCTGACAAATGTAATATTCTGTAATATGTAAAAAAGGTGTCAGGCATTTCTCGGTAATTCTTGCAAATCGAATCACAAATTGTTCAATTTGCCACGTCCTGCAAATTTTATAAAAGTTGACTCAAATTAGATTTGCATTGAATCAATTCAATTCATTTGGATCGAATACCCAATAAACACTTAACCAAAGTCAGAAAAATATAAATATAAGTTATACTGTTGAAAAGTTAAGACTAATATGAAAGGGTCTCTTAATACAAAGTAAATGAAATATAAAATATTTTATAATTTTGTATTAGGAAAAAAAGATTTATTCTCAATATAGAACAAAAACTATAGCTCAATTACTGATAACATAAGCACAAATCCTAGAGTTTTCCCCCCAAACTAATAGCCAATATCTATCTGTTCATGAATTCCGTTGGGAAATTTTGTTGAAAGATTTCAATCCAATACACTTTTATCTGTCATCCCCTTTGTCCCAATGTCATTGGATCAAGAATTAGAAGCCTTAATTGACTAGAATTATGGTCTGTAGAGAAAGCATGTCTTTCAACAAGGGAATCTATATTACCTTTCACGATGGTATATTTCTGTTCATTAAAAAGCATTTGAAATCTCCTTGAGCATTGTCCTATATAACATATTCCACAAGGACATTTTAAAGCATTGACTACATGATCTGTGTCAGAGGAAAATGCCCACATAATTGCAGAGTTAAAGTAACATTATGCTGTTCCAGGAACGCCAACCTATGCAGGGAGACAGACAGAGAAGAGATACATATATAAGTTTAGAAGAAAAGTTTAACAAGACTATAGTGATGAACTGGGAAAAGGATGTGACAAGTTCAGAAAGAGAGTAAAAGTAAAAATCTCATAATAGCAAAATTTATCTGAGCTTTTAAAATAATTAGAATTAAACATTTAATGTAAATAATTTGAATAATGAGAAGATAGAAAAGTGTTTCTATTGCTAAACATATTAATCTTATTAGGGCCAGGAGTGTTTAAGAAAATGGAAAATCTACACTCAATCAATACGTACTGTGATACTGTGTCCCCTGGTATAAAAAATTGGCATAGGAGAAGAGCTCATGTAACTGCTGCAGACAATCGTGGATGCTGATTGATTACAGTCATCAAATTGCATTAGGGCAAAGGAAGCTAACTCAGAGAAATGTGAAGACTGATTGGCTGCAGCATTCATATGATAACCCTTCCCAAAAATAATCTACATCCAAGAGTTAACTACAGTATACCGAGAAACAAAGCTGGTCTTCGAGGAGAGTATGTTGTTTAGTTTTTTTATTTCTTAAGGTGTCATGTTGCTTATTTAGGCTAGGTTCACATTTGCGTTTGAGTCCGCAGCGTATCATCTGCATTCCCAAATTCATGCAAAAATGCATGCAAATGCATGTTTACGCAACATTTTTTATCATCATCTTACGCATGATGCCAAAAAACACTGTTTGCATGCATGTGTATGCATTTTTACATGCATTTGCGTTGTATATGCGCATGCGTTAGAAATTTCCAATGTTTTGCAGTAGCTTTTCTTTGACATTAGACACCCAGTAGGTGTGTCTCAAGGGATTTCTATACATATAGACACACTGCATTGAGGAAATCCTTGCCTTTGGCTGCTGTATCTAGCTGCAAGATGGATCTTGACCTGGACAGCCTCCTAGAAGTTGACTGCTGCCTTTGCTTTTGCTTGTTAAGGACAAAGAAGAAGAGAAAGACAGAGAAGACGTTGTCATCGCTATTGGCAGCACCCTATCGTTGAACTCCGAGAGAGCCATGGAGCTTACCACTCTTTGTACACATAACAGCAGCAAAACCCAAAGAAGTTTTTTGACTACACGAGGATGTTGCAACAGAGCTTCCATGACTTGCTGCTACGTGTCCAAGGATCCATCGCCAGGCAGGACTTACAGCATCATCGAACAATTCCTGCTGAGGAACGTCTTTTGGTGACCCTGAGGTACGTAGTGTTGAAAAAGAATGTCCTGTCACAAATAACCCTATCCCTACCCTATCCCTAACCCTATCCCTAACCCTAAGCAGTGTACTGATTTTTGTTTCTTATTTTCTTTTCCACAGATTCCTGGCTACTAGAGAGACATTATCATCATTACATTTCCAATTCAGGATTGGAGTATCCACCCTTTCTGGGATTATTGTAGGCACTTGTCTTGCTGTAGTTGACATTCTGCTGCAAAAATTCCTCCCCCAACCCACAACTGAACTCTGGATTGAAAATGCTTCCAAATTTCATGAAATTTGTGATTTTCCTGTGTGGGGGCTGTGGATGGCAAAAACATTAGGATTATGAAACCAGCTGGAAATGGAACAGAGTACTTCAATTACAAAAAATACTTTTCCATTGTTCTAATGGCTATTGCGGATGCCTAGTGTAGATTTATTGCCATGGACATTGGCTTATTTGGACGAGGAAATGACTCACAGAAGTTCAAAAACTCTGACATGGGCCAACGTCTGTATGGGAATGATTTTAATTTTCAGCCGCCTCGACCCTTTGCCAACACTGATGGACCGCTAATGACTTTTGTTGTTGTTGGGGATGAAGCATTCCAAATGTGTGCCAACCTCATTAAACCATACTCAAGTCGGAACTTAAATCACACAAAAAAATTTCAACTACAGACTGACAAGGGCATGAAGAACCGTGGAGTGTGCATTTGGATTGCTGGTATCGAAATGGCGCATTTTGTGCACATCCATTAATCTAAAAATTGACACTATTGATGAGGTTGTGAAAGCATGTGTTGTTCTGCACATCTACATCCTGGTAAAAGAGCAACCAAGCTTACAACCTGAGGAACCTGTTACATTGCATGATTACTAATTTCACCCTTTGAGAACCACAGTGGAAGTTGCCCAGATAAGGGATAAGTTTGCCGCTTACTTTGTTTCATATAATGGACATGAGGCATGGAAGATGAAATGATTTAAGCTGCTAAGTTAAATGTACCTGTTATGTTGTTATGTTTAAAACATACCTGTAATGTCAAATATTACATACCTGTTATGTTTAAATGTACCTGTGATGTTAAAATGTACATGGAATGTAAAAATGTACCCTAATGTTTGCTGAGTTAAATGATAAACTACCTTCCCTCAAAAATAAAGTGTGTTTGTGTTGGCAGCGGCGCATAAAGATACAAATAACACAAGATATAGTGCTAACAAAATACAACTTTTATTTTCAAAACTTTAACAAAAAAGAAGGGTTAAGGTTGGGGTGATTGGTGTTTTCTTTGGGCTTTATGTGAGGGTGAGATGGGGTGGACCTTGGGAGAGAAGAGCTGTGAGGATTGGGTGGTAGTTGATGAGCAAGGGGTTACAGAGGAAGGGTCTACAGGGGAAGGGGCAACAAATTGAAGGATTGGATCAGGGATGGCAGTGGAGACATTGGGGTTAGATGACAAAGTATAATCATGGGAATCGATAGACAAGCTGGAGAGAACAGACAGACACAAGGGAAGGTATTGACAAATTGGTAGGTGAGGGTGGAGGTGGTGGGTTCAATGTGGGCATAGTTTTTTGGCTCCTGGTTTTTGTCCAGGTGGCAATATTTTTTTTTGGACCTCGCAGTTCTTGGCTGAGTGGGAGTGGTGGCCTCTGTAGCAGTCATCTTGCTTGGTGCTGGACTGGGCCGCATTGTGGATACTGCTAGCTGCAGGGGTGCTGGACAGGGCAGGGGTGCTGGACTGGGCAGGGGTGGTGGACTGGGAAGCATCGTTGATACTGCTGGCTGCATGGGTGCTGGACTCTGAAGCATGGTGGATGCTGCTGGCTGCAGGGTTGATGAACTTGGCAGCATGGTCGCTCAGTGAACTGGAGGCGGTGGTGGTGGCGGATAGTTCGGTGCTGTGGGAGCTGGAAAGTAGATTGGCTATTGGTAATATCCTCCGGCCTGTTGATTGTAGGTTTGTGACTGCTGCTGGGACTGCTGCAATGCATGGCTGTAAGCAACCTGGCAGGAATGCATGACGTTCAGCTGGAGTTGAGGTGTAAGGTTTTCTGACATGCTCCGCTCAATTGCAGCAAAAAAATGTTGTGGCGGTCTTTCAAGGTTGGCTTCCAGGCGGTCAAGGCGTTTGTTGACTTCCTTGAGCCCACTCTTCACTCTGTCAGCAATCAATCAAATCCCATCCTGGAAGACCGAGCTTAATTGCATAAACTCGGGTATGCCCTTGTTGAAGCAGTCCTTCATCGAGTTCCAACGGATTTTGATTCGCTTCACTGTGAAGGGGAAAAAAAAATAATTTGAAAACAGTGCACATCCATTCACAGGTTCACTGCTGTTTCATACCACATTGCATTACTTACCAAATTCTGTTCTGGCACGCGGCGTGGCACAGTCCCAACAAGGCTGCAGAGCTGTTGCCACTTCTTCCCAGAGCCATCGAATCACCACATTGTCAGAGTGCTGGCAGTCACGGGTTTCCCACAACGGTACTCGCTCTTGCACGAGGTGAATAAGTTGCTCGCTGTAAATGTTGAGTGTGGCTTCTTTCCACTGTGAAACCTATAGATAATATAGAAAAAAGAATTTTAAGTAAAGCTGAAATCAATTGTATTACTACTCTGATGAACAGAATACTTACACTAAGTCTTTCCTCCTGAGACACATGAGCCTGAGGACCCTGGGAAGAATCATCTCCACTCGACTGCTCCTGCTCTTCATCACTGCCAGGTACCTGTAAAGAAATTAAATGATTTAACACATGTGGAGTATTGCCAGTCAGTACATACCAATCAGTATACCAAATGTGATTACATAATCTTTGTCGGATCCTCCCTGTGAAAACGTCAGTTCTTCGCTTGAGGACATTTTGAAGAGCAGGCAGCAATCAAGTGAAACACTACAGAAAAGAGCAGAGAAGCAAAATTAAACTTGTAAAGATCCAAACACAATGTAAACCAAAAAATGGACACAAATACTTACAGGCAGTAGTCCAACAGCACAGCAGTCAGCACAGGCCAGGGACAGATGGCAGCAACAAGAGACAACCACAGCACCAGGAGACGACCACGAGAAAATTGCTGCACCAGAAGACAACCAGGATACACTCACGGCATCAGAGAATCGACCAGTCTACAAGGAACAGAAAAAGCATTCAGAAAGACAGACATTTACAATGCTTCTATACTTACATAGACAGTGTTGTCCTCACCATGACAGAAAGCAGCAACAGGAGATCAACTGGAGAAACCCGCTGCACCAGGAGCCAACCACTGCACCAGGACAGTTGACACGTCTAAAAGTAAACAGAAAAAAAAACTAGTACAAAGTACAAACAGTAGTGAGAGAGACAGACATTTTCTAAGCTTCTATACTTATATAGCCAGTGTTGTGGTATTGTCCAGAGTCCAGAGAGTTATGGCCTTACAGTGTCCACACTTCCTTTTATAGAGCTATCAATTAGCAGGTGATTGAATCACTTCCTGGAATAACTCATTAAAAAAATGCGTGCATATAGAACGCATGTGCATATGCATGTCCTTGCGTACGCATGCGCTACCATAGACAGTAATGCATTTATTTAACGCACTCATCCGCATGCACATGAATGCGCATATTTGATGGATTTTTGCCGCTTCCAAAAATCCAACATGTTGCGTTTGCCAGACCCCGATGCACACGAAAAGCAACGCATGCTTACACTGAGGCATACGAACTGATGCAAACGCATGCCCCTGCGTACACCACAGATGAAACGTTGGGCAAACAGATGGAAATGTGCAACCAGCCTTAGAAGGGTTACTATTTCTCTAAATTAATTAGATAGACTCATACATTATTCCCAACCAACGCTGGCTTTTACCCATGCAACAATTGTAAATGCAAAAAAAAGAAAGGAATTTCTTAAAGGGGATGATAAAGTTATTATTCAGGACTACATAACATGTAGCACCACTGAATACTCTATTGAATGGCCATGCAATAAAAGATATTTAGACAGAACAAAATGTCCCATGGCAAAATGAATAGGTGAGCATTAGTTCAATATAGAAAAGAAATTCCATGGCCACCCCTTATTAAAACATTATGCTGGCCAATATGGGGGGCTCATATAATGGTAGACCAATATGGGGAATATAAATGGTACAAGAAAGTTAGCAAGGGGCAATTAAATGAATAATATGTCAAGGGTTGAGAGCCAATGGATTTCTGAATTAGATAATTTTAAACTCAAGGGGTTAAATAGTGAGATTGAGCTAATTGCATTACAATGAATACCTAACAACGAGAGCACATACAGGTGTTGCTATTCTGCTGGAGCTATATAATGGATAACCTAATGTTTTGGAATCAGAGTAAATGAAGACAGCACCAGAATCATATTCAGGACATAAATGCATCATGAGACTAAATATCAGTATATTAATATAATATCACCAATCTCATTATAGAAATCAATTAAAGTCTCTGGTCAATCCCATATACATTTGCATAGTATGACAATGGTAATGAAATATTAGAGTTGGGAGTTGTTGTTAACAGTCTATATTAAGACTGTGGACCATATGGGGACCACAGTACTAATGGCATGTTCTTCTCAACTTGAAGTCATTCTCATCCCTTTCATCTTCATGACACCATAATGACTTATTACATCCACTGCTCATTTCGGCAGGTTTCTGTCTTCTCTGGTTTCTGCAGCCCATCCCAACATCATGCCCTTAAAAAACAGTGTCCTCATAATGTCCCTAAATAAAATAATCTGTCCACATCATACCACTGGATAAATAATTGTTCTCACTCTACTCCCTGCATAAAATATGCCCCCCATAAGAGGTACATGTCCTATACACCTTCCTTTACTAAAAAATATTGCCTGCATACTTTCTGCCATTATTAGTTCTAAGCATCACACAGACTCAACATATTAGCTATAACCATCACACGCTCCTCCTTTAGTAACTATAATTGCCAAACTGTACCCTTATAAAGCCCCCGTTACACATAGCGATATCGCTTGCAATATCGCTGTAATGTCACCGATTTTGTGACGTTATAGCGATATTGTTAGCAATATCGCTATGTCTGATACTTACCTCCGACCGGCTCCCACGCTGCTCATTGCTGGTCGCGTGAGAACGTCCTGGATCATTTCTCGTCGGGCGCTTCCTGCTGGGCTTCCTGTAGAGAGACGAGCGACGTGTGGATGCGGGCAGGAGGACGCCAGGATCGCCACATCTGACAGGTAAGTAATGACCCCTGACCCCTGCTATGTCGCTGGTGAGATCTGCCTGTGTGGCAGCTCACTAGCGACCACTTAGCGATGCACCAGCGATCCATATCATTGTCGGGATCGCTGGTGCATCGCTAAGTGTAATGGTACCCTTAGCTATAACTGCCATCACTGTGAGATTCCTCAGACGGTTGTATGATGTGAGATGTGAATGCCTTGCCTGCCCTCCTCTAGTTATGCCCCTGTCTTAGGGGAAATGAACATGGAATTGTCTAATCATAATAACTTATACTATACACTGCTCCGGCTGCTGCTTTTAAAGACAGAAGCGGACATCTATGACGTGTAGCGGGAGCTCAGCTCCGGAGCCCCCTCCGCGCTTGGTGACACAGTTCTGATGCACATGTTTATAATTTTGCATAAGAGGTTAAAATATAGAAAATGTTAATAAATTAAGCCTTTTGGGGGCAGATGACTGCTGTTCCAGTGTATATAAACAGGTAGTGTACATGGAAGAAGCCATAGCTTTTTGACAAGCTATGGTGGTGAAAACTTCATCCCTGTTTTGGGAAGTAGCAATATGCTTGTTATTTGTTAAATGAAGAAGTTATAGCTTTTTAACAAGTCTTCAGCAACTTATTCCATTTATGTGAATACTAGTTTTTCTCTTTGCAAATAAAAGAATCAATATCTTTTTAACTAGCTGTCAAAAATTATTATGGCATTGCAGTTTGAACTATTAAGCAGTTTTGAGGGTTTTTTTACTTTAAGAATTTTTAATCCATTTGAAAATTTTCCTTCTTTATGGTAAAAAGCAAAACATTTTCTGTTATGAAAGTAAAGATGCAATGGCTTCTTAAAAATGTATGTCCATTGTTTGGGAGTTTATCTTGTACAGATGGTTCCTGGCAGCAGCAGTATCAACACAATGAACAAGCCAAAAATGCAAAGCTGTCTACTGGCAGCTGCAGTGGAGGCAGCCGCAACAGCACAGTAGAGATTAAGATGGGACAATCAAGGAGATGCACAATTGTGAAGGCCAGTACTGGCAGCTGCAGCAGCAGAATTGTATGTCTTTAAAACAAATTGGACAGTCAGAAGATGAGTCACTGTCTGCCATCAGTGGCCATGGCAGCAACAAAACAGTATAAAATTAAAATGACTGGCAGAGGGATGTCCAACTGTCTAGGGCCAGCACTCGCAGCTCCGGCAGCAGTTACACAGTCTGGAAATAGCCTAATGCACAAGATAGACATGCCATCCTGGGTGGGAAGCATCAGCGTTAATGACAGCAGATTAGTGTAGAATATAATGTACAATGGAAAGACAGACAACTGCTATGCACAATTAATCATTGGCATTTGCCGTAGCTGAAGGAAAATCGGCAATGAACCATGCATGATTCATTTTGCCAAATAGAAGGTTTTCCACACTTATGCTGGACAATTTGGTCTGCTTTAGCATGACAAAGCTATATGTGATGCTGAATTCCTTCTATGACTATATGATAGACAATATGTTCATATACAGTTGAATGTCCGTAATATAAAGATTAGCAGATGTGGCAGCAGAGGAGGAGTATTGTTCAGAACACCGACTTAAACAGGCAATGCCAATGTCATAGACAACATCATCCTACTGTGATTGAGACAAGTGATGTCCTATATCTTTCATCCACCCTCTCATTCCTTCTCATTAGTATGCTTGCAAAGGAAGACAAATGGGATATGCATGACCTGTGCAAGTCCACATTTCTCTTCCTGATATCTTGGCTGAAATCTTTAGACTTTCCCATGAGGCTACACAAAGAAAAAGTGTGTTTCAGGTGTGTATTAAAATGCATCCGCATGTGTGTTTCTAATTAACTCAGGTGCTGCCAAAAAACTTCCAAACACATGACATCATCATAAAGGCAGTCCAGAATTGTTTAAAGGCATAGTATTATTAGTGCATGTAACCTTTTGACTTTGCAGTAAGTAATAAAAATGCCTTAAAACATTCTCTCTCTCATTATTTTGGCATTAGGCAAATATTAATAAATTAATAATTATGGTAATCCTAACTGACCTAAAACGGAAAAGATGTATTCTGATTTCATGTCAGATATTGAGAAAAACATGCATATGTGTCTTTTTATATAGCGTATGCAAACTTTTGGATTCAACTGTAGATCGAGAAGTAAACTCCCATAAAGCAAAATTTGACATTTTAAAACAACAGTGCTGGTCTGGCCAGTAACACATCTGTTCAAAAACAAAACTTAATTGTCTAGATCTAAAAAAAGAAACACTAAACAGGTACACGCAAAGAAGGTCAGCAGCTGAAACAGGGCAGTGTGTTGGTTTAGTGTTGTCAATTTGGACTAGGGAAACAGTAATGCAAAAATAGAAATGAGTAGTTAAATGCCTAGATTTTTTCAATATCTTTTCCTAATTTTTTCCAATTTCACTCCCAAAACCAGCGATACCAAATGGGATGAAATAAGAAATATTTGGTAGGTACTATAGTTCAAAGGAACAAATTGAAAAAGTCAGCACTTTTAACACATAGTACTGTTGGTGTGTGTAGAGTTGTTAAATTGATCTAGTGGTGCAGTCATGCAAAAACAAACAAGCATAATTAAAACTATAGATTTTTTTATTAAAATATTCTATTTTTAATCTTTAAAAAAATTCACGAGTACATTGCAATGACTAAAAAGTGAAATCTAAGAACATCTTCCCCCAACCATCCAGGACAAATTTGGTGACAAACAATACTTTCTTAAACCCCTTAATGACCGCCGATATGCCTTTTAATTGCAGCAGTTAAGGACACTTATTCCTCAGTGCCGCTTTTACGTGACACTGAAAAATAAGGGTATAGCTCCCCGCAGCATCTGAAAATCTCATGGGATTCGGCTACCGGGAGTAGCTGAGACCCTGGAAAACATGATTTGGGTCGGTTTTTACAGTCCCCTGTCACGTGATTGCCTTTAATCATCGAATAACTTTGATCAAAGAAACAAGTCAGGTTTCCATTTATTTCTATCTCCTCTGATATAATCTAGCATACCAGAGGAGAGAGAAATGGGGTCCCCTGAGCCCCCTGGGAACCTCCACCATCACCGGATCCTCCTGTGGCGTCCCCTGACGTTCCCTGAAGTTTTTCTAAAGAAATTTTCCACTAACATGAAGTACGATATGTAACAAAAAAACAGTCTCAGAATCAGTGGGCTACGTTGAAGCGTTCTTGAGCTATAACCCCATAAAGTGATAGTGGTCAGAATTGTAAAAATTGGCTTGGTCTAAATTGACTAGGTCATTTAGGGGTAAAAATGTTTGAGTACCATGTCACAAACAAAAGTAATAAGTTAGTGGCTCACTAAGCAAAATATTGACATTTTGGGCCCATGGCTGGGAAACTTCCAAGAGCTCTATAGTCAATTCTCAAAAAGCTTGTGGACTAACAAAAACACAGAAACTGTGATAAACTACAAGTACTGATTAGGCAAGAAAAGGTTGCCATTAGTCTGTATTTAGTCCAGAAGCTTATATCAAGCATTCCGTGAAAAAAGGGGACAACACTGTAAATATTGAATCCTTACATAAACTTGATAGTTTTGTCAGTTAAAGTTTGAAAACTTTTGTAATGCTTATAATTGTACTTCAGTTCCATATAAATATCTGTCTAAAAGGACTAAAATAACTGAAGCAACAAAACTTAGTGAAAATTGAAATTTGTGTCAGTCAAAAATTTTGGTTATGACTTTAAGCTCACATTTTCACTGTTGCAATTGCATAATAAATTTCTGTCTGGAGCATTTGTCAAATGTTTTAGGCTTTCCCCCAAGTGTCTTTTAATGAATGGAAAATATAATACAACATATATGTATATATGATGCTTATAGCATTATATATACATACATCTATACATATATTTTATATCCCATTGATAAATAGGATGTAATGATCTCATTGACAAAACATACTTTAAATCATGCGATGAAATTACACCAATCCGTATAATGCCTAAAGTGACTCAATTGAAACCTTATACCAATGTGTATAGTCCTACTGTATGTACATATTCCACAAATAACACTTTTTCCAATGATGCATAAGTATAACTAAAAATTTGTTGCTGCATTTTTTAAATCATACTCCAATGCAAAAAATATTAAATGCAATCATATTACTGCAATCAACATTTACATATCTAAAGTACATGTATATCACTATCAGCCTCTAATATTCTTAACTAATCTCTATATATAAAACTGAATGTATGTATGTATGTGTGTATCACCAACCAATCACGAAGCATCTTTCAGTTCACCAGAGCTGTTCAAAAGAAGTTGAGCTGGGATTGGTTGCTATGAGCAACAGTTTTCCTTGCAACCAATCACTAAGCATCTCTCATTTCACCAGAGCTGGTTAAAAGAAGCTGAGCTGTGATTGGTTGCTATGAGCAAGTTTTCCCACTTGACAACACCTAAGCAGACACTGACATGGTGGGAGAAATCTAGCATCCCTGGGAACATAAGCTCCCAGCCATTGTCTGCCCCCCAGACAGGAGCACAGAGCACATGACAGAAATGAATCCCCCCTCCCATGGATTATTGGTATGCAAGTTAGGGCAAATCCACTCAGTGTTTTGGTACTGACCCCAGGGCTATCTTAAAAGGATCTCCGGTATGGAAGGCAGAGCAAATCCATCCAGTGCTTTGGTTCTGACCCCATGCCTCTCTTAAAGGGATCCTCGGTATGGAAGTCAGGGCAATTGCCTTCAAATGCTCTGGTACTGACCCCAGGCTCTCTTAAAGGGATCTCCTGTACGGAAGTTACGGCAAATCCCTCAGCGCTCTGGTTCTGATCCCAGGCATACTTAATGGGATCCCCGGTATGGAAGTTACGGCAAATCCACTCAGCGCTCTGGTTCTGACCCAAGGCCCCTCTTAAAGGGATCCCCAGTATGAAAGTGAGGGCAAATCCAATCTGCACTTTGGTAATGACCCCAGTCCTCTCTTAAAGGGATCCCCTGTATGGAAGTCAGGGCAATTGCCTTCAAATGCTCTGGTACTGACCCCAGGCTCTCTTAAAGGGATCATTGGTATGGAAGTCAGGGCAAATCCCTCAGTGCTGTGGTTCTGACCCCAGGCCTCTCTTAAAGGGATCCTCGGTATGGAAGTTAGGATCGTTCCACTCAGCGCTGTGGTTCTCACCCCAGGGTCTCTTAAAGGGATCATTGGTATGGAAGTTAGGGCAATTCCACTAAGCGCTCTGATTCTGATCCCAGGCCCCTCTTAAAGGGAACACTGGTATGGAAGTTAGGGTAAATCCCTCAGCGCTCTGATTCTGACCCCAGTCTCTCTTAAAGGGATCATTGGTATGGAAGTTAGGGCAATTCCACTCAGCGCTCTGGTTCTGATGCCAGGCCTCTCTTAAAGGGATCCCCGGTATGGAAGTTAGGACCATTCCACTTAGCGCTCTGGCTCTGGCCCCTGGCTGACAGAATGATGTGGGATATTAGGGGTAGTAGTCCAGTGGCTCGGGCTGACGGAATGATGTGGGATATTAGTAGTCCGGTGGCTCTGGCTAATGGGACGATGTGGGATATTAGGGGTAGTAGTCTGGTGGCTCTGGCTGACGGGACAATGTGGGATATTAGGGGTACTAGTCCAGTGGCTTTGACGGGATGATATGGGATATTAGGGGTAGTAGTCTGGTAGTTCTGGCTGACGGGATGATATGGGATATTATAGTGAATGTGGCTATGCGGAGAGGGCGGGGCCATACACTCAGCTATATATATACACTAGCTGAAGAGCTTGGCGTTGCCTGGGCATAGAAGCCAACTGTGGTTAGTTATAGCAAATTATAATGATTATATTGCACATAAAAGCATTTCACATCATATATTCAAAACTACAGATTTGCAGCAGAAATTAACTAATCGATTACCCAAGTATTGATAGTATTTTACTTTCAAATCATTCAAGAGCCTTTTGATAAACAACATGTGTATCTGTGTATCTAACCCTATCCTGTGTAATAATGTCTGCTGAGCTGTGTACCTAATCCTCTCCTGTGTGATACTTTCTGCAGAGCTGTGTATCTAATCCTATCGTGTTACTGACTGCTCAGCCATGTATCTAATCCTATCCTGTGTGATACTGACTGCTGAGCAGTGTATCTAATCCTATCCTGTGTGATACCGTCTGCTGAGCCGTGTACCTAATCCTATCATGTGTGTTACTGACTGCTCAGCTGTGTATCTAATCCTATCCTGTGTGATACTGCCTGCTGAGCCGTGCATATAATCCTATCCTGTGTGATACTGACTGCAGAGCCGTGTATCTAATCCTATTCTGTGTGATACTGTTTGCTGAGCAGTGAATCTAATACTATTCTGTGTGATACTGTGTGCTGAGCTGTGTATCTAATCCTATCCTGTGTGATACTGTCTGCTGAGCCGTGTATCTATTCCTATCCTGTGTGATACTGACAGCTGAGATGTGTATCTAATCCTATACTGTGTGATACTGACTGCTGAGCTGTGTATCTAATCATATGCTGTGTGATACTGACTGCTGAGCCATGTATGTAATCCTATCCTGTGTGATACTGACTGCTGAGCAGTGTATCTAATCCTATCCTGTGTGATACCATCTGCTGAGCCGTGTATCTAACCCTATCCTGTGTGATACTGACTGCTGAGCCGCGTACCTAATCCTATCATGTGTGTTAATCACTGCTCAGCCGTGTATCTAATCCTATCCTGTGTGATACTGCCTGCTGAGCCGCGTACCTAATCCTATCATGTGTGTTAATGACTGCTGAGCCATGTATCTAATACTACTCTGTGTGATATTGTGTGCTGAGCTGTGTATAAACTATCCTGTGTGATACTGTCTGCTGAGCCATGTATCTATTCCTATCCTGTGTGATACTGACTGCTGAGCTGTGTATCTAATCCTATCCTGTGTAATACTGACTGCTGAGCTGTGTATCTAATCCTATCCTGTGTGATACTGACTGCTGAGCCATGTGTCTAATCCTCTCCTGTGTGATACTGACTGCTGAGATGTGTATCTAATCCTATCCTGTGTGATACTGACTGCTGAGCCGTGTATCTAATCCTATCCTGTGTGATACTGGGCTCCCCCTGCAGTCTGTGTCAGAGGGTGGTCTGTGTTGGCATGGTAGTAAATTGTGTTATTTCCAGCTTTACAGAAGGATGATAACACCAAAGAAATGATAAGAATAATAGGCAAAATTGTTTGGTGAATTGGAAAGCGCAGGGTTAAAATTTTGCTTCACAATATAGCCTATGACGCTCTCGGGGTCCAGATGTGTGACTGTGCAAAATTTTGTGGCTGTAGCTGTGATGGTGCAGATGCCAATCCCGGACATACACACATACATACATACACTTTTTCCCTATTATGTACATAGGGGCAAAATTGTTTGGTGAATTGGAACGCGCGGGGTTAAAATTTCACCTCACAACATAGCCTATGACGCTCTCGGGGTCCAGACGTGTGACTGTGCAAAATTTTGTGGCTGTAGCTGCGACGGTGCAGATGCCAATCCCGAGCATACACACACACATTGAGGTTTATATATTAGATAGATATAATATTATAATTTGTTATAATTAGAGTTGAGCGATACCAGCCGATACTTGAAAATATCGGATCGGAATGGATCGGCTGATCTTAAAAAAAAGTATCGGTATCGCCGATTCCGATTCCGGGAACCAATGCAAGTCAATGGGGCCAAAATATCGGAATTAAAAAAAACCCTTTCTTTCCTTGTAGGTTAATTCTACATGAAGAAAAACAACTAAGAATAATGTAGAATGTATTGTGGGAGGTGGAGGAGACATTAAAGCCATAGAGGTTTAGCCCAATCAAATGGAATAGCAGGAATTAAACTTTTTTTTTTAAAGATGTTAGGAGTTACAAAGATATTGACTATGTTAGCCTCATTTATATTTTGCCAGACATGTATGTCTTCTTCTTCTACTTCCTTTTTTTACATTCTTCTTCTTCTTCTTCTACTTCCTTTTTTTACATTCTTCTTCTTCTTCTACTACTTCCTTTTTTTACATTCTTCTTCTTATTCCTTTTTTTACATTCTTCTTCTTCTTCTTCTACTTCCTTTTTTTACATTCTTCTTCTTCTTCTTCTTCTTCTTCTTCTTCTTCTTCTTCTTCTTCCTTTTCTTACATTCTTCATATTCTTCTTATTCAACAATTATTATTCTACATATTCAGCTTCTTCATCTTCTTCCTATTCTTCTTCATCATATTCTTGTTTGTGTCAGGCATTCCTGTAGTTGTTATCTAGAAAAGTTAGAAGTTTACACCTTCCGTTCTGCCTGTCACAAAAGATTTACAACAGGATTTGTCCGCGTTCAGTTTGGCCTGCAGAAGCAGGCCTTTTCCAGGGGCACCACGAGGAGGAACGGACTCACCCCCATACACTGCTTAGTCTTCTTCTGCTTATAAATAAGATAATATTATTTGCTCAGAGTATTAGTCTTATGCTTAATGTTCTTCTGCTTTGTTTTTTTTATGCTTCTTTGTCTTCTCTCTCTTGTTGTTCTGCATCTTGGTGGTTGTCTTCCTGTTCTTTGTCCTCTTGAACCAGCTGACGGTACTGGCACCCGGAGGGGCAGCAGAAGGAACAAGAGCCAATGGCACTACCGAGGACCAGCTGACGGTGCTGGAACCCGGTTACTAAGCAGGAGGTACCTGTGCTACAAAGCACTACCAAGGACCAGCAGACGTTGCCGGAACTCGGATACCGAGATGGAGGCACCTAGGCCAAAGGCTCTGACGAGAACCAGCTGACGGTGCTGGAACCCGGAGGGGTAGCATAAGCTGCAAGAGCAAATGGAAATAGCGAGGACCAGCTGACAGTGCTGGCACCCGGAGGGGCAGCAGAAGGAATAAGAGCCAATGGCACAACCGAGGACCAGCTGACGGTGCTGGAACCCGGTTACTAAGCAGGAGGTACCTGTGCTACAAAGCACTACCAAGGACCAGCAGACGTTGCCGGAACTCGGATACCGAGATGGAGGCACCTAGGCCAAAGGCTCTGACGAGAACCAGCTGACGGTGCTGGAACCCGGAGGGGTAGCATAAGCTGCAAGAGCAAATGGAAATAGCGAGGACCAGCTGACAGTGCTGGCACCCGGAGGGGCAGCAGAAGGAATAAGAGCCAATGGCACAACCGAGGACCAGCTGACGGTGCTGGAACCCGGTTACTAAGCAGGAGGTACCTGTGCTACAAAGCACTACCAAGGACCAGCAGACGTTGCCGGAACTCGGATACCGAGATGGAGGCACCTAGGCCAAAGGCTCTGACGAGAACCAGCTGACGGTGCTGGAACCCGGAGGGGTAGCATAAGCTGCAAGAGCAAATGGAAATAGCGAGGACCAGCTGACAGTGCTGGCACCCGGAGGGGCAGCAGAAGGAATAAGAGCCAATGGCACAACCGAGGACCAGCTGACGGTGCTGGAACCCGGTTACTAAGCAGGAGGTACCTGTGCTACAAAGCACTACCAAGGACCAGCAGACGTTGCTGGAACTCGGATACCGAGATGGAGGCACCTAGGCCAAAGGCTCTGATGAGAACCAGCTGACGGTGCTGGAACCCGGAGGGGTATCAGAAGTTACCCCTGAAAAGCAAAGTTGGCATGCCGCAAGCTGGCCGCAGTTACCGAATCACACAGTCCTACAGGGGGTGCTTGTCCTACTGGCACTATGGAACAAACCTTTCTTACCAGAACCCGCAGTCCACATAGGAAGCACCTAAACTGCTGGCACCCTAGCCTCGGCTAACCCAACCGCAACACGACATGGCAACTTGGGGTGGCAAACTGACATTGACACTTCCCGGAAACAGCAGGCAGGGCTGGAACCAAGCTGGGCAGGAGGGAGTACCCGTGCCAAAGTCAGTTATGAGCAGCAACTGGCGATGTTGGAGCCCAGGACAAGCACTTAGCAGGCTGAGGCCTGATGTGCTGTCAATTGGGAGGCAGCAGGACAGATTGCCATCAAAACAGCAGGGGAACAGCTGACGTTACTGAACCCCACAAACACAGGAGCTAGTGTTTTACTCTGTGAAGACGGCACTTCCGAGCAACAACTGGCTGTGTTGAAGCCCAGGGACAAGCACGGAGCAGGCTTAGGCTGCATTGAAGAAATTTTAAGATCGGTTGTAGACTACTAATTTGAACCAAGCTCCACTTAGGCCTGTGGATTCACTGATTTTCGTATTTCCCCTGTCCTCCAACCCCGCCAGTTACAGCTCCGAAGTGGCGTCTGCACAATCCACACTTGTTCCTGTGTTACAGGTGTTCAGTCCGGTCAGTTAATCCCCTGATGTGTGTCCGGCAATGTCGCCTGCTCTGTCCACATTCCGATAATGGGAATGTGGACAGAGCAGGCGACATTGCCGGACACACATCAGGGGATTAACTGATCGCACTGAACACCTGTAACACAGGAACAAGTGTGGATTGTGCAGACGCCACTTCGGAGCTGTAACTGGCAGGGTTGGAGGACAGGGGAAATACGAGAGACAGTGGAGCCACAGGCCTAATTGGAGCACGGTTAAAAATCAGTAGTGGTACGACTGTGTAGGCAGCAGGAGACTTTGCCATCCACACAGCAGGGGATCAGCTGACATTACTGAACCCCACTGAGACACGGGAGCAAGTATCTCTTTCCGTGTGGACGGCACTTCCGAACTACAACTGGCTGTGTTGAAGCCCAGGAAATAGGAGGGTGTAGGCAGAGGCCTACTGAATTTTGAATGAGGTGACAGCAGGAGAGACTGCCATCCACACAGCAGGGGATCAGCTGACGTTACTGAACCCCACTGAGACACGGGAGCAAGTATCTCTTTCCGTGTGGACGGCACTTCCGAACTACAACTGGCTGTGTTGAAGCCCAGGAAATAGGAGGGTGTAGGCAGAGGCCTACTGAATTTTGAATGAGGTGACAGCAGGAGAGACTGCCATCCACACAGCAGGGGATCAGCTAACGTTACTGAACCCCACTGAGACACGGGAGCAAGTGTCTCTTTCCGTGTGGACGGCACTTCCGAACTACAACTGGCTGTGTTGAAGCCCAGGAAATAGGAGGGTGTAGGCAGAGGCCTACTGTATTTTGAATGAGTTTACAGCAGGAGAGACTGCCATCCACACAGCAGGGGATCAGCTGACGTTACTGAACCCCACTGAGACACGGGAGCAAGTATCTCTTTCCGTGTGGACGGCACTTCCGAACTACAACTGGCTGTGTTGAAGCCCAGGAAATAGGAGGGTGTAGGCAGAGGCCTACTGAATTTTGAATGAGGTGACAGCAGGAGAGACTGCCATCCACACAGCAGGGGATCAGCTAACGTTACTGAACCCCACTGAGACACGGGAGCAAGTGTCTCTTTCCGTGTGGACGGCACTTCCGAACTACAACTGGCTGTGTTGAAGCCCAGGAAATAGGAGGGTGTAGGCAGAGGCCTACTGAGTTTTGAATGAGGTGACAGCAGGAGAGACTGCCATCCACACAGCAGGGGATCAGCTGACGTTACTGAACCCCACTGAGACACGGGAGCAAGTATCTCTTTCCGTGTGGACGGCACTTCCGAACTACAACTGGCTGTGTTGAAGCCCAGGAAATAGGAGGGTGTAGGCAGAGGCCTACTGAATTTTGAATGAGGTGACAGCAGGAGAGACTGCCATCCACACAGCAGGGGATCAGCTAACGTTACTGAACCCCACTGAGACACGGGAGCAAGTGTCTCTTTCCGTGTGGACGGCACTTCCGAACTACAACTGGCTGTGTTGAAGCCCAGGAAATAGGAGGGTGTAGGCAGAGGCCTACTGTATTTTGAATGAGTTTACAGCAGGAGAGACTGCCATCCACACAGCAGGGGATCAGCTGACGTTACTGAACCCCACTGAGACACGGGAGCAAGTGTCTCTTTCCGTGTGGACGGCACTTCCGAACTACAACTGGCTGTGTTGAAGCCCAGGAAATAGGAGGGTGTAGGCAGAGGCCTACTGTATTTTGAATGAGTTTACAGCAGGAGAGACTGCCATCCACACAGCAGGGGATCAGCTGACGTTACTGAACCCCACTGAGACACGGGAGCAAGTGTCTCTTTCCGTGTGGACGGCACTTCCGAACTACAACTGGCTGTGTTGAAGCCCAGGAAATAGGAGGGTGTAGGCAGAGGCCTACTGTATTTTGAATGAGTTTACAGCAGGAGAGACTGCCATCCACACAGCAGGGGATCAGCTGACGTTACTGAACCCCACTGAGACACGGGAGCAAGTGTCTCTTTCCGTGTGGACGGCACTTCCGAACTACAACTGGCTGTGTTGAAGCCCAGGAAATAGGAGGGTGTAGGCAGAGGCCTACTGTATTTTGAATGAGTTTACAGCAGGAGAGACTGCCATCCACACAGCAGGGGATCAGCTGACGTTACTGAACCCCACTGAGACACGGGAGCAAGTGTCTCTTTCCGTGTGGACGGCACTTCCGAACTACAACTGGCTGTGTTGAAGCCCAGGAAATAGGAGGGTGTAGGCAGAGGCCTACTGTATTTTGAATGAGTTTACAGCAGGAGAGACTGCCATCCACACAGCAGGGGATCAGCTGACGTTACTGAACCCCACTGAGACACGGGAGCAAGTGTCTCTTTCCGTGTGGACGGCACTTCCGAACTACAACTGGCTGTGTTGAAGCCCAGGAAATAGGAGGGTGTAGGCAGAGGCCTACTGTATTTTGAATGAGTTTACAGCAGGAGAGACTGCCATCCACACAGCAGGGGATCAGCTGACGTTACTGAACCCCACTGAGACACGGGAGCAAGTGTCTCTTTCCGTGTGGACGGCACTTCCGAACTACAACTGGCTGTGTTGAAGCCCAGGAAATAGGAGGGTGTAGGCAGAGGCCTACTGTATTTTGAATGAGTTTACAGCAGGAGAGACTGCCATCCACACAGCAGGGGATCAGCTGACGTTACTGAACCCCACTGAGACACGGGAGCAAGTGTCTCTTTCCGTGTGGACGGCACTTCCGAACTACAACTGGCTGTGTTGAAGCCCAGGAAATAGGAGGGTGTAGGCAGAGGCCTACTGTCTTTGTAATGCGGAGACAGCAGGAGAGACTGCCATCTCCACAGCAGGGGAACAGCTGGCAGTGCTGAACCCCACTAACACTTGAACGAATGTGTTTGGCTCTGTGGAGACGACACTTCTGAACACCAACTGACGCTGTTGGAGCCCAGGATTAGGCGAGGAGCAGGCTGGGGCCTACTGGATTTTGGCAGGTGAATGCAGCAGGAGACTTGCCATCTCCACAGCAGGGGAACAGCTGGCAGTGCTGAACCCCACTAACACTTGAACGAATGTGTTTGGTTCTGTGGAGACGACACTTCTGAACACCAACTGACGCTGTTGGAGCCCAGGATTAGGCGAGGAGCAGGCTGGGGCCTACTGGATTTTGGCAGGTGAATGCAGCAGGAGACTTGCCATCTCCACAGCAGGGGAACAGCTGGCAGTGCTGAACCCCACTAACACTTGAACGAATGTGTTTGGCTCTGTGGAGACGACACTTCTGAACACCAACTGACGCTGTTGGAGCCCAGGATTAGGCGAGGAGCAGGCTGGGGCCTACTGGATTTTGGCAGGTGAAGGCAGCAGGAGACTTGCCATCTCCACAGCAGGGGAACAGCTGGCAGTGCTGAACCCCACTAACACTTGAACGAATGTGTTTGGCTCTGTGGAGACGACACTTCTGAACACCAACTGACGCTGTTGGAGCCCAGGATTAGGCGAGGAGCAGGCTGGGGCCTACTGGATTTTGGCAGGTGAAGGCAGCAGGAGACTTGCCATCTCCACAGCAGGGGAACAGCTGGCAGTGCTGAACCCCACTAACACTTGAACGAATGTGTTTGGTTCTGTGGAGACGACACTTCTGAACACCAACTGACGCTGTTGGAGCCCAGGATTAGGCGAGGAGCAGGCTGGGGCCTACTGGATTTTGGCAGGTGAATGCAGCAGGAGACTTGCCATCTCCACAGCAGGGGAACAGCTGGCAGTGCTGAACCCCACTAACACTTGAACGAATGTGTTTGGCTCTGTGGAGACGACACTTCTGAACACCAACTGACGCTGTTGGAGCCCAGGATTAGGCGAGGAGCAGGCTGGGGCCTACTGGATTTTGGCAGGTGAATGCAGCAGGAGACTTGCCATCTCCACAGCAGGGGAACAGCTGGCAGTGCTGAACCCCACTAACACTTGAACGAATGTGTTTGGCTCTGTGGAGACGACACTTCTGAACACCAACTGACGCTGTTGGAGCCCAGGATTAGGCGAGGAGCAGGCTGGGGCCTACTGGATTTTGGCAGGTGAAGGCAGCAGGAGACTTGCCATCTCCACAGCAGGGGAACAGCTGGCAGTGCTGAACCCCACTAACACTTGAACGAATGTGTTTGGCTCTGTGGAGACGACACTTCTGAACACCAACTGACGCTGTTGGAGCCCAGGATTAGGCGAGGAGCAGGCTGGGGCCTACTGGATTTTGGCAGGTGAAGGCAGCAGGAGACTTGCCATCTCCACAGCAGGGGAACAGCTGGCAGTGCTGAACCCCACTAACACTTGAACGAATGTGTTTGGCTCTGTGGAGACGACACTTCTGAACACCAACTGACGCTGTTGGTGCCCAGGATTACGCATGCCGCATGCAGAGGCCAATGGGCAGCGGTTTTTATGGAGGTTGTGGACTACTACTGATTCTAACCATGCTCCACTTAGGCCTCTGGCTCCACTGTCTCTACTATTTACCCTGGCCTCCAACCCCGCCAGCTACATCTCTGAAGTGGCGTCAGCACAATCTACACTTGTTCCTGTGTTACTGGTGCTCAGTCCCATCAGTTGATCCCCTGATGTTTGTCCGGCAAGTTCGCCAGCTCTGTCCTCATTCCCACTACTGGTTATGGGAATGTGGACAGAGCAGGAGACCTTGCCGGACACACATCAGGGGATAAACTGATGGGACTGAGCCACAGGAACACAGGAACAAGTGTAGATTGTGCTGACGCCACTTCAGAGATGTAGATGGCGGGGTTGGAGGTCAGGGGAAATAGTAGAGACAGTGGAGCCAGAGACCTAAGTTGGGCACGGTTAAAAATCAGTAGTGGTTTGAATGTTGATGGAGCTGGTGACTCTGCCGTCCACACAGCAGGGGATCAGCTGGCATTACTGAACCCCAGTAACACAGGAGCTAGTGTGTTTCTCTGTGCAGACGACACATCTGAGCGACAACTGGCTGTGTTGAAGCACAGGGATTATAGTTCAGGTGGTAGAAAAATGAACACACCAGCAGACCTGGATACAGTTGCCAACCACTAATTTAGTCTGTAAGAGGAATGGCAAAGTCTTTGGAGATCCAGGCCTTGTTCATTTTCAGAAAAGTCAGCCGGTCAACATTATCGGAAGATAGTCGCGTGCGACGGTCTGTTAGTACACCACCTGCGGCACTAAAGACACGTTCCGATAATACACTGGCAGCAGGGCAAGCCAGCACCTCCAATGCATACTGGCTAAGCTCTGGCCATGTATCCAGCTTAGAGACCCAAAACTTGAAGGGGGAAGAGCCATCTGGGAGTACAGCGACAGGGCAAGACATGTAGTCTGACACCATCTGACGGAAGCGTTGCCTCCTGCTGACTCGAGGCGTCGCTGATGGTGTAGACAATTGTGGTGGACACACAAAACTTTGCCACATTTGGGCCATAGTGGTCTTGCCTTGTGCTGCGGCACTGCCTCTGCTCCCTCTTTGTGCAGAGTTTCCTCCACTGCCTCGACGCACAGAGCTGCTTTGTAAAGCACTTGCAACAATGCTGTCGGGTGGAATGGAAAACATTATGGACTGCACCAGTGACTCTTCGTACTCCCGCATTTTACGCTCCCGGTTCAACGTTGGTATGAGCCTTTGTACGCTGTCCCGGTAGCGAGGGTCTAGGAGGGTGTACACCCAATAATCAGCCGAGACGAGAATGTGGGCGATGCGGCGGTCGTTTCTCAGGCACTGCAGCATGAAATCAACCATGTGCTGCAGACTCCCAACTGCCAAAGAACCGCTGTCCCCTGTTTGAGGCGTGACCTTGACCTGCTCTGCATCACCCCACCCTCGCTGTACATACTGAGTAGAGGTTTGTGTACCTCCCTCCTCTGGAGAGATGTCTTCCTCCTCCATCGACTCCTCCTCATCCTCCTCACAAAGTGTCCCCTGCCTAGGCCTTTGTGAGGAAACACGTAGCGCAGACTGTCCAGAAGCAGATGGCATTTGGGACTCCTCATCCTCCACCTCTTCTGAAACCTCATCCCTTAGTGCTTGCAGTGTTTGTTGAAGCAGGCAGATAAGGGGGACAGTCATGCTGACTAGTGCATCATCTGCACTCGCCATCCGCGTGGATTCATCGAAGGCACGCAAAACGAGGCAGATGTCCTTCATAGAGGCCCACTCAATGGTGCTGAAGTGTGAACGGCGCACAGTGCGACTTGTTTGCGCCTGATGCAGCTGGTACTCCATGACTGCTGCCTGCTGCTCACACAACCGCTCCAACATATGTAACGTTGAATTCCACCGGGTGGGTAGGTCACATATGATGCGATGTTCTGGAAGGCCAAATCGTCGCTGCAGAGCAGCGAGGCGCGATCTTGCCGTGCTGGAACGTCGCAAGTGAGCGCACTCTATGCGGACCTTGTGCAACAGTGCATCAAGATCCGGATAGTCCCTCAGAAAGCTCTGCACGACCAAGTTAAGAACATGTGCCAGACATGGGATGTGTGTGAGGTTGCCTAGGCCAAGAGCTGCCACCAGATTTCGGCCATTGTCACACACTACCAAGCCCGGCTGGAGATTCGCTGGCCCAAACCACACATCGCTCTCCAGCTTGATAGCATTCCAGAGCTCCTGCGCTGTGTGGCTTCGATTCCCCAAAGAAATTAATTTGAGTACAGCCTGTTGACGTTTGGCCACGGCTGTGCTCATATCGGTCGTAACAGGCTCCTGCTCTGCTGTTTCTGAGGAACTTGAGTAGGAGGAGGAGTCTATGTGTACAGACTGGAGTCCTGCAATCCGTGGCGTTGGAAGAACACGTACAGCGCCACTCTCCAGATCCGTACCCGGCTCCACAACATTGACCCAGTGGGCAGTGAGGGAAAGGTATCGTCCCTGTCCATGGTTACTGGTCCACGCATCGGTGGTCAGGTGGACCTTGCTACTAACGGCGTTTAGTAGCGCATGTTTTATTTTGCCCTCAACATGTTTCTGCAGGGCAGGGACGGCTCGCCTGCTGAAATAAAAGCGGCTGGGCACGTTGTATTGGGGGACTGCCAATGCCATTAAGTCCCGGAAGGTGTCAGTGTCCACCAGCCTGAATGACAGCATTTCAACTGCCAGAAGTTTGGCAATGCCAGCATTCAGAGACTGTGCTCGGGGATGGTTTGCCGAGTAAGGGCGCCTTTCATCCCATGCCTGTGCTACCGATGGCTGTGATGGATGGGAACGTGCTGTTATGGGTGGAATCTGACAGGGTCTCCGGACAACAGTGGCAGAGGTTCTTCCTTGGCGATCCTGTGAGGAAGCCGAACCAGCAGTGTGTGAGCTGGAGGAAGAGGGCCCAACACGAACTGAAGAGGTGGTAGGTGGTGCTGTACGTTGGCCTACGTCTTGAGGGTGTCTCTGCAACTCCAACTCGTGCTTGGTGCGCACATGTTTCCACATATTTGTGGTATTGAGGTTGCTGACATTTCTCCCTCTTTTGACTCTCTGATGACACAGCTTGCATTTGACAAAGCAAATGTCATCTGCAACTGTGTCAAAAAAGGACCACGCACTGCAACTCTTGTGAGCGCCCGGTTTGCCTTTGGAAGGAGGAATGCTCCTAACGGGTGCCGAAGTGGAGGGTACAGGCAACCAAGTCTTCCCCCTCCCTCTGCCTCCTGTTTTGGCCGGTAGGGGAATCTCTTCCTCCGAGCTGCTCCCACCACCTTCCTGTTGCTCACGCCATGATGGGTCAAGGACCTCATCATCTTCCCTCCCCTCTTCAAACAGCTGCTTCTCCGGGGTTGTCTCGCCAGCACCGTACGCACCAGAAAGTGGCAACTGAGTCTCGTCATCATCTGATGCGTACTGAGGTGTGCTGACCATAGGCACTGGCCCACTCGCCTCTTCAGATTCAGAGGGACAAAGAAGTTGCGCATCACTGCATACTCCCTCTTCTTCACATTCAGGAATGCTGCTTGGCTGGCCCCCTCTTTCCAAGCCAACAGATTCCGAGAACAGAAGTAGAGATTGTGATGGCTCCTGTCCATGTCTCTCTGACTGCCTGGGCACTTTGGCAGGTGGTGAAGAGACAGATGGTTGCTCTTCGGTGCTCTGACCCTGAGAGGATGCGGAAGTAATTGAAGTCGATGCGTTAGCTGCCATCCATCCGACAACGGCTTCAATTTGTTCCTCCCGCAGCAGTGGGGTACGTTGAGGTCCTACAAAGCTGCGCATAAAGGACTGTTGCCTGCTAAAACTGGGGGATGCTGATCCACTGGTGCCCGCAGCAGGCCCAGAATCCCCACGTCCTCTACCTGTAGAATCCCCACGTCCTCTCCCTGCAGAATCCCCACGTCCTCTCCCTGCTGAAACTCCACGCCCACGCCCACGCCCCCGCGCCTTACTCCCTGCCTTCTTCATCTTGCAAGACTGCTTAAGATAGGCAAAAAAGGACAAAGGGGGGCCTTAGTGTGCTTATTCCTGAACAGCTGGTTACAGGTACAAGAAACACTAATTTTATGAAGTGTGTGTGTGTGGACTAGACTTTAATAGGAGCTGATGTGGCCTACACAAGTTCAAAATGTAGTGTTTGGTGAACTTTTTATGTGGTTTCTTTGTTTGAAACAAACTCAAAGTATGAGAACAAAGAATTGAAACTGATAGTATCACCAACTTTTTGGAGCTATTACAATGCAGGCAGGTAACCTACAATGCAAAAGATGAGGCTCCAAAAAAATTGGGTAATACTAATCTGGCTGCGCCGGCAGGGCACAAGCCAGAAAAAAAGGCTCCTCTATCTACTCCTATATAGTGTTTGCAACCAACCAATGTTGATGGATACGGATGGATGCACACTAATAGGAGAAGAAAAAATGAGCTGCACTCAGAGACAAATATGTGTGAGGCAGTGACGCACGTTGAGCGTCCTACAACCAGACGTAGCTGCAGGACACTCTACTCAGCGTGAGCTGCACTCACACACAGTCAGAGACCTCTCAGACAGCCGTCAACAGTGCAGCTAAGTGGGCACTGGCACTGACAGGCTGCAGAAAGGCTCCGCTGTGTACTCCTATATAGTGTTTGCAACCACCGTAGATGGAGACGGATGGATGCACACTAATAGAAGAAAAAATGAGCTGCACTCAAATAAAAATATGTGTGAGGCAGTGACGCACGCTGAGCGTCCTACAGCCAGACGTAGCTGCAGGACACACTACTCAGCGTGAGCTGCACTCACACACAGTCAGAGACCTCTCAGACAGCCGTGAACAGTGCAGCAAAGTGGACACTAGCACTGAAAGGCTGCAGAAAGGCTCCGCTGTCTACTACTAGTGTTTGCAACCAACGTATATGGATACGGATGGAAGCACACTAGATTGAAATTATTTAAAAAATGCAGCTCAAAAAATAAAAGATGTATGAGGCAGCAGTGATCACACTGGGTGGCCTACAGCCTGACGTGGCTGCAGGACCCACTCCACAGCGTGAGCTGCACTCACACAGCCCTTGCAGACAGCTGTGAAAACAGCGCTGCTAGGGAAAAGCAAGCTACAGTGGTGGTTTATGTAGCCTGGATAAAGCACAATATTGTTTTTAGAATCGCTATTTCTAACTGTCCCTCACAGTCTTCTACAGCAGCCTGTCCCTAACTGAATTCACAGCAGAGTGACCAGAAATGGCGGCTGCGGTGGCTTTTATAGTGCATCATGACATCATTTCGGCAGCCAATCACAGCCATGCCAATAGTTAACATGCCTACATGCCTAACAGGATGTGCCCACACTTCGGAGGATTCCCATTGGCTTAATCAAAGCAAGCAGGCTCATAGCATGATGGGAACTTCCTATTCCGATTCCGATCCCGGAATCCGATATGAAAAAAGTATCGGAATTAAGTATCGGAATTCCGATACCGCTAATATCGGCCGATACCCGATACTTGCGGTATCGGAATGCTCAACACTAGTTATAATTTACCGTAGTTAGTTACTATGCCCGGGCAGCACCGGGCTCTTCAGCTAGTATCATATAAAAGTTCACAAGTGAAAATCAGCAATTGTGAAAATGTTCGTTCACTTCACTACAATAAACTACACACTTGAATCCCCCAGTGAAATACTCAATTCAAAATCAGCATTCAAACCTCAAAGGATCATAATCCCCAAAGGCTAAATTCAATTTCATTCTATTTAAGCTATTTATTTACCATGTATAAAATTAAATAGCTCTCTAGCCAGCCAGTTCGTTCAGTCAAGCTATGACATACAGTACTTGCCCTCATAACATCCAAGTACAGTATTTAATCCCCGAGTAATGGCACTCGAGGCTGAAGGCTTCCTGAATCTTTGATTAGCTATTCATAAGTTTATTGGGTTTCATTTCTGTTCTATCTCCTCAACACTTTTTATTGAACCCATCAAAAAATATATCTCACTTGGTGATTGTCACAGCTAAATGTCGACATTTTATAATTATCATTTTGTATTTTATTTTGATCCTTTTTTCTTATTTAACCCCTTTCTGCCATCCGACGTACTATCCCGTCCATGGGACCCGGGCCCCTATGCCCATGGACGGGATAGTACGTCAGCGCGATCAGCGGCGCCCACGTGGTGAGCACAATGGCACACGGACCGCCCCCGACACGTTAACCCCTTGCACACCACGATCAAACACGATCGCGGTGTACCGGGGGTTAAAGGGAAGCATCGGCAGGGAGGGGGCTCCCTCCGTGCTTCCCTGAGCCCCCCACGGCAGCGCGATGTGCAGCGCTGCTGCGGGGGACTCCTTTCCTCCAGGCCCCCAAATCCAAGATGGCGACGGGGGCCTTCGGGGGCCTGCAGGAAGCTGGCTTCCTCAGTGCCTGCAAAGCGCAGGCATGAGGAAGCCTTCTGCAGTGCCTGTGTCAGATCGCTGATCTGTCACAGTGATCTGTGATGTGACAGATCAGCGATCTGTCACAGGACAGTGATGTCCCACCTGGGACTATTTAATAAAGTAAAAAAAAAACAAAAAAAAGTGTAAAAATAATTAAAAAAAAATCGCCAAATATATTAGAAAAAAAAAAAAATATTCCCCCAATAAATCCATTTTTTGGAAATAATAAAAAAAAAACCAATAAAAGTACACATATTAGGTATCGCCGCGTCCGTAACGACCCGCCCTATAAAACTGTCCCATTAGTTAACCCCTTTAGCGAACCCCTTAAAAAATAAAAATAAAAAACCAAGCAAAAAATAATGATTTATTATCATACCGCCAAACAAAAAGTGTAATAACGCGCGATCAAAAAGATGCATATAAATATCCATGGTACCGCTGAAAACGTCATCTTGTCCCGCAAAAAACGAGCCATCACACAGCATCATCAGCGAAAAATTAAAAAAGTTATAGCTCGCTGAATAAAGCGATGCAAAAATAATAATTTTTTATATAAAATAGTTTTCATTGCATAAAACCGACAAAAACATAAAAAAACGACCTAAATGAGGTATCGCTGTAACCGTACTGACCCGAAGAATAAAACCGCTTTATCAATTTTACCACACGCGGAACGGTGTAAACGCACCCCCCCCAAAAGAAATTCATGAAACGCTGGTTTTTGTTCATTCTGCGTCCCAAAAATCGGAATAAAAAGCGATCAAAAAATTTCACATGCCCGAAAATGGTACCAATAAAAACGTCAACTCGTCCCGCAAAAAATAAGACCTCACATGACTCGGTGGGTCAAAATAAGGAAAAATTTATAGCTCTCAATATGTGGTGATGCAAAAACTATTTTTACAATAAAAAGTGTCTTTTAGCGTGCGACAGCCACCAAACATAAAAACCGCCATAAATAGTAAATCAAACCCCCCGTTATCACCCCCTTAGTTAGGGAAAAATAATAAAATAAAAAAAATGTATTTATTTCCATTTTTCCATTAGGGTTAGGGCTAGGGTTAGGGCTAGGGGTGTGTTGGGGTAGGGTTAGGGCTAGGGTTAGGGTTAGGGTAGGGTTAGGGTTAGGGCTAGGGCTAGGGTTAGGGTTAGGGCTAGGGCTAGGGTTAGGGTTAGGGGCGTGTTGGGGTTCGGGTTGGAGTTAGAATTGGGGGTTTTCCACTGTTTGGGCACATCAGGGGCTCTCCAAATGCAACATGGCGTCTGATCTCAATTCCAGCCAATTCTGAGTTGAAAAAGTCAAATGGTGCTCCTTCCCTTCCAAGCTCTGCTATGCGTCCAAACAGTGTTTTACCCCCACATGTAGGGTATCAGCCTACTCAGGACAAATTACAAAACAATTTTTGGGTCCAATTTCTCCTGTTACCCTTAGGAAAATAAAAAATTGGGGGCAAAAATATCATTTTTGTGGAAAAAAATGATTTTTTTATTTTCACGTCCGAGTGTTATAAACTTCTGTGAAGCACTTGGGGGTTCAAAGTGCTCACCACACATCTAGATAAGTTCCGTGGGGGGTCTAGTGTCCAAAATGGGGTCACTTGTGGGGAGTTTCAATAGTTTAGGTACATCAGGGGCTCTCCAAACGCACATGACACCCGCAGACCATTCCATCAAAGTCTGCATTCCAAAACGTCACTGCTTCCCTTCCGAGCCCCGACGTGTGTCCATACAGTAGTTTTCTCCCACATATGGGGTGTCAGCGTACTCAGGACAAATTGGACAACAATTTTTGGGGTCCAATTTCTCCTGTTACCCTTGGGAAAATAAAAAAATTGGGGACTAATTGATCATGTTTGTGGAAAAAATACGATTTTTTTATTTTCATGCCCTGGCATTATAAACTTCTGTGAAGCCCTTGGGGGTTCAAAGTGCTCACCACACATCTAGATAAGTTCCTTGGGGGGGTATAGTTTACAAAATGGTGTCATTTGTGGGGGGTTTCCACTGTTTAGGTACATTAGGGGCTCTCCAAAGGCAACATGACACCCGCAGACCATTCCATCAAAGTCTGCATTCCAAAACGTCACTACTTCCCTTCCGAGCCCCGATGTGTGCCAATACAGTAGTTTTCTCCCACATATGGGGTATCAGCATACTCAGGACAAATTGGACAACAACTTTTGGGGTCCAATTTCTCCTGGTACCCTTGGGAAAATAAAAAAATGGTGACTAAAAGATCATGTTTGTGGAAAAAATACGAATTTTTTATTTTCACGCCCGGGCGTTGTAAACTTCTGTGAAGCACTGGGGGGGTCAAAGTGCTCACCACACATCTAGATAAGTTCCTTAGGGGGTCTAGTTTCCAAAATGGTGTCATTTGTGGGGGGTTCCACTGTTTTGGTACATCAGGAGTTTTCCAAACGCGACATGGTGTCCGATCTCAATTCCAGCCAAAAACGTCAAATGGCGCTGCTTCCCTTCCGAGCTCTGCCATGCGCCCAAATAGTGGTTTACCCCCACATGTGGGGTATCAGCGTACTCAGGACAAATTGCACAATAACTTTTAGGGTCCTGTTACCCTTGGAAAAATAAGAATTGAGGGTGAAAAGATCATTTTTGTGGAAAAAATATGATTTTTTAATTGTATGGCTTTATGTTATAAACTTCTGTGAAGCCCATGGGGGTTCAAAGTTCTCACCACACATCTAGATAAGTTCCTTAGGGGGTCTAGTTTCCAAAATGGTGTCATTTGTGGGGGGTTTCCACTGTTTTGGTACATCAGGGGTTTTCCAAACGCGACATGGTGTCCGATCTCAATTCCAGCCAAAAACGTCAAATGGCGCTGCTTCCCTTCCGAGCTCTGCCATGCGCCCAAATAGTGGTTTACCCCCACATGTGGGGTATCAGCGTACTCAGGACAAATTGCACAATAACTTTTAGGGTCCTGTTACCCTTGGGAAAATAAAAATTGGGGTGAAAAGATCATTTTTGTGGAAAAAATATGATTTTTTAATTGTACCGCTGTACGTTATAAACTTCTGTAAAGCCCTTGTGGGTTCAAAGTTCTCACCACATATCTAGATAAGTTCCTTGGGGGGGTCTAGTTTCCAAAATGGGGTCACTTGTAGGGAGTTTCCCCTGTTTAGGTACATCAGGGACTCTCCAAACGTGACATGGCGTCCAATCTGAGCTCTGCCATGCACCGAAACAGTCGTTCCCCCCACATATCAGGTATCTGCGTACTCAGGACAAATTGAACAATAACTTTTGCAGTTCAATTTCTCCTGTTACCCTTGGTAAAATAAAAAAAAATGAACCTGAAGTATTTTTTTTATGAAAAAAAGTTAGATGTTCATTTTTTTTTAAATATTCAAAAAAATTCCTGTGACGCACCTAAAGGGTTAATAAACTTCTTGAATGTGGTTTTGAGCACCTTAAGGGGTGCAGTTTTTAGAATGGTGTCACTTTTGGGTATTTTCTATCATATAGACCCCTCAAAGTGGCTTCAAATGTGATGTGGTCCTAAAAATAAAATGGTGTTGTAAAAATGAGAAATCGCTGGTCAACTTTTAACCCTTATAACTTCCTAACAAAAAAAAATTTTGGTTCCAAAATTGTGCTGATGTAAAGTAAATATGTGGGAAATGTTAGTTATCAAGTTTTTTGTGTGCCGTATCTCTGTGATTTAAGGGCAAAAAAATTCAAATTTGGAAAATTGCGAAATTTTCAAAATTTTCGCCAAATTTCCGTTTTTCTCACAAATAAACGCAAGTTATTTGAATGAAATTTTACCACTAACATGAAGTACAATATGTCACGAGAAAACAATGTCAGAATCACCGGGATCCATGGAAGCGTTCCAGAGTTATGACCTCATAAAGGTACAGTGGTCAGAATTGTAAAAATTGGCCCGGTCATGAACGTGCAAACCACCCTTGGGGGTGAAGGGGTTAATATAGCTTCAATATAAGCTTTTTTCTTACTCTAATCAATAATTTTTTAAGAGCAAATAAACGGGGTTCGAGAATGTTCATAGAAATAATACAGTACCTATTCACTGTACCTCAATGGTTTGCTTGCTTTTTTGGGAATACTTTCTTTTCTTATTACATTACACAAATAATAAGCTCATCATACTGCAACCCTAATCTGTATGGAAACTTGGAACCAAGTGTCCAATTAGCCTGCAGTGCAACCACGCCAAAAATAATGGGTGGCATCACATGACAATTGTTTATATCAGGAGACCAGAAGAGGATATAAAAGCCAAAGCAGAGGGACAACGGCCATCCAAAAAAAGTAGTGTTTTTTTTTAATTCTCCACCCTGGTCCCATACACAATAATTTTTAATATACAATATCAGTCCAAATTTTAGACACATCTATTCATGCAATGGTTTTCCTTGTTCTTTTTGAAAGTTGGACATTATAGAATCAAACTAAAAGCAACACAACTATCAAGGAACACATATGGAACAAAGGAGTAAATAAACCCATGTAAAATAAACCAAAACATGAGTTAATCAATAGATTCCTCAAATTACCTCCACTCCCCCCTTCATTATGATAACAGCTTCACACCCCATTTTCCATTTTTTTCAAGCAGCTTTATCATGTGGTCACCTATAATGGATTCCAGCAAACTGGTGTGCCTTGTCAAGAGTTCATTTGTGGAATCTGTGGCCTTCGTAAAGTGTTTGCGACTATCAACTGTATTTTGCAGAGGCAGTGTTGGCACATCGTTTCATTCAGTGCTGAAACTGTTCTACAACAGTTCTAAGCAATATTATGGCAAGAACTACTCAATTAAGTAAAGCAATATGACAGTTCTATGTTTTTTTTAAGACATTACAGTCAGTTAATATGCAAGATCACTAGAACCCTGAAGGCATCCTCAACTTCAGTTACGTAAATCATAAATCATAATGGTGAAAGTATCTCTCATGATCACAGCAGTAGGAAAGGAAAATCAAACATTAATTTTGCTGCAGACAACTAGCACACCAGAGTTACCAGCATTAGAAAGCAATAATTGATAGCACCTCAATTAACAGCACTGACATCAAGTAGCAGATACATCTCATCACCAACTGTCCAGTGGAGACTGTGAAAAACAGATCTTTATGGTTTAATTGTTGCAAACAAGCTACTGAGAACCATAAGCAAAAATAAACTTCTTTGGGCCAAGTAACAAAAAGACTGGACAATAGATCAATAGAAATCTTTATTGTTGTCTGATGAATGTCTCACCTAACGCCCATTCCATTGAAGCCAATGTCTCCTGTAATTAAGCAAAAATATAAAACAACAATATCCCTCACCTGTCTGTCCTACGTTCTGTCCCATACCAACTTTCACCTACCACTGAAACCTTCAAAATGAATCTGAAGACCCACCTAATCCCAAAAAGCCTACAACATGCAGTGATCCTCAGTCTACTGAACCGCGCATGATCAGCTCTACCCTCTCCTAGTATATCCACACCCATCCCTTGTAGACTGTGATCTCTAATGGGTAGGGTACTCTCTCCTTTTGTACTTGTGTGTGCCTTGTATTGCTCATGTTTATTGTACTTGTCTTTGTATGCCCCTTTTTCACATGTAAAGCACCATGGAATAAATGGTGCTATAAAAATGAATAATAATAATAATGAATCAAAATGTGAGAATTTTGGTGTCAACTGCCATGTCTTTGTGAGATGCAAAGAAGGTGATTAGAGGGTCTCTAATTATGTGGTACACAATGAAAAGCATGGATGAGGAGGAATGAAGAGGTAGGGGTGTTTTGCTTGTGACACTGTTGGTGATTTATTCCTAATTGAAGGCATAATTACCCATAATAGCTAACACAGCTTTCTGCAGAGATGCCATTTCATCTGATTTTCATTTACTTGGCCCAAAAGTTGTGTTGCAACAGGATATTGTTCCAAAACACACTTCCAGACTATATAAATACTATGAGAACAAGAAAGAGAAGAATGGAGTACTGTGTGTGATTACATGTCCTTTATAATCACCTTACATCAAGTCAAATTGAGATCATTTGGGATGAGTTGGACCACAGAGTGATATTAAAACAGACAAAAAGTGCTCATCAGCCATAACAATTCTTTTACGGCCCCCTTCTCATGTCCTAGTGATTCCTGTACAGGAAAAACTGTGCAAAATAAAGAATTAATAAAAAAAAAGCTTGGCTTAGGCTCCTGTGTAATTTTGATAACCAGCAAAGGGAAAGCCCACAGCTGGGGACTGATGTTACAAATCTGGGAAAGGGGACAATGTCCCAAATGATTCCCAGGCTATTAATAACAACTCACAGCTGTTTGCTTAGCCTTTACTGGTTAGTTTACGGGGGACTCCAGAAAAAAATGACATAGGGTTCCTCTAGAAATTTTAACCAGCAAAGGCTAAGCGGACAACTGTGGGCTGATATTAATAGCATGGGAAAGGGCCATGGATATTGCACCCCCTTCCAAGCTACCAATATCAGTCCTCAGCCACCACGGAAATGGTGCATCCATAAATGATCCAAATCTGGTGCTTAGCCTTGCTCTTCCCATTTGCCCTGGTGTGGTGACAAGTGGGGTAATAGGATTGGGATTGATGTCAGCTTTGTATTATCAGCTGACATCAAGCCCAGAGGTTAGTAATGGAGAGGCATCTACAAGATGCCCCCATTACTAACCCCACAGTAAGATTTGAAATCAACACAAAGCAAGAATAAAATCATTTATTTAAAATAAATTTTCCCTGAACCTTTTTCCCATTTATTACTGTAAAAATTAAAATAATAGAAATACATATTCCTCATCTGTCCGACAAGAAGATAATCGATTTGTATAATGCCGTAATCCTTCTCTGCTACATCTGGTTGTCTTGATGAACAATGGCATGATCTTAGTGCTAAGTTCTAATTTCCCGAGATCTTGGTGCCGAGATCTCCATCTGTGCATGCGCCGACCCCTGCAGCCATTTTCCCGTAGCACATCACGCAGCAAACCATATAAGTGCCGGGGCTTTGGGCTTTCACAAAATGTCGGCAAAGCCCCCGCACCACTGAACACCCGCAGCAGTGCACATCAGAGCAACCCCTCATCCCAGCCTGTGGCCTGCAGCAATGCTCCACTCTTGCCTTCTCCAGTAGCGACCCTGAGACCCCGCTTCACCGCAGCCATCACCCCTGGTAAACAATAAGGATACGGATTATAAGAAGCACCACCATTTTATTAAAAAAAAGCTTTTTTTCTTATTTTTCTCCTCAAAATTTGGGGGTGCGTCTTATAATCCGGTGCGTTTTATAATCTGCAAAATATGGTAGGTTCTTCTTACAAATAAGAGATATGGCCTCTCAGGTACATTGTGCCCGAACACATAATAATAATCTCTAATATGATATGATATGATATAATATGATCTGACAACCTTGCTTTTCTCTCTGCCAATGTGCCTCTAAGGCTGGTTTCACATTTGCGTTTTTTAGCGCTGGAAAAAAACGCATACCTGCGCATGCGTTTTTTCCCCTATATTTAACATGGGTGCGCATACCTGCGCGCTGGTAAGCGCATGTATGCGATTTTCATGCGCTGCGTTTTTTTGGGGTGTGCGTTGGTATTTTCCAGATGCAGCATGTTGCATTTTTTGGCCCTGCAAAAAAGCGCATGCGCACATATGCGCACGTTTTGCGCTAAAAATGGCCATTATAGCCTATGGATGCGCATATGTGCGCACTGGCATGCTCATGTATGCGTTTTTTTGCATATGCGTTTTTTTTTTTTAACCATGGAATTTAGGGGTTTGGGTTAGAGTTAGGGTTAGTTAAGGGGGTTTAGGGTTAGGGTTATGGTCAGGGTCAGGGTTAGGGTTGGGGTTTGGGTCAGGGTTAGGGTTAAGTATGGTTTGGTTAAGGGTTAGGGTCAGGGTTAGGGTCAGGATTAGGGTTAAGTATGGTTTTCTTAAGGGTTAGGGTCAGGGTTAGGGTTAGGGTTAGGGTTAGGGTCAGGGTTAGGGTTAGGGTTGGGGTCAGGGTTAGGGTTAGGGTCAGGGTTAGGGTTAAGTATGGTTTTGTTAAGGGTTAGGGTCAGGGTTAGGGTCAGGATTAGGGTTAAGTATGGTTTTGTTAAGGGTTAGGGTCAGGGTTAGGGTTAGGGTTAGGGTTAGGGTCAGGGTTAGGGTTAGGGTTAGGGTCAGGGTTAGGGTTAGGGTCAGGGTTAGGGTTAAGTATGGTTTTGTTAAGGATTAGGGTCAGGGTTAGGGTCAGGATTAGGGTTAAGTATGGTTTTGTTAAGGGTTAGGGTCAGGGTTAGGGTTAGGGTTAGGGTTAGGGTCAGGGTTAGGGTCAGGATTAGGGTTAAGTATGGTTTGGTTAAGGGTTAGGGTCAGGGTTAGGGTTAGGGTTAGGGTCAGGGTTAGGGTTAAGTATGGTTTTGTTAAGGGTTAGGGTCAGGGTTAGGGTTAGGGTTAGGGTTAGGGTCAGGGTTAGGGTTAGGGTCAGGGTTAGGGTTAGGGTTAGGGTCAGGGTTAGGGTTAGGGTTAGGGTTAGTTAGGATTTGGGTTAGGGTTAAGTATGATTTGGTTAAGGGTTAGGGTCAGGGTTAGGGTTAGGGTTAGGGTCAGGGTTAGGGTTAGGGTTAGGGTCAGGGTTAGGGTTAGGGTTAGGGTCAGGGTTAGGGTTAGTAAAGTCATGGTTTGGGTAGTGTGAGGGGCCACCTAAAAATGTTGGAAAAAAACGCAAACGCGGTAAAAACTCACTAAAAACGCATACAAACGCATAAAAACGCTGCGTTTTTTTCATGCATGCTCATAAAAATGCTTGAAAAAAACGCAGCAGTTGTATGCTTATGTATGCGTTTTTTCAATGCGTTTTTTTGCGGGAAAAACGCGCTGCAAAAAAAAGCAAGTGTGAAACTAGCCTTAGTGTCTTCTAAGCGCATCTAAGGCTGGTTTCACATTTGCGTTTTTTAGCGCTGGAAAAAAACGCATACCTGCGCATGCGTTTTTCCCCTATATTTAACATGGGTGCGCATACCTGCGCGCTGGTAAGCGCATGTATGCGATTTTCATGCGCTGCGTTTTTTTGGGGTGTGCGTTGGTATTTTCCAGACGCAGCATGTTGCATTTTTTGGCCCTGCAAAAAAGCGCATGCGCACATATGCGCACGTTTTGCACTAAAAATGGCCATTATAGCCTATGGATGCGCATATGTGCGCACTGGCATGCTCATGTATGCGTTTTTTTGCATATGCGTTTTTTTTTTAACCATGGAATTTAGGGGTTTGGGTTAGAGTTAGGGTTAGTTAAGGGGGTTTAGGGTTAGGATTATGGTCAGGGTCAGGGTTAGGGTTGGGGTTTGGGTCAGGGTTAGGGTTAAGTATGGTTTGGTTAAGGGTTAGGGTCAGGGTTAGGGTCAGGATTAGGGTTAAGTATGGTTTTGTTAAGGGTTAGGGTCAGGGTTAGGGTTAGGGTTAGGGTTAGGGTCAGGGTTAGGGTTAGGGTTGGGGTCAGGGTTAGGGTTAGGGTCAGGGTTAGGGTTAAGTATGGTTTTGTTAAGGGTTAGGGTCAGGGTTAGGGTCAGGATTAGGGTTAAGTATGGTTTTGTTAAGGGTTAGGGTCAGGGTTAGGGTTAGGGTTAGGGTTAGGGTCAGGGTTAGGGTTAGGGTTAGGGTCAGGGTTAGGGTTAGGGTCAGGGTTAGGGTTAAGTATGGTTTTGTTAAGGATTAGGGTCAGGGTTAGGGTCAGGATTAGGGTTAAGTATGGTTTTGTTAAGGGTTAGGGTCAGGGTTAGGGTTAGGGTTAGGGTTAGGGTCAGGGTTAGGGTCAGGATTAGGGTTAAGTATGGTTTGGTTAAGGGTTAGGGTCAGGGTTAGGGTTAGGGTTAGGGTTAGGGTCAGGGTTAGGGTTAAGTATGGTTTTGTTAAGGGTTAGGGTCAGGGTTAGGGTTAGGGTTAGGGTTAGGGTCAGGGTTAGGGTTAGGGTCAGGGTTAGGGTTATGGTTAGGGTCAGGGTTAGGGTTAGGGTTAGTTAGGGTTTAGGGTTTGGGTTAGGGTTAAGTATGATTTGGTTAAGGGTTAGGGTCAGGGTTAGGGTTAGGATTAGGGTCAGGGTTCGGGTTAGTAAAGTCATGGTTTGGGTAGTGTGAGGGGCCACCTAAAAATGTTGGAAAAAAACGCAAACGTGGTAAAAACGCACTAAAAACGCATACAAACGCATAAAAACGCTGCGTTTTTTCATGCATGCTCATAAAAATGCTTGAAAAAAACGCAGCAGTTGTATGCTTATGTATGCGTTTTTTCAATGCGTTTTTTTGCGGGAAAAACGCGCTGCAAAAAAAAGCAAGTGTGAAACTAGCCTTAGTGTCTTCTAAGCGCATCTAAGGCTGGTTTCACATTTGCGTTTTTTAGCGCTGGAAAAAAACGCATACCTGCGCATGCGTTTTTCCCCTATATTTAACATGGGTGCGCATACCTGCGCGCTGGTAAGCGCATGTATGCGATTTTCATGTGCTGCGTTTTTTTGGGGTGTGCGTTGGTATTTTCCAGACGCAGCATGTTGCATTTTTTGGCCCTGCAAAAAAGCGCATGCGCACATATGCGCACGTTTTGCACTAAAAATGGCCATTATAGCCTATGGATGCGCATATGTGCGCACTGGCATGCTCATGTATGCGTTTTTTTGCATATGCGTTTTTTTTTTTAACCATGGAATTTAGGGGTTTGGGTTAGAGTTAGGGTTAGTTAAGGGGGTTTAGGGTTAGGATTATGGTCAGGGTCAGGGTTAGGGTTGGGGTTTGGGTCAGGGTTAGGGTTAAGTATGGTTTGGTTAAGGGTTAGGGTCAGGGTTAGGGTCAGGATTAGGGTTAAGTATGGTTTTGTTAAGGGTTAGGGTCAGGGTTAGGGTTAGGGTTAGGGTTAGGGTCAGGGTTAGGGTTAGGGTTGGGGTCAGGGTTAGGGTTAGGGTCAGGGTTAGGGTTAAGTATGGTTTTGTTAAGGGTTAGGGTCAGGGTTAGGGTCAGGATTAGGGTTAAGTATGGTTTTGTTAAGGGTTAGGGTCAGGGTTAGGGTTAGGGTTAGGGTTAGGGTCAGGGTTAGGGTTAGGGTTAGGGTCAGGGTTAGGGTTAGGGTCAGGGTTAGGGTTAAGTATGGTTTTGTTAAGGATTAGGGTCAGGGTTAGGGTCAGGATTAGGGTTAAGTATGGTTTTGTTAAGGGTTAGGGTCAGGGTTAGGGTTAGGGTTAGGGTTAGGGTCAGGGTTAGGGTCAGGATTAGGGTTAAGTATGGTTTGGTTAAGGGTTAGGGTCAGGGTTAGGGTTAGGGTTAGGGTTAGGGTCAGGGTTAGGGTTAAGTATGGTTTTGTTAAGGGTTAGGGTCAGGGTTAGGGTTAGGGTTAGGGTCAGGGTTAGGGTTAGGGTCAGGGTTAGGGTTAGGGTTAGGGTCAGGGTTAGGGTTAGGGTTAGTTAGGGTTTAGGGTTTGGGTTAGGGTTAAGTATGATTTGGTTAAGGGTTAGGGTCAGGGTTAGGGTTAGGGTCAGGGTTAGGGTTAGTAAAGTCATGGTTTGGGTAGTGTGAGGGGCCACCTAAAAATGTTGGAAAAAAACGCAAACGTGGTAAAAACGCACTAAAAACGCATACAAACGCATAAAAACGCTGCGTTTTTTCATGCATGCTCATAAAAATGCTTGAAAAAAACGCAGCAGTTGTATGCTTATGTATGCGTTTTTTCAATGCGTTTTTTTGCGGGAAAAACGCGCTGCAAAAAAAAGCAAGTGTGAAACTAGCCTAAGTGCCCTAAAATTAAGTTAGTTTTTGTTCCTAACTTTAATGTTTGGTAGTAGCTACACCCTGAAAACTGGAGGCTATTTGGCGGTAGTTGTGAAATTTGGGTACTTTTTGTTTTATTATTGTTATGGTTATTAAATGAGTGTAAAAAGGACACCTGCGCTAGAAAGAAAAATTAAATGTGCAAAAAAGCTATGAACAGATGGACTGTTACAGCAAATGAGTATATTTGACAGGTCCAGGTAAGGAGATCCTCTGCAGAAAAATCCCACGTACAATGAATGTAGCTATAAATGGCCAAGGATGTACAACCAGGGATACTGATAAGAAGTGAGGAAAAACTTAATTGTGCCCAGTAGAGTGCAGGATAGTGGGTCACAGATCCAGTTGAATGGGGATGATGCAGAGTGCACTTGCAGAATTGGCCAGCATGGAATCTGGTGAAGATCACAGCAAAGATTGGATGGAGGTATGGTGTCCTGGCAAAGATGGTCTGAGCACCTTTGAAATGCGTTGGAAAGTCTGACCCTCTTGCGCGCCTGTCCTCTGGTGACATCACCCTGACCACGCCCCCACACACAGTGCTACCTCTCGGCGGCATCTCTCAGCTGAAGCACGCTGCAATTTATGTGTTCCAGCTATACAGCAGCATCGGAGGCTCCCAACCACCCAGGGAGGACACTCAACCAGTGGCATGCCATACCACCATCCAATCTTTGCTGTGGTCTTCACCAGATTCCATGCTGGCTAATTCTGTGAGTGCACTCTGCATTCTCCCTATTCAACCGGATCTGTGACCCACTATCCTACACTCTACTGGGCGCTAACCATGTCACCGCGCCCTCTGCTGCCTAAACGTCACTGACAGAGGACTCAGCAGACAGCAGCAAGCAGCGATGGACCGGGCACAGGTGAATATTTTGGATATACTTACCCCCGTCCTGGCGCAGTCTCTGCAGCCCCCCATCCCCGCTTCTCCCACAGTCTCCCTTCCTTCCTTAAGCGGTCACATGGAACCGCTCATTAAACTTATGAGACATGTCAGGGAGGATCAGTATGATCTCTGACATCCCCGCTCCCGCCTCCCCCGCCAACCCCCTGGTATATGACTCGTGCATAAGCCGAGCCAAAAAAAATGGGCTGAAAATCTTGGCTTATACACGATTATATACGGTATAACGATTGCTTAGCATTTTGTGAAAGAGTTTTTAATGGGAAAAATGATGTTATTTGGTGGAGGGAAATGGGGTATAAAAAAGCCCTTAATTTTTGTTAAGAGGTTTAAATGCCTGTATTTAAGCTATCGACAGTCATAGTCACTGCATTTGGAGGATGTTTTTTTTACAAAGATCTCTACTTAAGGCCTCTTTCACACATCAGTTTTTTGCCTTCAGGCGCGATCCGGCTTTTTTTTGTAAAACCGGATCCGGCAAAATGCAATGCCGGATCCAGTTTTTCCCCATTGACTTGCATTAGCGCCGGATCGTGCCGGATGGCATTGCGTTTCATCCGGTTTTTGCCGGATCCGGCAACTTGTCTCATTCCGGCGTCTGGAAAAAACGGCTACTGTAACGTTTTTTGTCTCCGGCGAAAAAGCCGGAAGCGCCGGATCCGGCGCTTCCAGCTTTTTGCTACAATAAAAGTCTATGGGCGCCGGAATGCGCCGGATCCAGAAAAAGACGGATCCAGCCACCGGATCCGGTTTTTTAAAGTCTGCGCATGCTCAGATCCAATTGGCCAGCCCCCAGGAACAGAGACGGATCCAGCAAAAAAACGGATCCGTTTCTACAGTTCTCCAAAATTTATGCCGGATCCGTTTTTTCTAAAAATAGCCGGATCTTGCCTGACGGCAAAAAACTGATGTGTGAAAGTAGCCTAAGGCTACTTTCACACTTCAGGTTTTCGGCGTCAGGCGCGATCCGGCGTCGTGCCGGAATGCCGGATCCGGCAAATGTTTAGTAAAACCGGATGTGACGGATCCGGTTTTCTGCCAGATCCGTCTTTTTCTTGACAGACAAAACCGGATCCGTCTCATCCGGTTCATCCGTTTTTCTATCCGTTTTTCGACGGATTACGCCGGATCCGGTTTTTAAAATTGACCCTTGTGGCCTTCCGAACGGGATTGGCTACTGGAAAACTATATATAGCATGTTCCTACAGCCCTTCTTTGACAGGTTGTAGAGGAGAAAGTGCAGGTTGGAGAGAAGAGCAAGTTACTGGCGAAGATGGATGTTGTCATTGGAAATATTTTGAAGAATTTGGCGGATTTTATAGCGGAGCCAAATCGTTTGAGGGTGATTGTTCTGGAGAAGGAGAGAGCGAGACAGCAGCGCATCAGGCATCGTAGACGACGTTTGTGGATCCACCCCATCACAGCCAAGAGAATGACGCGTGGGGTCTATTCTACACTCTGCATGGACCTTCGACGAAACCCGGATAAATTTTTTGGATATGTTAGGATGAAAATGGAGAATTTTGATTACTTGGTGGAGCGCATTGCACACCTCATAAGAAAAGCGGACACCTATTGCCGCTTCTCTGTTTCACCCACAGAGCGTCTGATGGTGACTTTAAGGTAAGCCACATTTATTGGATGTGATCGCATCAGAGCACACTTTCACTGCAATCTTGTTGGTGGTAGTTTGTATCTCCAAGTGTTATAGCTCAGTTTTGGTATGTAATGCTGTGATTTAAAACTAATTTATTGTTTTTTAATTCCCCACAGATTTCTTGCAACTGGAGAATCCCTTTCGTCACTGCATTTCCAGTACAGACTCGGGATTTCCACCATATCTGGAATAGTGAAGTACACATGCCATGCACTGTGGGACTCCTTAGCTGAAGAGTTTTTACCAGAGCCCACAACAGAGAGGTGGATTGAAATTGCTGACAAGTTTCAACAGATATGTCAGTTTCCCAACTGCTTGGGTGCTGTGGACGGGAAACATATCCGCATTGTAAAGCCAGCTGGATCGGGATCGGAATATTTCAATTACAAGAAATATTTTTCAATTGTCCTCATGGCCATCGCTGACACGGAATACAAATTTATTGCGGTTGATATTGGGGCCTATGGCCGCTCCAATGACTCTCAAGTTTTCAAACTGTCTGCCATGGGGCGTAAACTGTATGGAAACACCTTCCAGTTCCCACCACCTAGACCGCTGCCGCAAACATCTGGTCCACCTATGCCATTTGTCTGTGTAGGGGATGAAGCCTTCCAGCTGTCAGAACACCTTTTGAAACCGTACTCTAGCAGAGGATTGACAAGACCAAAACGCATTTTTAATTACCGCCTCACAAGAGCAAGAAGAATGGTTGAATGTACCTTTGGTATTCTGACAGCCAAATGGCGGGTCCTATTGACTGCGATCAACCTCAAGACAGAAACTGTGGACGAGGTGATCAAAGCGTGCGTGGTACTCCACAATTTTGTTATCTGCAAGGAACCCATTTCCATTGAGGACACCTCTGAAGAAACCACCTTGCAAGATTACCATGACATTACCACTAGAAGTTCTGTGACGGTTTCAGTAATGAGGGACAATTTTGCACTATACTTTATGTCACCTCAAGGCAGAGTACACTGGCAGGATGACAGAGTGTGAAAGATTTGTGCCCAACCAAACTTGTGTACCTTCTGTACCAACAGTATATACCTTTGCCAACCAAAGTTGGCTATCTTGTCATGGTCTCTATTTTTAGCTTTAGGCCACAGGTGTGTACCTGGTTGTGTTTTATGCAAAGTATTTCACCTTTTAACAAAAGTTGTGTACATTGTTATGAAATCACCAACAATAAACACAACTTTTTAGGTGAAATACTTTGCTTCAAACACAACCAGGAACACAACTGTGGCAAAAAGCTAAAATTTACCCACAGTTATATACCTAGTTTTGAATACCATTTCACCTTTTAAATACCCTGTATTTAACCTTTTTCGCCGCAGAAAGAAATGACAGACAACCAGTGTAAAATAATTTAACTTTTATTGAAAAATGTTTTTTTTAGTAAACTTTTTTAAAATTTTAATAAACTTGTTTAATAAAGCTTTGAAACCATAAAACTGGTCATTTTTATTTAAATACACACATTATAAATCTGTGTAGTGTGTGGTGGAAATACTGCTGTAGGGGCTGCGGGACACTTCGACACTGGGAGTGTGGAGAGAGGACTGGGATCGTGGTGTGGAAGGAACAGTTAGAGGTGAAGGTGTGGAAAAAACTACAGAATGGGTGGACATGTGGGAAGCAGAAGAGGTGGTGGGTGGTGGAGTGGAGGGTTGGGCAGGGACTGTAGGAGCAGATGATGTTGATGGCAAGTTGTATGGGGAAGGAGTTTGGTACGGGGCAGGTTGCTGGAAGTGGGGAGATGTCTGGTACGGGGCAGGTTGCTGGAAGTGGGGAGATGTCTGGTACGGGGCAGGTTGCTGGAAGTGGGGAGATGTCTGGTACGGGGCAGGTTGCTGGAAGTGGGGAGATGTCTGGTACGGGGCAGGTTGCTGGAAGTGGGGAGATGTCTGGTACTGGGGAGGTTGCTGGTACTGGGGAGTTTGCAGGTACTGGGGAGGTTGCTGGTACTGGGGAGGTTGCTGGTACTGGGGAGGTTGCTGGTACTGGGGAGGTTGCTGGTACTGGGGAGGTTGCTGGTGCTGGGGAGGTGGATGGTGCTGGGGAGGTGGATGGTGCTGGGGAGGTGGATGGTATGTAATAGGAGGGGGAGGATGGAAAGTGGCTGGAGGGGGTGTAGATGTAATAGGAGGGGGAGGATGGAAAGTGGCTGGAGGGGGTGCAGGTGGAGGAACTACTGTGGTGGGAGGAGGAGGTTGGGAGGTAGCTTGCTGGAGAGCAGCGTGGCATGAATGCATTACATGCATCTGCTGGGCAGGAGAGAGCGTTTCCATGCGCTCCACAAAAGACCTGAAAAAGGTGTGGTTTGGCGAAGATCTTGCTTCTGAATGCATGGTTTGCAGAAGTGTCTTCACCTCCAGAATGCTGGAGTTGATCTGCTGATAGCCTGCGGAGATTTGCTCTGACAAGACTTTTAGACAGTTCTGGAAAGATGCATTCAGATGCAAGAACTCTGGCGCATAAGTCTTTTCCTGACCCCTCTGCCGCTGCCGCCCAGTACCCGCAGGTGTACTAGAGGTGGCAGGGGCAGAAGGGTGGGGTAAAGGGAAAGCGATCTCCTCACCAGCAGCTTCATGTAATGTAGGCGGCCACGATGCTCCTGTGCTGGTGGATGGGACAGATGGGTCGAATGTGTGGGAAGGCTGGGAAGGTGCAGATGTACCGGGGCGGTCGAAGTGTCCCTCGGTGCCGGTCTCCTCAGGGATCGCCTCAGAAGGGTCCAATCGTGCAGGCTCCCGAGTGCTGCTCACCGTGCTGTGGAATAAAGAGAAAAAAAAACAATTAAAATAGTGACATGGTATGGCCCTGGCTGAAAAAAAAAAGTTACATCTAAACATTTTTTTGTCACATGTGGTGTGTAATATTTACCTTCTGGTGAGCATTGTCTCCCGGAGGAACGACAGGGCTTGTGCGTACTTGTACTTGCTCCTGCGTCCTCCAGATCCACTCGGGGCCCGCATCTCTTTATTGAACTCCTTCTTGAAACGATCCCTCACAGACCGCCACCGCTTCACAATTCTCTCCCCTGAAACGAGAAAGGACAAAGTGGTTAGTATACAACATCAGTGTTTCCCAAACTCCAGTCCTCATGGTCCCCAGGGGTCATGTTTTCAGGATTTCCAAAGTAAATAGAAATCCTGAACACAAGATCCGTGGGGAAAACGAGGACTGGAGTTCGGGAAACACTGGTTTAAATCAAGCAACCGGTACTGTATATACTTACGCTCTTTAATCTGGGCCCGAGCTTCGAGGTCCTCCCAGCGGTCCACAAGGAGCGAACAGATTTCCTCCCAGAGTCGTCGGGTAACGATCAGGTCAGCGTGGCGGCGGTCAGCCATATTCCAGAGCGGCTCCCTTTCTCTGACGAGATCGATGAGGCGGTCCACATCAATCCCTCCATCCTCACCGTCAGAGTCGGGAGCACGCTGTGAAGGCTGTTAAAGAAAAAGACAAAAATAACATAATTAGCCTCCACAAAAGAAATGAAATAAAAAGTGCAAAAAAAACAAAGCAAAAATATTTATACTTACACGCTGGTGACCGCCGCGTTGCTGTCGCCGACGACCCTGGGAGGCACTGCGAGGACCTCTTGGCCGAGCACCAGATTGGGAAGACTAGAGAAGAAAACAAAAAATGTTATGTCTTTGGATGTAGGCATTTGTTTGCTGTGTGTGGTCTGCAGAACATTGTTTTCTATGTGTTGTGTGTAGTGTGATGTTGTGTTTCTGCGTTTGATGCAAAAAACTTACCAATTGTGAGCCCACTCCAAGTGTCTGTCCACCCCTTCCTTCTTCTTCTGGGAGCTCCTCTTCATCTTGTGATTCCTGTTTTGAAATAAAAGGCAATGAATACACATATATTACAGAGATGATGGATTTTGGAAATAAAAACTTACCGTCAAACGCTGACGATGCGAGGGAGGGCTCCCAGAAGATGTGCTGTCTTCCTCATGGCCAGACTCCATGGCTGTGGGTGGTGTTTCTGCTGCTGCCATTGCTGCTGCTGCTGCATCTATTGGGCGGCTGTTGAATAAAGAGAAACAAAGGGCCAATGAATATCTTGATATTCCATAGCCCTAGTTTGGAGGAATGGGGGATTTGATAATTACCGTCTCTCATCTGCTGCTGGACTCCCCTCCCGTTGTTCAGCATGCTGCTCCATTTGGGGTGGTGCTGATGGTGCTGCTGCTGCAGATGTCTGCTGCCTTCTCCTGCTCCTGGTTCTTGGCTTGGGTGGCATGTTGGGTGTGGCTGAGGGTCCCATTGTCTTGCTTTTATATATGTCCTGTGGGCAGAGCTACTGAGCATGCTCAGACCAAAGAAACCGGATCCGGCCGCCGGATCCGGCTGTCGCCGGATCAGGCGCATTGCGGCGCTCATAGGCTTTCATTGTATGAAAAAGCCGGACACGCCGGATCCGGCGTGTCCGGCTTTTTCGACGGATACAAAAAAACGTTACAGTCACCGTTTTTTCCAGACGCCGGATCGCGTCACATTGCCGGATCCGGCGAAAATCGGATGAAACGCATGGCCATCCGGCTCGATCCGGCTCTAATGCAAGTCAATGGAGGGAAAACCGGATCCGGCATTGCATTTCGACGGATCCGGTTTTAGTCAAAAGCGCCAGATCGCGCCTGAAGCAGAAAACCTGATGTGTGAAAGAGGCCTAAGATGGAGAAAGGTTGAACTTGATGGACCTTGGTCTTTTTACAAACTTAGGAACTATCTAACTATGTAACATGGCACATTCCGAGCTCTAGAGCAGATGCGCATAACATGGAGAAGGCATTCAATATGTGTTTTCAAAAATCTTTAGGATAGGTAATCATTTGTTGAAGATACTATCTGGTAATTTATTCACTGAACTTATCATCACGTATTAGGTTTTCTACATATACAGACCATATACACACATTAAAAATATTTTCAGTTTCCTATCTACTACTTCCTGGAGTTTCAAAGAGAAACGTATAATTCTTCAAATAATGCTTATACATTTCCATTATTGATATTAGGAACAAAAAGTAGAAATTAGTTTTGATTGTAGCCTTTGAAGCCACTACCGCTTGTTTACAAGACAGATAACCTCCATCTAAATTAGTCTTTTTACAGAGCCTTAAAATTTCAAACCTTTGACGTTTGAAAATATAAATTTGCCATATGTCTAACTAGAAAAAACTTTTAAGAACTTAATAAAACTCTCTTTCCGACAGAGGTTTCTGACAGTCGAAACAATACGATAATTGTTTATTGTGAACGCAATCTCAAAATAATTTTCCTAGCACATGATACAGAATTTGTAATCTTTTTTTATTGTTGTGGAAGCTTTAGGTCCACCCGTAGTGACTTCTACATATAATAGTCACCAGAAATAAATTAGGTCACAAACAGATAGGATTTAGGAATGTGTGCTATTGTTATAAACATTGCTAAAGCACAAAGGAACGGGAGGATTTGGAGTGATTAATGACTCCACATTTCTAGAGTTTTGACATTTTTAGGTCCACCAATATATTATCTCTAACTAATTGATTACTGTTTTATTTTTAAATGGATACAGAGTACAAGATAGAATTTAACTAGCAGAACAGATAAAATATAATAAGACACCTTGCCACTTGAGAATAAAATTCACAGCTTTTATATCCAGTTCTAAAATATAAGACCCATGCGACTCATATTATATTACGGCTTTAACAACACCTAAAAACAACAAATGCAAACAAAAATACTTCAAGTGCATACAAAGTCATTACTGCTATTACGTGAAGATGAATCTGATGCCGAAATCTCAGTGGGTGTGTAAAATTCGAAATTGCTATCACTTTTCAAAACTTATAGTGCTTAGATATTTGAGAAAAATTGATTATGGTGCCGTGAAAAATGAACCCAAGTGCATTAAAATCTGCTGATGACAAACATATACAGTTTGAAGGAATGAAGCTGCATTTTAAAAAATGCACCTCCTGAGCATCGCTCGCAATAATACTTAGTAACAAACTATTGAGCATAATACCACTTCTGTATATGATATCAGAACATTCCAAGTCGTAACAAATCAAGATTGTCGACTCCTACTTGTGAATTAGATTCCATAGTTGAGCCACTAATTGGTTGGTTTTCGCTGTTTTGAAACATGAAATTGCTATGATCTTTCCTCCTGGGACACTGAAACATGAGGCTCTCAACATAGGAGACAAGATAAATAGTTATTGTTGATCTGGGACTGAACTTTTGGGCATTACCTTGACAGTTTTCATATGCTTATAATTCTTTTAAGAAAACTGTTCATTTTATGATTGTATACACTAAATAGCACTGTTCTAAAGTTAGCTTTACAATATTGTAAGTAATAAAACAGATGAAGATTACTTGAAAGTTTTATTTTAATGTTATTTTGCAAAATAATTTAGACGCTAATTACAGTTAATAATTTCAACGTACAGAGAAAGTGATTTTTTTTACTAAATCTATTTATCCATTATTTCCCTTTTTTATAATTGCATGCAGAGATAACATTTTTATTAGGCGACATGAAGGAGTTGAGAGGCATTAAACACAGTTCCCCATTCCCAGATTTTGCTTTCTTCCAGACCTGCTGTATATAATAGATCAGATGCCCTACAAATGCCTGTTAGGAGAAAGCTGATACCTCAAGTTTCCATTGCACCTGCTACAACAATAGAGGCCATTATACTGTATATAGGGGAGCTGTGGAAGCTCTCATACTGTATAGAGTAGAGATGTGGAGACCCTCATACAGTATGTAGGGAGCTGTGTTGGCCATTATGCTGTGCATAGGTGGCTCTGGGGGACATTGTGCTGTATATAAGGAGCTACGGTGGCAATCATGCTGTTCATAGGGAGCTCTGAGGGCCATCATACTGCAGCTAATGGGGATGATGAAACATTATACTATATATACAGTATAGGACTTTAGGGGCCATCATTCTGTGTATATGTGGCTGCAGATCATCATAGAGGAGGCTGTACGAGCATTATACTGTATATAGAGATCTGTTGGGAATATGCTGTGTATGGGGAGTTGTGAGGACAACATACTATGTATAGGGGCTGTTGGAGACATCATATTGTTCTTGGGTCATCATGAGCACCTGGACATATATATCCTTCCTAAATGACCATATATTTATGTGCCTTGTTCCTGCAGGTCTGTCCTTGCTAGATGCAGAACTTACTCCTTTGGCATAGATAACACACAATGATTTAGTATGCCCTCTTGTGTCCTTAACTTACCCTTCTTTACATATTGGTTATTATGTATACTCAATTGTTATTATTCACTGCAATTAAATTGGTTCCTTCCATGCACCGCATGTGTAGGCAGCCTTAACTACATTCTGCCCTATGGGCAGCTATAGTTTCTCTCTACCAAATCCTCTTTTGCATTTGCTCAGGCACCGCTCGGTACCTCTGACTGTATAGTGATACATCTGGACTTTGAGGAGGGACACTTGCCGATAATATCTTTTAGGTTTTTTTTTGTTTGTTTTTTTACATCGCACAGGCGCTGTTTAACATGGCGGAATCACATGATCCCATCAGCTGACATCTCACATGTGATCATCACATGATCTATCCTCACTCACTTCCTGAAAACTGGGATGCGACAGGGCACACACTGGTTGCTGGTTTGTTCATTGTTGCTTAATATTTATACTTGTGTTTGCACACTTGTGGGCAAACCTCCCCTGATGAAGCTGCACAGCAGCGATACATGTGGGGCTCTCCCTGCGCCCTGATCATTTCAATAACCATTCGCTATGGCTATGTGTCTTTCCTTTGGCACTTTTTTCCAATCGGGTGTGTTTTCTGCCTGTATTGTTACCCATCCTTCTACCTCCATGGGATCAGATACAATTTCTAGGATCTTGGTATCCTGACATACACCGCATGCTGCCTCCCTATGGTGTTTCCGTGATCCTTTATTGCTTAATTCTATCCATGCATAGCTTAGCGTACTAAGTAGATTGAGCCACAATATCTGTACCTTACATGGTTATTCTTTCTAGCTCATGAGACATACCATTGATCGGGGTGGCTATTAGCCATACAGGAGCTGGCCATATGTCATATTTCTATGCCAGATTACTTCATCTACTATTGACTTTATTCCCCTTTTCCCAGATCCTTTGCATGGGTCACACATATGCTTTAGTCACATATTGAACTGACTTTATTTGTCAACATTGTCAATCGTAGCGTCATTCTGCTTATTTTGTTGGCACTGGTAGCTAACATTGTCTCCTGTACTTACATAATGTATTACCATCTACGTATGGTTGTTTTATTATTATGCATTCAGAGGCATGGATATTTTGCACTCTTTGTGGTTTTAAATGGTTTTAGATTTCCTTGTTCTGTCTATTTGTGTTAGTAAAGTATACTTTCATTGATTATCCAGGTGTGCACATCTTACATGTATTGGCCTTTTAGTCCCTGCCTTTGACCCAGGGATCTCAAGGAACTGGAAGAATTTTCCAAGGAAGCAGAGCCGATCGGGTTATGGCAGCTTCTAGTCTCCCATGGAGACTATTGAAGCATGCCAAAAGTAAAAGAAAAATGTTTTTAAAGATATTTAAAAATGAAATAGATAAAAGTTCAAATCACCGCTCTTTTGCCCCATTCAAAATAAAATAATAAAAAAATCAAACATACACATATTTGGTATCGCCAGATCTATCAATAAAAAAAAGGATTAACCTGATCGCTAAACAGCGTAGCGGGAAAAAAAGTCAAAACACCAGAATTACATTTTTGTTCGCCGTAACATTGCATTAAAATGCAGTAACGGGCTATCAAAAGATCATATCTGCACCTAAATGGTATCATTAAAAACATCAGTTTGGCATGAAAAAAATAAGCCTTCACCCAACCCGAGACCATCGGTCCATGGAAATCTGCATGGTAGCTGGGGCTCCTTGCAGCTCAAACGGAATTCTGGTATACTGGAAGCAATGATCAGGTGTGGAAAAGTCCTTCCTCTCCTTTGCATCTTGAGAGAGAAGGATCTGCCAGTAATCTCTTGCTAGGTCCAGAGTGGTGATGTATCTGACTGAATCTAGCTTCTCTATGAGATCATTGATGCGGTGCATCAGATAGATGTCACATTTAGACATTACATTTAGTTTCTTGTGGTTATTGCAGAAATGCCACTCTCCACCAGGCTTCCGCACAAAGATAGTGGGGCTGGACCAGCCACAGTTTGGCACCTTGACGATGCCAGGCTCACTATTTTCCTCACCTCCTTTTACATCACCTCGCACCAGGCTTTGGGGATTCTATATGGCTTTTGGTTCATCCTCACATGTAGTTATGTCCAGCTTAATTTTCAACAACTTGCATATGTCCTGGCAACTCCGAAAACAGATTTTGGTTATTCTGAAGCAGTTGTTGGCACTCTTGGTTCAGGGCCGGTACACAGTGTCTCTGCCATTGTGACATCCTCAATGTCCCCTTCTGGCTGGTCCAGACAACATGGAGTTTCAACAGTGCCCATCTCTTGCCTTGGCTTGATGGGTAGCCGCACAAGAGGATTTTGGAAGTGAAAGGTGGTAGCGGTTAACTGGCAGGTAGGGCAAGACTTGCAATACCTTACGATTTCCCAGTAATATCTGGGCCAATAGAACGTCCGCATGACCAGCTCTTTGCTTTGCTCCACTCCCATATGGTCAGCTAAGAAATGTAAATGGGCCATGACAAGCACCCTTTGTCTATAGGGTATCTGGTCCTGGTATCTCTTCTTTCACCTTAGTTACCTGATACAATAAGTCCCCACTCAACATTAAATAAGGAAAACTGGTGTCAGCCCCTGACTCCTGTGATAAGCCATTTATCATGGTTATCTTATTGAATACTTCTTTTAGAGTTAGGTACCTTTGTTGGGTGAACCTAAAATTTCCTCTGGTCACACCACTTTCAGGAATGTCTGTCTCATGGCATATTACCTTCTCCTCTTCTCTCATTACACAGACGGGAAGCCTGTTAGACTCTGGGGTTGTGAAAAGAAAAGGGGGAGCCAGGGCGCTTCCAAAGCGTAGGTCTGTATGGAAAGTAGATGAGTGCACAGCAAGTGTTAGGCTCACCTGATAGGGTTGTGAGAGTCACAACACCTGTAATCGCATAAAACAGCTGCAGCAGTCTGCACGAGGTCCAAGGACTTGGTACAAAGAGAAGGCTGGTAGTGCAATAAGAGACTGCGCTGCTGTGGTAGAATTCAAGGTATCTTTATTGCCAATGCGTTTCCTGAGCCAGTCCCAGCTCACTTCATCAGGGCATCGTTGCATCGGTTGCCCTGATGAAGTAGACTCTGGGGTTGGTAAGACGCTTTTAGAGTGAACTTGCTTCCTACCCAAACAATCAAGGTCTCTGCCCCTCCCAAACAAACAGCAACTGAAAACCACCACAGTGAAGGCCTGGCAGAGCATCAAAAAGGAGGAAGCACAACGACTGGTGATGTCCATGAGTTCAAGTCTTCAGGCAGTCATTGCCAACAAAGGGTTTTCAGCCAAGTACTAGAAATGAACATTTTATTTACAATTATTTAATCTGTCCAATTACTTTTGGTCCCTTTAAAAACAGGGTGGCACATATTAAGGAGCTAAAACTCCTAAACTCTTCATCCAATTTTAATGTGGATGCCCTCAAATGAAAGCTGAAAGTCTGAACTTCAACTGCACCTGAATTGTTTTGTTTAAAATTCATTGTGGTAATGTCTAGAACCAAAATTAGAAAAATGTTGTCTCTGTCCAAATATATATGGACCTAACCGTATATGACCTGGGCCATGACATCTGCAGCAAACTACAACCGCCACTGAGACCCTCGGCATGACCTTCTCTGCCCCCTTGGACTTTAGATGCCCTACCACTTTTTTACACTCTGCCCCACTATGGATTGAGTTGCCTTCCCAAGGAACCATCAACACCCTGATACCTTTTGACCAGTCTGATCAAATCATCGGCATTGTGGGGGATCTCCCTGGGCAGCCCAAGTTTGCATCAGGCTGGCGAACCGGTCCATTACAACTCACTCAACCCTTGTGCTGATGTATAGGACTCTGGCTGTAACCATTTTTGCATGAGGTGCAGGAGATAAAACATTTGGTAGCAAGGGGGTTTGTCACAGTGATATGCCCAGCCATGGATCCGTTCTGCCCTGAAAGTCATTGTCACTTTCAAGTGTGGCAAAATTTCTGTTTACAATTTTTCATATTCTTTGGATTCCTATAAAGCCAAGTCATAGTAGGCCTTTTGTGTCTCCCCCTTTAAGTATGGCGCCAAGACTTCCACCCACTGCTTTGGAGGGAGTGTCCCCCTTTCAGCAACTCTTTAAAAATAGTTGAAAAGACGTCTATGTCATCACCTGGGATTAATTTCTGCAAGGATCGCCTCATTGCATTCTGGACAGTGAAATCATCAGCTGACATTTGTGTCAGAGCTGCCGCCGCCGTGCCATGAATCGCCTCCGTGAGTAACTCAATCAATTGCTGCTGTTGTTGGTTCTGTTGCTTAAGCAGCTTATTTGTCTCCTGCTGTGCCAGCTGTTGCTGCTGCAGCTGCTGGTGCTACTTCTGGAGCTGTTTCTGCTGCCACTGGTGCTGGCTTTGGTCCAGGTGCCTGATCAGCTCCTCCATTTTGTTTGACTGCTGTTCTATCCTTTCGGTCAACTTCACCCGGGACATGCAGTTTGTCCACAGCTGTCACACTTGCTTCCTGAGGATCTTGCCCACATTATCCACCAACTTTGGTAGATTAGATCACTTGGATGTACATAGAGGTAGACACAGGAACACTGTCTCTTTAAATCTTCCACTGGTTCACTAAAAGTACTGCATAAACCAGTAGAACATGAGCAAAAACAAAACATTTAACTAAAACATAAGGTATGGCACAGTTGTTGTTGATACAAGAATCTGGCCGCTTCAGGAACAAACAATAAAATGGTTAAGCTTTCCGTAACATGAAATCATAGCTCCAGATCTTGCAACTTGAATCCCCCTACGCTACAATCAACCTAACATTAAACATGACTGATTAACCCCTTTCATCAGTTAGTGTGCTGAGTAGTGTTGAGCGATACCTTCCGATATCGGGAAATATCGGATCGGATTGGATCGGACCGATACCCAAAAAGTATCGGATATCGCCGATTCCGATACCGGAAACCAATGCAAGTCAATGGGACAGAAATATCGGAATTAAAATAAACCCTTTCTTTCCTTGTAGGTTAATTCTACATGAAGGAAAACAGCTAAGAATAATGTAGAATGTATTGGGGGAGGTGGAGGAGACATTAAAGGCATAGAGGTTTAGCCCAATCAAATGTAATAGCAGGAATTAAATTTTTGAAGACGTTCGGAGTTACAAAGATATTCACTATGTTAACTTTTTTATATTTTGTCAGATATGTATGTTTCACTACTTCCATGCCATGCTCTTCACCTTCTTTTTTACTTCTCCCACACTTTCTCCTTCATCCTCTGCAGCAGCATCTTTTTCATCAACTTCTTCTTCACCTTATTCATTTTCTTCTTCACCTTCTTCCTATTATTCTTTTTTTACATTCTTCATATTCTTCTTATTCAACTATTATTCTTCTTCATATTTTACTTCTTCATCTTCTTCCTATTCTTCTTCATCATATTCTTATTTGTGACAGGCATTCATGTAGTTGTTATCTATAAAAGTTTGAAGATTACACCTTCCGTTCTGCCTGTCACAAAAGATTTACAACAGGATTTATCTGCGTTCAGTTTGCCCTGCAGCAGCAGGCATTTTCCAGGGGCACCACGAGGAGGAGCGGACTCACCCCCATACACTGCTTTGTCTTCTTCTGCTTATAATTTAGATAATATCTTTTGCTCTGATTTTTAGTCTTATGCTTAATGTTCTTTTGCTTTTTGTTCTTCTGCTTTTTGTTCTTCTGCTTCTTGGTCTTCTGCTTCTTGGTCTTCTGTCTCTTGTTGTTCTGTATATTGGTGGTTGACTTCATGTTCTTTGTCCTCTTGGTCATCTTCTTCAGGGTCATCTTTTTTGTCTTCTTTGGGGTGGTCTTCAGGGTTGTTGTCTTCAGGGTAATCGTCTTCTTCGGGGTGGTCTTCAGGGTCGGTTGTTGTGAGTTCATTTTCCCCTTTGTCACTGAGGTCTGGTGAACTCCCTATTCTGGTGAAGGAAGGTAATGAGCCTGATTATCAGGCACCTGAACCTGATGAGGATGACTGGCTGAGTGGAGTCACGGACTGGATATAAGGCTGCCGACGCCCTTCTGCCCTGCGGGTGATTTCTCTGTGGACTTCTAGGACACCAGTCTGATTCCTGCTCCTCTAAGCTAAGTTTTTCTGCTTTGCCTGTTTGCATTAGTGTTTTGTTTTTGTTTTCCTTGCTTTTCTGGATTCTGCCATTCCCTGCTGGGGTGAGCTGAATCTCCTTTTGCCTGTAGCTCTGTCTTCAGAATATTCCTGAGTACTGACATAGCTTTTTTGAAGCCTAGTGTCTTCAGGGCCTTTTTCACTGTCAGTCTGTTGGCTCTTATTTTCATAGGGTTTTTCACGGATTGCAGACAGCAGCCTTCCTGTCCTTTTCTATCTAGCTAGATTGGGCCCCGTCTTTGCTCAGTCTATCTTTCTGCCTGTGTTAGTGTTTTCATCTTGCTTCACCGTCATTATATGTTGGGGGCTGCCTATTGCTTTGGGGTCTGCTCTGGGGCAGTTTAGTTTTCCCCTTTCTTTCTTTAGGCCTAGCTATTTCTCCAGCTGTGATCGAGGGGTCTAGGGCATCGTAGGAACCCCCCCACGGCTACTGCTAGTTGTGTTGATAGGTTCAGGGGTCTGCAATCCGATAGCTGCCAACTTCTCTGGTTTTCTGGACTTAGCTAGCATTTCTGTTTTTTCCTCCAACGGTGACTCAATCATAACAGTCGGCGTCTTCAGGGTCATCGTCAGGGAGATCCAGAGTGATTACCAAAAACCATTTCAAAAAGCTTGAACTTGGAAATGTAGAAGAAGGTACTTGAAGGCTGAGGAACTGACAAGAACCAGCTGACGGTACTGGAACCCGGATGGGTAGCAGAAGGAACAAGAGCCAATGGCACTACCGAGGACCAGCTGATGGTACTGGAACCCATTTACTTAGCAGGAGGTACCTGTGCTAGAAAGCACTACCAAGGACCAGCAGACATTGCTGGAACTCGGATACCGAGAAGGAGGCACCTAAGCCAAAGGCACTGCCGAGAACCAGCTGACGGTACTGGAACCCGAATGTGTAGCAGAAGCTACAAGAGCCAATGGAACTACCGAGGACCAGCTGACGGTGCTGGAACCCGGAGGGGCAGTAGAAGTAACAAGAGCCAATGGCACTACCAAGGACCAGCTGATGGTACTGGAACCCGGTTACTAACCAGGAGGTACCTGTGCCAGAAAGCACTACCAAGGACCAGCAGACGTTGCTGGAACTCGGATACCGAGAAGGAGGCACCTAAGCCAAAGGCACTGCCGAGAACCAGCTGATGGTACTGGAACCCGGATGGGTAGCAGAAGGTACCCATGAAAAACAAAGTTGCAAGGCCACGAGCCGGCCGCAGTTACCTAAACCCACAGTCCTACAGGGGGTGCTTGTCCTATTGGCACTACGGAACCAGCCTTTATTGCCAAATCCCGCAGCCCACATAGGAAGCACCTAAACTGCAGGCACCATAGAGTCGGCTAACCCCACCGCAACACGACAGAACAACGTATTGGTGTCAAAGTGACTTTGACACTACCCCGGAAACAGCCGGCGTGATGGAACCAGGCTGGGCAGGAGGGAGTACCCGTGCCAAAGACACTGCCGAGAACCAGCTGATGGTGCTGGAACCCGGATGAGTAGCAGAAGCTACAAGAGCCAATGGAACTACCGAGGACCAGCTGTCGGTGCTGGAACCCGGAGGGGCAGCAGAAGGATCAAGAGCCAATGGCACTACCAAGGACCAGCTGACGTTGCTGGAACTCGGATACCGAAAAGGAGGCACCTAAGCCAAAGGCACTGGCGAGAACCAGCTGACGGTACTGGAACCCAGATGGGTAGCAGAAGGTACCCATGAAAAACAAAGTTGCAAGGCCACGAGCCGGCCGCAGTTACCGAAACCCACAGTCCTACAGGGGGTGCTTGTCCTATTGGCACTACGGAACAAGCCTTTATTGCCAGATCCCGTAGCCCACATAGGAAGCACGTAATTTGCAGGCACCATAGAGTCGGCTAACCAGACCACAACAGGACAAAGTTTTGGAGGCAAAGTGACGTTGACACTACCCGGAAACAGCTGGCGTGCTGGAACCAGGCTCGGCAGGCGGGAGTACCCATGCCAAAGACACTGCCGAGAACCAACTGGCGGTGCTGAAACCCAGGGTAAATACTACAAACAAAGTGGAGACAGAGGCCTAATTGGAGCAAGTTTAAAATCTGTAGTTGTGTGAGTGTAGACAGAGCAGGAGAAATTGCCAGACACACAGCTGGGGATCAGCTGACATTACTGAACCCCAATAACACGGGACCATATGTTGACTGTGCAGACAGCACTTCTGAGCAGCAACTGGCGGTGTTGGAGCCCAGGGTCAATAGTACAAACAGAGTGGAGGCTGAGGCCTAATTGGAGCAAGTTTACTATCTGATGTTGTGTGAATGTGGACAGAGCAGGAGACATCGCCAGACACACAGCAGGGGAGCAGCTGACATTACTGAACCCCACTAACACAGGAGCATGTGTTTTTCTCTGTGCAGATGGCAGTTCTGAGCAGCAACTGGCGGTGTTGGAGCCCAGGGTCAATCAGGGTGTAGGCTGAGGCCTAAGTGGAGCAAGTTTTATATCTGATGTTGTGTGAATGTGGAGGGAGCAGGAGATATTGACGGACACACAGCAGGGGAGCAGCTGACATTACTGAACTCCACTAACACAGGAGCTAGTGTTTTTCTCTGTGCAGACAGCACTTCTGAGCAGCAACTGGCAGTGTTGGAGCCCAGGGTCAATCAGGGTGTAGCTGAGGCCTAATTGGAGCAAGTTTAATATCTGATGTTGTGTGAATATGGACGGAGCAGGAGACATTGCCGGACACACAGCAGGGGAGCAACTGGCATTACTGAACTGCACTAACACAGGAGCTAGTGTTTTTCTCTGTGCAGACCGCACTTCTGTGCAGCAACTGGCGGTGTTGGAGCCCAGGGTCAATCAGGGTGTAGGCTGAGGCCTAAGTGGAGCAAGTTTTATATCTGATGTTGTGTGAATGTGGAGGGAGCAGGAGATATTGCCGGACACACAGCAGGGGAGCAGCTGACATTACTGAACCCCACTAACACAGGAGCTAGTGTTTTTCTCTGTGCAGACGGCACTTCTGAGCAGCAACTGGCGGTGTTGGAGCCCAGGGTCAATCAGGGTGTAGGCTGAGGCCTAACTGGTGCAAGTTTAATATCTGATGTTGTGTGAATGTGGAGGGAGCAGGAGATATTGCTGGACACACAGCAGGGGAGCAGCTGACATTACTGAACCCCACTAACACAGGAGCTAGTGTTTTTCTCTTTGCAGACGGCACTTCTGAGCAGCAACTGGCAGTGTTGGAGCCCAGGGTCAATCAAAGTGTAGGCTGAGGCCTATTTTGAGCAAGTTGTAATATCTGATGTTGTGTGAATGTGGACAGAGCAGGAGACATTGCCGGACACACAGCAGGGAGCAGCTGTCGTTACTGAACCCCACTAACACAGGAGCTAGTGTTTTTCTCTGTGCAGACGGCACTTCTGAGCAGCAACTGGCGGTGTTGGAGCCCAGGGTCAATCAGGGTGTAGGCTGAGGCCTAATTGGAGCAAGTTTAATATCTGATGTTGTGTGAATGTGGACAGAGCAGGAGACATTGCCGGACACACAGCAGGGGAGCAGCTGACATTACTGAACACCAATAACACAGGAGCTAGTGTTTTTCTCTGTGCAGACTGCTCTTCTGAGCAGCAACTGGCGGTGTTGGAGCCCAGGGTCAATCAGGGTGTAGACTGAGGCCTAATTGGAGCAAGTTTAATATCTGATGTTGTGTGAATGTGGACAGAGCAGGAGATATTGCCGGACACACAGCAGGGGAGCAGCTGACATTACTGAACCCCATTAACACAGGAGCTAGTGTTTTTCTCTGCAGACTGTACTTCTGAGCAGCAACTGGCGGTGTTGGAGCCCAGGGTCAATCAGTTCAGGTGGTAGAAACGTGAACACAACAGAAGACCTGGATACTGTTGCCAACCAATTATTTAATCTGGAATAGTACTGGCAAATTCCGGCGAGATCCAGGCCTTGTTCATTTTCAGAAAAGTAAGACGCGTTCCGATAATACACTAGCAGCAGGCCAAGCCAGCACCTCCAATGCATACTGGCAAAGCTCTGGCCATGTATCCAGCTTAGAGACCCAAAACTTGAAGGGGGTGTCATGGTATCTGGAATTTTGGTCTGACAAGCGAAGGGTTAATGGTTGGAGCCTCTCTTTGGTCTCAGGGAGGGTATGGCCACAGGCGAGCAACCTTCCCTGTCGTTTATACTTCATACTTGAGTGTGTCCGACCCTGCCTTTGCTAAGTGCCTCTCGCCTGTTTCTGTGTTTGTGGTGTGTATAACCTGGTCTGGATTTTGGTTTCTGTCTCTTGACTTTCTGATTTTGTACCGTGCAGCCCGACCCGTGCCTGACCTCCTGCTTCCCTGACCATTCTTGTTCTTCCTGACTCTGTACCGCATTGATTCTCCTGTGTATGACTTCTGGATTGCCCGACCATCGCTACTGTATAAACTCCTGGCTCTCTGAGCCCTCTGCCTGTCACTTCAGCGTCCCTGCGATAATCTCCGCCCCCTCTGATGTCACAGGTCACGTGGTGCTAGGTCCTACAGCTTCTGAGTGCTTCTGCAAGCGCTCCGCCCCCTCCACAGGTCCTGCAACCTTCCAACCTGTGCTGCTGACAGCCCCGTGGTCCGAGTTCCTACACCGACGCCGGGACTGCTGACTGGTCACGCTACCCTCCTGCAGATAAGGGTAAGCGTGATAGGGGGAAGAGCCATCTGGGAGTACACTGAGAGGGCAAGACATGTTGTCTGTCACCATCTGACAGAAACGTTGCCTCCTGCTGACTGGAGCCATCTGTGATACTGTGGACATTTGTGGCGGGGACACAAAACTTTGCCACATTTGGGCCATACTGGTCTCGCCTTGTGCTGAGGCGCTTCTTCTGCTCCCTCTTTGTGCAGAGCTTCCTCCACTGCCTCGACACACAGAGCTGCTTTGTAAAGCACTAGCAGCACTGCTCTCAGGTGGAATGGAGAACATGATGGAATGCACCAGTGTGTCTTGGTACTCCCGCATTTTACGCTCCCGGTTCAACGGTGTTATGAGGCTTTGTAAGTTGTCCCGGTAGCGAGGATCTAGGAGGGTGTACACCCAATAATCAGCCGTGTTGAGAATGTGGGCGATGCGGCAGTCGTTTCTCAGGCACTGCAGCATGAAATCAACCATGTGCTGCTGACTCCCAGCTGGCCAAGAAACGCTGTCCCCTGCTTGAGGCATCATCTCTGCCTGCTCTGCATCACCCCACCCTTGCTCTACATACTGACTACTAGAGCATTGTGTACCTCCCTCCTCTAGACAGATGTCTTCCTCCTCCATTGACTCCTCCTCATCCTCCTCACAAAGTGTCCCCTGCCTAGGCCTTGGTGAGGAACCACGTTGCGCAGACTGTCCAGAAGCAGATGGCATTTGTGACTCCTCATCCTCCACCTCTTCCACAACCTCCTCCCTTAGTGCTTGCAGTGTTTTTTCAAGCAGGCAGATAAGGGGGACAGTCATGCTGACTAGTGCATCATCTGCACTTGCCATCCGCGTGGAATCATCGAAGGCACGCAAAACGTGGCAGATGTCCTTCATAGAGGCCCACTCAGTGGTGGTGAAGTGTGAACGGCGCGCAGTGCGACTTGATTGCGCCTGATGCAGCTGGTACTCCATTACTGCTGCTTGCTGCTCACACAACCGCTCCAACATATGTAACGTTGAATTCCACCTGGTGGGTAGGTCACATATGATGCGATGTTCTGGAAGGGGGAATTGGCACTGCAGAGCTGCATTGCGCGATATTGCCATGCTGGAACTCCGCAAGTGAGCGCACTCTATGCGGACCTTGTGCAGCAGTGCATCAAGATCCGGATAGTCCCTCAAAAAGCTCTGCACGACCAGGTTGAGCACATGAGCCAGACATGGGATGTGAGTGAGGTTGCCTAGGCCCAAAGCTGCCATCAGATTTCGGCCATTGCCACACACTACCAAGCCTGGCTGGAGATTCGCTGACACAAACTACACATCGCTCTCCTGCTTGATGACATTCCAGAGCTCCTGCGCTGTGTGACTTCCATTCCCCAAAGAAATTAATTTCAGTACGGCCTGTTGACGTTTGGCCACAGCTGTGCTCATATCGGTCGTAACAGGTAAGCATTCACGGGTCCATGTGGAGGTAGACCGTGATGGCTCCTGCATCGCTGATTCAGAGGAACTGGAGTATGAGGAGGAGTCAATGTGTACTGACTGGATTCCTGCAATCCTTGGAGTTGGTAGAACACATAGAGCGCCACTCTCAAGATCTGTACCCGGCTCCACAACATTGACCCAATGGGCAGTGAGGGAAAGGTATCATCCCTGTCCATGGTTACTGGTCCACTCATCGGTGGTCAGGTGGACCTTGCTACTGACAGCGTTTAGTAGCGCATGTTTAGTTTTTCCCTCCACATGCTTTTGCAGGGCAGGGACGGCTTGCCTGCTGAAATAAAAGCAGCTGGGCACGTTGTATTGTGGGACTGCCAATGCCATGAAGTTACGGAAGGTGTCAGTCTCCACCAGCCTGAATGAGAGCATTTCAAGGGCCAGAAGTTTTGCAATGCCAGCATTCAGAGCCTGTGCTCGGGGATGGTTTGCCGAGTATGGCCGCCTTTTCTCCCATGCCTGTGCTAACGATGGCTGCAGAGTGGCCTGGGAGTGTGATGATGATAGGGAACGTGGTGCTGTGGGTGGAATTACACTGAGTCTCTGTACAAGTGTCAGAGGTTCTTCCATGGCGATCCTGTGAGGAAGCCGAACCAGCTGTGTGTGAGCTGTAGGAAGAGGCTACAACACGAGCTGAAGAGGTGGTAGGTGGTGCTGTAGGTTGGCCTACGTCGTCAGTGTGTCTTTGTAACTCCACCACGTGCTTGGTCCGCACATGTTTCCACATATTTGTGGTATTGAGGTTGCTGACACTTTTCCCTCTTTTGACTTTATGATTACACAGCTTGCATTTGACAAAGCAAATGTCATCTGCAACTGTGTCAAAAAAGGACCACGCACTGCAAGTCCTGGGAGCGCCCATTTTGGGTTTTGAAAGAGGAATGCTCCTAATGGGTGCCGAAGTGGAGGCTACAGGCAACCAAGCCTGCCCCATCCCTCTCCTTCCTGTTTTGGCCATTCAGGGAATCTCTTCCTCAGAGCTGCTCCCACCACTTTCCTGTTCCTCACGTCATGATGGGTCAAGGACCTCATCATCTACACTACCCTCTTCAAACACCTGCTTCTCCTGGGTAGTCTCGCCAGCACAGTACGCACCAGAAAGTGGCACCTGAGTCTCATCATCAGATGCGTACTGAGGTGTGCTGACCATAGGCACTGGCCCACCCGCCTCTTCAGATTCAGAGAGACAAAGCTGTTGCGCATCACTGCATACTCCCTCTTCTTCACATTCTAGAATGCTGCTTGGCTGGCCCCTCTTTCCAAGCCAACAGATTCAGAGAACAGAAGTAGAGATAGCTCCTTTCCAGGGCTCTCTGACTGCCTGGGCAATTTGGCATGTGGTGAATAGACAGATGGTTGCTCTTCAGTGCTCTGGACTTGAGAGGATGTGGAAGTAATTGAAGTCGATGCATTAGCTGCCATCCATCCGACAACAGCTTCAATTTGTTCCTCCGCAGCAGTGGGATATGGCAAGCTCCTACAAATCTGCGCATAAAGGGCTGTTCCCTGGTAAAACTGGGGGATGCTGAGTCACTGGTGCCAGTAGCAGGCACAGAATCCCCACGTCCTCTCCCTGCTGAAACTCCACGCCCACGACCACGTGCCTTACTCCCTGCCTTCTTCATCTTGGTAGAGTGATAAAGATAGGCAGAAAAGTACTAAGGGCTTAGTGTTCTTATTCCAGAACAGCTGCTAACCTGTATAAGAAACAATAATTTTATCAAGTGTGGACTACACTTTAATATGAGCTAATGTGGCCTACACACCTGTAAAGTGGAGTGTTTGGTGAAGTTTTTTTACGTGTTTTTTCACATTAAAAAAGATGTGACCAAAGATGTAAAAGCGTTAGTATCGCAAACTTTTTGTAGCTATTACAATGCAGGAAGGTAACCTACAATGCAATAGATGAGGCTACAAAAAATAGGCTAATACTAATCTGGCTGGGGCTGCAGGGCACAAGCCAGCAGAAAGGCTCCTCTATCTACTCCTATATAGTGTTTGCAACCAATCTAGCTTGATACGGATGGAAGCACACTAATAGGAGAAATTCAGGAAAAATAAGCAGCACTACAGCAAAAAAGGACAATGTATGAGGCAGTGACGCCCGCTGAGCGGACTACAACCAGAGATGCCTGCAGAACACACTACAGCGTGAGCTGCAATCACACACAGAGACCTCACAGACAGCCGTGAACAGTGCAGAGAACTGTGCACTAGTACTGAAAGGCTGCAGAAAGGCTCCGCTATCTACTCCTATATAGTGTTTGCAACCAATGTAGATGGATACGGATGGAAGCACACTAATAGGAGAAGTCAGGAAAAATGAGCAGCAATAAAACAAAAAAAGGACTATGTATGAGGCAGTGACGCACGCTGAGCTGACTACAACCAGAGGTGGTGCAGAACACACTACAGTGTGAGCTGCACTCACACACACAGACCTTGCATACAGCTGTGAACAGCGCTGCAAGGCAAAAGACAGCTACAGAGGTTGATAAAGTAGCCTGGGTAAAGCACTATATAGAAAATTGCTATCTCTAACTGTCCCTCAGAATCTTAACAGCTGCGTCCTGTCCCTAACTGAATTCACAGCAGAGTGAACCCAAAATGGCGGCGGCGGCATTTATAGTGCATCATGACATCATTTCAGCAGCCTATCACAGCCATGCCATTAGTTAACATGCCTACATGCCTAACAGGATGTGCCCACACTTCTTAGGATTCCTCATTGGCTGAATCAAATCAAACTGGCTCATAGCATTATGGGAACTTCCGATTCTGGTATTCAATATGCAAAAAGTATCGGAACTCAGTATCGGAATTCCGATACCGCGAATATCGGCCGATACCCGATATTTGCAGTATCGGAATGCTCAACACTAGGGCTGAGGCATTTTCCTAAATTGATATCACTGAAGCTAAGACCCTAAGTGAAGCATACTTCCCCTCCAGTACTTTGACAGTTACTTTGTCGCAATATATTTGTTTTGCCTAAAACACAAAGGAAATGTGTAATCTATAATGTTAGGCATTTTAGGGATCACTTAATATTTAACTTACTTAACTGTTCACAATAAAAGTAATTGTGACCAGGGGTGAGCAAAATTTTGCATGCCAGTGTGCACAATATATCACCTTAATAATGTATACATTTTTAAACTTAGACGGCACACTTATATATGCAACTAGCATAACTCTCAATTAAGGAACCAGAGTAAAAAGATGTTTAAGAATCTAATTAATAGTTATACTCCAGTGTAAATATATATATATATATATATATATAATTATTATAATTAAAATTTATTAAAAAATGAATTACCTCCGTAAACCAACCCCAATATAAACAGGAGTACATTTCACAAAGGAGACTTGAGCAGTCATAGTCAGCATAACTCATATAAATAAAGGTTGCTCACTGCACTCCAAATGTAGACACTTGTATAGGGCACCTAAACCCAGATTTAGACTCACTGCCAAGGGTGTCCACTTGGAAAAAATATCAATAAATGAATAGAGAGAGGGTTCAAAATCAGGTGAAAAAACTTCACAGCTTTTCTCATTGTGCCAAAGATACATCTTAGTTGATTGCTTGTGCACCTTTTCCTACCACACTTTTCCTTCCACTCAACCTTTCATAAATATGCTTGGATACAGCACTCTGTGAACAGCCATCTTCTTTAGCAATGACTTTTTGTGGCTTACCCTCCTTGTGGAGTGTGTCAATGACTGCCTTCTGGACATCTGTCAAGTCAGCAGTCTCCCCCATGACTGTGGAGCCTACTGATAGATACTAAGGGACCTTTTTAAATGCTAAGGAAGCCTTTGCAGGTGTTTTTTGTTCTTTATTCTAATTACTGAGATAATGACTTTTGGGTTTTCATTGGCTGTAAGCCATAGTTATCAACATTAACAGAAATAAACAGTTGAAATAGATAACATAGTAACATAGTTTTGAAGGCTGAAGGAACAACTTATGTCCATCTAGTTCAGCCTATTTTTAGTGCAGCTGTTCGACATTGTTGATCCTGGGGAAGGCAAAAAACCCACAGAGTAGAAGCCAATTTTCTCCATAGGGAAAAAAATTCCTTCCCCTAAGCTGGGTCAACCATCTACCTATAATATTCTGTTATTCGTAACCTTCTATACTGTTACTCACAAGAAAAGCATCCATTCCTTTCTTAAATTCATTCAGTGAGTTGGCCATCACCATTTCCTCAGGAAGAGAATTCCAGAGCCTCACTGCTCTTACCGTGAAGAACCCTCTTCTATGCTGATGCACAAATTGTCTTTCCTCCAAACAAAGAGAATGCCCCCTTGTTCTTGTCACAGTCCTTGGTACAAACAGTTCATTGGAGAGATCTGTGTATTGCCCTCTGATATACTTGTACATATATATTAAGTGTCCCCTAAGTCTTCTCTTTTCTAGAGTAAATAGACCTAATTTTGATAAGCTTTCTGGGTATTGTAGTGAACCAACTCCATTTATCATTTTAGTAGCCCGCCTTTGAACGCTTTCAAGTTCAGTAATGTCTTTCTTGAGCACCGGCGTCCAAAATTGCACACAATACTCCAAGTGTGGTCTGACGAGTGATTTGTACAGACGGAGAATTATGTTTTCATCTCGTGTCCCCAGACCTCTTCTAATGCATCCCATGACCCTATTTGCTTTGGTGGCAGCTGCCTGACACTGGGCACTCCAATTTAGCTTCTTATTGACTAAGATGCCTAAGTCTTTTTCCATGTCTGATTTCCCCAGCAGTTTCCCATTTAGTAAGTAATTGTAGCATCTGTTTCTCCATCCCATGTGCATAACCTTACACTTATCTGTGTTAAACCTCATTTGCCATTTTTCAGCCCAATTCTCCAATTTACTCAAATCTGTCTGTAGTTGCAAACTGTCATCCTTTGTGTTAACTACCTTACATAGTTTTGTATCATCTGCAAATACTGATCTTTTACTGGGTAAGCCATCCACTAGATCATTAATAAATATATTAAATAGTAGGGGGCCCAATACAGAACCCTGTGGTACCCCACTAGTAACCCTGGCCCAATCTGAGTATGCACCATTAATAACCACTCTTTGTTTTCTATCTCTAAGCCAGCTACCTACCCATCTACACACATTTTCCCCTAGCCCAAGCTTTCTCATCTTACTTACCAATCTTTTATGTGGGACAGTGTCAAATGCTTTAGAGAAGTCGAGAAAAATGACATCCAATGATTCTCCTTGGTCCATTTGAGAGCTTGCATCCTCATAGAAGCTGATCAGGTTAGTTTGACAGGAGCGATCCTTCATAAATCCATGTTGATATGGAGTTAAACATTAATTAACATTGAGATATTCCATAATGGTATCCCTTAGAAACCCTTCAAAAATTTTACCCACAACAGATGTTAAGCTTACCGGCCTATAGTTTCCAGGTTCCCTTTTACACCCCTTTTTGAATATTGGTACCACATTTGCTTGCCGCCAATCAAAAGGAACAGACCCGGTACTGAGAGGGGCGGCTCAGGACGGACAGGAGTAGGAGTGCAGGACTGAAACATAGACAACAGGACAGAGCAGGAACACGGGAGGCAGGACTGGAGTAGGACAGAGGGACTGGAGCGTGGATAGCTGGATGGAGCAGGAACACAGGAGGCAGGACTGGAGTAGAACTGTAGGACTGGAGTGTGGATAGCAGGATGGAGCAGGAACACTGGAGGCAGGACTGGAGTAGGACTGAAGGACTGGAGTGTGGATAGCAGGATGGAGCAGGAACACCAGAGGCAGGACTGGAGTAGGACTGAAGGACTGGAGTGTGGATAGCAGGATGTAGCAGGAACACCTGAGGCAGGACTGGAGCAGAACTGAAGGCCGGGAGCGTGGATTGCCGGACGGAGCAGGAACACAGGAGGGAGGACTGGAGTAGAGATAGGTGGGCACACGGAGCACCGGACTGCAGGGATACTGCAGGGACCAAGGGTGGCAGGACTGCGAGGTTACTGCAGGAATCACTGAAGACAGGACTGCGAGAGCACACGAGGAAGCAGGGCCCAGTGTGCTAGCAAACACAATGATCAGGCGCCTCCCTCAGGGGGGAAGGCCTGATATGGCCCTGTCTGGTCTGCCATTGGTCAGTAGGTGCCTCTGGGTCAGGGCATTGCCGGAGCACAAGTAACAGGAGGGAGGCGCGGCTGCGGCCTATGGCACATGCGCATTGCATGCAGAGACCCCGTCAGCCACGAGCCTGTCAGAAGGGACCGCCGTGGCTGTCGGGCGGTGGGGGGCTGCGGTGTGGGAGCGGAGGCCGGGTGAGTATGCAGAGGCGGCGTGACAAGATATTAGCTATTAGCCCTCCTCGGTCTAAAAATAGCAGCCCGCAGCCACAATTCTGGTGCTTTGCTCAGCTCTCCCTACTTGTCCTGTGGTGTAAAGTGGGGCTCATATTTGCAGGGCTGATGTCACTTTTGTATTGTCCGGTGACATCAAGACCACAGCTTAGCAACAGAGAAGCATCTATAAGACGCCTTTCAATTACTAATTCTATAGTTATATTGTATATAAACACAAAACCAGAATAAAGTCGTTTAATTGAATGACACAGACTCTTTTAACCCCTTTCCCATGCGAGACGTATCCATATGTCCTTGTGACCTGGGTCTTATTGACCTGTGCCATATGGATACGTCTCGAAGATTGCGTTTACGCACGCTGTGTGATCGAGATTGCCGCAAGGTGTCAGCTGATTCTGACAGCTGACCCACGCCACTCCAGGCACATTAATCCACTAAATGTTGCGATCAAACTCGATCGCAGCATTTATGGAGAAGGCAGAGGGAAGACAGCCCCTCTACCCTTGCATTGGAGACAACGCGACTTCATGTTGGGGTCCCGATCATTGCCATTGTGACCCAATGTCGTCATGATGACATCTGGGTCACCAGAGTTAGGAAAGTTGCTGATCATGTGCAATGCATGATTAGCACTTTTATTTGTCAGTGCAGCGCTGACGGTTTGCATAGCATAGGGATGCAGCTGCATCTCCATGCTATACAAGCGATCAGCATGCAAAATATGATAGTCACATAGTGGGTAAAAGTAAAAAAGTAATAAAAAAAGATAAAATAATTGCAAAAATTTAAAAAATAAAGTAAAAAAATAGTAATACAATCAAAAGTTATTGTACCCATAAATAAATATTTGAATGAAAAAAAATATAAACAATAAAAGTACACATATTTGGTAAATTCGAGTCTGGAACAACCTGATCTATCAAACTGTCCCACTAGCTAACCCCATTAGTGAACACCATAAAAAATAAAATATAAGGCAAAAATAATGCTTTATCATCATACCAACAAACAAAAAAGTGGAATAAAACGTGATCAAAACGACGGATATAAATAATCAAGGTACAGCTGAAAATGTTATCTTGTCCCACAAAAAACAAGCATCATACAGCTCTATCAGTGGAAAAATAAAAAAGTTATAGCTCTCAGAATAAAGCAATGCAAAAATAATTATTTTTTCTATAATATAGTTTTAATTGTGTAAAAGCATCAAAGCATAAAAAATATATAACTGTAGTATCGTTGTAATCGTACTGACCCAAATAATAAAACTGCCTTATAAATTTTAACACATGCGGAATGACATTAAAAAAAAACAATCCTGAATTGATGATTTTTGTTCATTCTGCCTCACAAAATTCGGAATAGAAAGTGATCAAAGAATGTCTTGTCTGAAAATGGTACCAATAAAAAGTCAATTCATCCTGCAAAAAACAAGCCCTCATACAACTGTGGGTTAAAATATAGAAAAATTATAGCTCTCAAAAATGATGATACAAAAACTATTTTTTTGCAAGAAAAAGTGTCTTTTAGGATATGTGCACACGTCCAGAATTCCCGGGGATTTTATGCATTTTTGCCGCGTTTTTCGCCATCAAAACGCATAAAATAAGCAACGCATTGAGTTCAATGGCATTCCGCACATGCTGTGCTAATGCTGCATATTTTTCTGCGGTGAAATTGCATTGCGGAAAAATACACAGCATGCTCATTCTTTTTGCGGAATCGCAGGAATTCCGCACACATAGGAATGCATTGTTCCACTTACTTTCCACATGTGGCTATGCCCACCATGCGCAAAGTAAGAGGAAAATGTGCAGATGGTACTCCAGGCCCTGGGTACCATATCCATGTAAAAAATAGTATTAAAGTAAAAAATCATGTAATTTTCACCTTCCTGCGTCTACTGCAGCGTCCCCAGGCCTCAGCGATGCTCCCGTCAAGTCCTGTTCCCAGTGATGCCTTGAGACAATGACCTGTGTTGACGTAGTGGTCTCGCGAGATGCTACGTCATCTGTGGTCATTGTCGCAAGGCATCGCTGGGAACGGGACTCACCGGGAGCATTGCTGAGGCCTGGGAACACTGTGTGGGACGCCGGAAGGTGAGAATAACACTATTTTTTATTTTTTTTTATTATTTTTAACATTATATCTTTTACTATTGATGCTGCATAGGCAATGTGAGGTAGTCCTTAAAAAAAATTGTTCTGTAAATTTTGCTGGAAAAAGGAGAAATCGCTGGGTAAATTTTAACCCTTATAACTTCCAAACAAAAAAATGTTTCAAAAAATGTGCTGATGTTAAATAGACATGTGGGAAAGGTTATTTAATAACTATTTTGTGTGACACATCTCTCTGATTTAAGGGCATTCAAAATCAAAGTTTTAACATCACAACATTTTCACAAAATAGGTTTTTTTCACAAAAAAATTCCAGTTATATCGAAGAAATTTTACCACTATCATGAAGTACAATGTCATGAAAAAAAATCTCAGAATCAGTGGAATCCATTGAAGTTATTACCTCATAAAGTGACACTGGTCAGAATTGTAAAAATTGGCCTGGTCATTAATGTGCAAACCACCTTGGGGGTAAAGTGGTTAATGAATCTAAATTAAACCATACTCACGTCATCACCAATTCCACTGAAGCCATGGTCTCCTGTACTTTTAAGGAGATACACGGAACCTTTGTTCCTGGGGGGAAGCCTGAGAGAGGTGGACCTTCCCCTGCTACAAGAGGGAAGGAGAATGGAGACAAAGCTTCCTGCTCACTGAGGAGAACTGGGAAAGCACCCGCAGCAGAAGGGGGATAAAAGGGAGAAGTGTGCCAAAAAGGTCAATCAGGCACCGGTGCAGAGCAGTGCAGGGGACAGTGCAGTGAGCAGCATGCAGAGCAGAGAACAGCGCGCGCTCTGCTTCCCCCACCAGAAACAACTGGTGTGGCAACGGGCTGTATAGAAGGAGCCCTCATCGCCTGCAGAGTGTAACCGTGCCAGCAAAGTGGAGCTGTGTAGAGCCGAGTCAGCGGAGAAGAGCTTAGCCGAGTGCCATACCTGGCATGATAGTGCGTACCGCACATGCTCTGCCCAAGAGTGACCTCATACTTGACAGACCTCTGCATACAGGTCCACCTTTTGTGGACGACCGACTGTCAGCTCCCTGCTACCCTCCATGCTAGGAAGTGACCCTAGTGAATGCAGAGACTTAACTGTGAGTGTGATGCACAGAGAGAGACAGACGGCTAGGACAGAGCCTTGCTATCAAGGACTTGCTTACACCACGGAGCGAAGTCCCATTCCGGTGGTTCCCCCACACTAGACTCAATACCCTGCTAGATATGTTTGAACTAGGGAAATCTTCCTACCTCCCAGAGACTTTGCCGAGATGTCCCGCACTGCTGTTGTCAGTGACACCGTTGGATCCCCATCTGTTACAGACCTCACTGAGGTGTCTTGTGCCGCTGTTGTCGGTGCCACCATTGGAACCCTGAGGTGCTGCACCCAAGAAGACTACAGACTACTGATAAGTTTCACCTCTTTATTACTGAACTTTCATTCGGCCCTGACCTACCCCGCCACTCTCCCAGTTCTGCCCCATTCCTTGTCATCACGCTACAATCCCTCACTCCCTGCGTGGAGTACATTCCCCTGTAAATAAACCTGTTTAACTATTGCTCTGCCGGTGTCCCATCACTGCATCCTGCGTACCTGTTTGTTACCTTACATACTAAAACAAAAATAAAAAGCAACCATATCCATCATCTGTCCATCATTCTGTCCCGTGCCATAATCCATGTCTGGGGATAAATAGTTTTTAACCTGGACGATATCATTATGTAACCATCCAGGCTGAGAACCATCAAAGAATGAGCTGCTGCAAGCGCAGCCTCAGTGACTAGCAGTGATGTCATCGAGGTTACTATAGGCACTGAGGCTGCATTCACAGCCAGCCCAGAACTATGATGATCTGCACCGTAAAACTTTTTCTGACTGTGCCAGCACTGATCTCACTGAGGTCACAGCAGCTCAGGGGCCGGGTCAGAACACAGCCTTAGTCAGTCAGCGTAAAACTTGATGACATCACTGCTAGTCACTGATGCTGCGCCGGGTGCTGAAGACTGCTCTCATCATTCTCCCCTGCTCAAGCTACAATCAGCACTGGCAGGGGAGAATGTTGACAGTTGTATTCAACTAATAACAGCGAGAGCAGGCGATGGCTAATGGAAGTATTTATCAGCTGCCGCCTGCACTATAAATTAATGAATAAATTAATTAAAAAAATTCACGGTGATCTGCGGTGAACTCAATGACTTTTTTCTCATGGTGTTGAGCTCACCTCCATTCAGCCGGGCCAAGTATTGATTTCAGCCCGACCAAGTATTGAGTGCATTTACTGAACGTATATTTCAGTAGGCCACCATTTCAGATTTTAAAATAATTTTTCAAGCAGGTGTTATAAAGTATTCTCATTTACTGAGAAAATGAATTTCGGGTTTTCATTGGGTGTAAGCCAGAATCATCAACATTAATAGAAATAAACACATGAAATAGATTACTCTGTAAAGACTCTATATAATATGAGTTTCACTTTTTGTATTGAATAACTGAAATAAATTAACTTTTTGATGATATTCAGAGTGATCTAGTGGTACCCGAACCTCTTGGCCTGCTCCTAACGATCCCTGTATAGGGGTCAGCTCCACCTGGCAGCTCGCCCGGGGCCCCTCGGTGCCACAGTCCAGAGGGTCCACTCCTGGAGATCACACTTCTCACCAGCTGTGGTAACAGTACGATCAGGCCATGGACTCCGCCTGTACTACTGCTGCTACCCAAAAGGAGTTGCTCTTTTTGCGGGAGAATCAGGGACGCATGATGTCTGTCATGAAGTCTATGGACACCCGCTTATTGGCCCTGCAGGTGGCTGATCCTGGAAATGCCACTCAACTGGCCAGTCTTCAACAGGAGCTGGGTCAGCAATGAGATACTCAAGCCCATATTTTGAATTACATGGCCTCCTTTGATAGCCGCTTGTCGGTCCTCCAGTCTGCCGCCATGATCCCGACTCCTCCCCCCGTGTCTACAGCTCTCCCGGCGCCCCGCCTCGCCAAGCCGCCTCGGTTTACTGGTGATCCCAAACTCTGCAGGGGGTTCCTAAATCAGTGTAGCCTCCATTTTGAATGGTTGCCTCAGCAATATCCCTCTGACCGGGCCAAAGTGGCCTTCATTATGTCTCATCTGGAGGGAAAGGCCCTGTCTTGGCTGAATCCTCTCTGGGAACGTGACGATCCCATTGTCTCAAGTTTTCCGGTCTTCTTGGATACTTTTTGCAGGGTTTTTGATGAGCCGGGTCGGTTAGCCTCTCTCACCGAGTCTCTTTTTAACCTACATCAGGGTTCTCTCACGGTCAGACAGTACGCGATCCGCTTTCGCACTCTCACCTCTGAGTTCGGCTGGAACAACGCGGCTTTGGTAGGGGCATTCTGGCACGGTCTTTCGAGCAAAATAAAGGATGAACTCGCGGGTCGGGATACCCCGACCACCTTGGAGGACCTTATCTTGCTGGCCACCCGCATCGACCTACGCTTCCAGGAGTGCGCTTGGGAGTCAGGGAGAGACAGGAGCTCCACCAGGCCAGCATCCTTTTCCACCCAGTCTGTCAGTCCCCGTCCTGCCGGGTCCTGGTCTCCCTCCTCGGTTGAATCCATGCAGGTAGATCGCCTCAAGTTGGCCGAGTTGCGTCGGAGAGAGAGGCAGGCACAAGGTCTATGCCTCTTTTGCGGAGGCTCATCACACTTTGTCCATACCTGTCCTGAGAAACAGGGAAACTCCTCCACCTAGGTCAGGTAAGAGAGGTGCTAATGATTCCTCTCAACCTCTTACTATATCTGTTATTTTGGTTTCAGGGGAGAGACATGGGTCCGAGGTGGCCTACGTGGATTCGGGCTCGGCAGGTAACTTCATCCGGCGTGACGAGGTGGACAAGTACCAAATTCCCGTGGTTACCCTATGTAATCCTCGCCTGATTGCCGCAATGGATTGCAAACCGCTACAGGAGACCGTCACCTTGGTCACTGAGGAAGTGGACTTGCAAGTCGGAGCCTTACATCGAGAGAAGATAGCCTTTTACGTTTTGCCATGCGATTCTACTCAGTCTTCCATGGTTAAGGACTCATCAGCTTGTTCTCGACTGGTCTTCAGGAGAGATCCTCCGGTGGGGGCACCCATGCCAAGTTCACTGTCTGACTCCTGTCAGTCTGGCGACCGCTCCTCAGCCACCTCCAGACCTTCCGGGCCTTCCTTCAGCCTACAGTTCCTACGCTGATGTCTTTGATAAGAAGGAAGTGGAGGTTCTTCCTCCACACCGGCCTTTTGACTGCCCAATTGAACTAGTTCCCGGTTCAACCCCCTCAAGGGGCAGAATCTACCCCATGTCTCCCCCAGAGACCGTAGCCATGTCCGAGTACGTCCGGGAGAATCTCGCCAAGGGCTTTATACGAAAATCTTCCTCGCCCATGGGAGCCGGGTTTTTCTTCGTCAAGAAAAAGGACGGATCTCTACGGCCGTGCATTGACTATATGGGCTTGAACGAGATTACCATCAAGAACAGGTATTCTCTTCCACTCATTCCGGAGCTGTTTGACCATCTCAGAGGGGCTCAGGTCTTCTCGAAGCTAGACCTCAGGGGAGCCTATAATCTGGTCCCTATCTGCGCAGGTGACGAGTGTAAGACGGCTTTCAACACTCGAGATGGCCATTACGAGTACGTGGTCATGCCCTTTCATCTCTGCAATGCTACTGCAGTGTTTCAAGAGTTCATCAACGAGATCTTCCGGGATCTCTTGTACTCCTGTGTGTTCGTGTACTTGTACAACATCCTCGTCTTCTCGTCCCACAGAAAGAGTGTCCGCCTGGTGTTACAGCGTCTTCGGGAGAATTGCCTGTATGCTAAGATAGAGAAATGTCTCTTTGAACAGACCTCTCTGCCGTTTCTGGGATACATTATTTCCGATGCTGGATTAAGGATGGATCCCGAGAAGTTGACTGACATTCTCAAATGGCCTCGCCCCGTCGGAGTAAGGGCGATACAACGGTTTCTCGGATTCACCAATTATTACCGGCAATTCATCTCTCACTTTTCTGCAATAACTTAACCTATTTCTGCTCTCACCCATAAAGGGACTACTCCCAATGATTCGACTCATGAGGCGGAGGAGGCCTTTCATACCCTAAAACGGGCTTTCTCCATGGCCCCGGTCCTGCATCGTCCTGAGAGCAACCAACACTTTGTACTCGAGGTGGATGCTTCCTCGACAGGTGCCGGGGCAGTATTGTCCCAGAGATCCACCTCCTGTCATCTGCACCCCTGTGGCTTCTTCTCTAAGGCCTCCTCTCCATCCGAGTGTAACTACTCAATCGGCGACCGGGAACTCTTGGCCATAAAGTTGGCCTTAGAAGAATGGCGTCATCTCCTGGAGGGGGCTGTCCATCCCTTTGTCATCTTCTCAGATCACAAGAATCTGGCCTATCTCCAGTCTGCCCAGAGACTCAACCCTCGTCAGGCCAGGTGGTCCTTATTTTTTGCCCGATTTGACTTTGACCTCCGTTTTCGCCCCGGCAACAAGAATTTCAAAGCCGACGCTCTGTCCAGGGTCTTCCAGCCACATGATACAGCAGAGGAACCTTTGCATATCATTGACCCCACTAGAATCATCACAGTGGCTCCAGTGACCTGGCTTTCTCCACCTCCTGGCAAGACGCTTGTGCCTGAAAACCTCAAGCGAAAAGTCCTTCTATGGGGGCACTCCTCCAGACTGGCTGGCCATGCCTTGCCCTTATCACGCGTCACTACTGGTGGTCCACGCTTTGCCAAGATGTACTTTATTTCGTGGCCTCTTGTCCCTCCTGTGCAAAAAACAAAGTGCCATGACGACCTCCGTCCGGCTTGTTGCTTCCGTTTCCAGTCCCTGCGGTTCCTTGGGAACACATTGCCAGTCCCTGCGGTTCCTTGGGAACACATTGCCATGGATTTCATCACCGACCTACCCCGTTCTTCTGGCTGTACAGTCATCTTGGAGGTGAATCGTTTCTCAAGATGGCCCACTTCGTCCCTCCGCCCAGTCTCCCCTTCGGCTACTGAGTTGGCCAAAGTTTTCATCCAACAAATCTTCAGACTCCATGGACTACCTCAACGCATTGTGTCTGACCAAGGGGTTCAGTTCACCTCCAAGTTCTGGTGGGCACTTTCTAAGCTCATGAACATTTCCCTCGACTTCTCCTCTGCCTACCATCCACAGTCCAATGGGCAGGTGGAGCATACCAACCAGACGTTGACTGGGTACCTACGTCATTTCTCCAACGCCCACCAGAACGATTGGATTGACTTACTCCCCTGGGCAGAGCTCGCCTATAACAACCATGCTGGTGAGTCCTCAGCCAAGTCTCCGTTTTTCATTGTGTTTGGCAGTCATCCTGGTGTTCCCCTTCTATTAACCCCTGCCTCCGAGGTACCCGAGGCCAACGCCTTGTCCTCTGAATTTTCCAAGATCTGAGCTGACACCAACACATCACTCAAGAGGGCCGCTGATCGGATGAAGAATTATGCCGACAAGAAGAGATTGGATTCCCCACCATATTGTATCAGGGACAAAGTCTGGCTCTCGTCCAAATTTATCCGCTTGAAACTGCCTTCTTACAAGTTGGGCCCACGCTACATCGGTCTGTTTCAATAATTTATGCTGTAGGAATAAGGGAAGCGCAAATAGGGTCTTATCCAATGGTAAGAGATATATAATTATATATTATCAACTCACCCGCTCCAGGAAAGGAAAAAGCTTGTAGAATATGCGTTCAGCTGCTGCACATCCATGGGTCAAACCAGTGACCGCTAACATATAAAACTTATGGAACTTTTTATGGACTTCGTGCGCTGCCAAACATTAGACTTAGATCCAGTTGAGATGAAAGATTAAAGTTTAATTCCCAACGCGTTTCGAAGTATTAATAACTTCTTCCTCAGGGGATGACATACATCTTAGGAAGAAGTTATTAATACTTCGATACGCGTTGGGAATAAAACTTTAATCTTTCATCTCAACTGGATCTAAGTCTAATGTTTGGCAGCGCACGAAGTCCATAAAAAAGTTCCATAAATTTTACATCGGTCTGTTTGAAATTCTTGCACGTTTCAGCGAAGTCGCCTACAAATTGAGGTTGCCTGCTTCGCTCTGGGTCCCGAACACCTTCCATGGCTCTCTCCTGAAACCTGTGGTACTGAATCACTTCCATTCCTTGTCTGATCCTGGCTCTCAGCCGGTTGGTGCCGATGATGTCTTTGAGGTGGAGGACATTATCGCCATGAAGAAGGTTAGAGGTAGGACTCTTTTTCTTACTGACTGGAAGGGCTTTGGTCCTGAGGAGAGATCTGGGGAACCTCGATAGAATATCAATGCTCCCCGTATCCTCAAGAGATTTTTTTGCTAATCTAAGGGGAGGGTGGCTTAGGGGAGGGGGTACTGTCACGCCACCTCTGCATACTCTCCCGGCCTCCGCTCCCACGCCGCAGCCCCCCCGCTGCCTGACAGCCACAGCGGTCCCTTCTGACAGGCTCGCAGCCGACGGGGTCTCTGCATGCAATGCGCATGCATCATAGGCCGCGCCTCCCTCCTGTTACTTGTGCTCCGGCAATGCCCTGACCCGGAGGCACCTACTGACCAATTGCAGACCAGACAGGGCTATATCAGGCTGTTCCCCCCTGAGGGATGCGCCTGATCATTGTGTTTGCTAGCACACTGGGCCCTGCTTCCTCGTGTGATCTCTGCAGTCTCGCAGTCCTGTCTTCAGTGATTCCTGCAGTAGCCTCACAGTCCTGCCATCTGTGGTCCCTGCAGTATCCCCACAGTCCGGTGCTCGGTGGGCCCAGCTATCTATACTCCAGTCCTCCCTCCTGTGTTCCTGCTCTGTCCTGCCATCCATGCTTCTGTCCTTCAGTCCTGCTCCAGTTCTGCCTCCGGTGTTCCTGCTCCATCCTGCTATCCACACTCCAGTCCTTCAGTCCTACTCCAGTCCTACCTCCGGTGTTCCTGCTCCATCCTGCTATCCACACTCCAGTCCTTCAGTCCTACTCCAGTCCTGCCTCCTGTGTTCCTGCTCCATCCTGCTATCCACACTCTAGTCCTACAGTTCTACTCCAGTCCTGCCTCCTGTGTTCCTGCTCCATCCTGTTGTCTATACTTCAGTCCTGCACTCCTACTCCAGTCTGTCCTGAGCCGCCCCTCTCGGTACCGCCTATCGTGGTACCCGAACCCCTGGGCCTGTTCTTAGCGATCCCTGTATAGGGGTCGGCTCCACCTGGCAGCTCGCCCGAGGCCCCTCGGTGCCACGGTCCAGAGAGTCCACTCCTGGAGATCCCACTTCTATCCAGCCGTTGTAACATATCCATGGCCCCTTACCAGCCTGAGAATACCAGCCCCCAGCTGTCTCTTTTAGCTTGGCTGGTTGTCAAAAATGAGGGGGACTGAAGAGCATTTTCATAAATTATTTTATTAAATATTTAAAAAATATGGTCTGGGGACCCATCTATTCTTGAAAACCAGCCTTGCTGAATCTGACAGATGAGGGATCTCTTAATCTCTTAATAGTTGTTCTGTGGACAGATTCTCCCACCTAAGCTGTGGATCTCTGCAGCTCCTCAAGAGTGACCATGGGCTCTTGGCTGTTTCTCTAATTAGTGTTCTCCTTGCTTGGAATGTCAGTTTTGTTAAATCGTCATGTCTTGATAGATTTGTAGTTGCACCATACTCCTTCCATTTTTGAATGATGGATTCAACAGTGCTCCATGATATCTTTTGAGCTTAGAATTTTTTTTATAACCTAACCCTGCTTTGCTCCTCTCCACAACTTTATCTCTGACCTGTCTGATGTGTTTTTTGTTTTTTTATGATGCTGTTTGATTCCTAATGTTCTCAACCAAATCTCTGGGGCCTTCACAGAACAGTTGTAGTGATACTGAGAATAAATTATACATCCTTGGACTTAATTTATTAACTATGTGACTTCTGAAATTGCTTTTTCAATAGATAATCCAAGTCTAGATGGTTAGGGAGCTGCTGCAAATGTTTTGTGGGTTATAATTTTGTGATTTTGTGTATATATTACAAAAAACAATGACCAAACACCCACATATCTTGAATATTTCAAGTTCCATAAAAATTATCAATATTTATAATTTGCAGTTGTATCCCATGCAAAACAAATGCTTAAGATACACATGTGTTAGTGAGTCCATATTAAATGACACTAGCTAGATGATTATATGTAGTTGCATACAGATAAGGTGAGGACATGTCTTCTCATGCATAGCTCTACTACATACCATATAGATAGATTACAATTACTGCCATGAACTAAATATTTTATGGAAAGTGCAAATGCAGATACTCCAATACAGCTATCCATTGAATAAGTGCAGACTTACAAAAACCATCATAGATTATAAAAGTAATAAATACTCATTTGTATACTTCATAGATTATAAAAGTAATTGCTTCCCATTTGTACACTTCAGGAGCGCACCAGTAACTGACCCAAAGTGTGTTTCATGCGTATAGCTTCCTAAGGGGTCGTGATTTATATTTGTGGGTATAATATGAAAAAAAAGTCTAAAGGGTCACAGGGTATGAATGAATCTTAACGGCACTACAAACTCAAAGAACACTCTATGACTGCTATTGGAAAAGTGTTGAGGTTGGCATGTTCTACATTTTCTGCAGAGGTCACTGTGATAATCATTTACTGTGAATCCCTGCTCTTTGCCATCAGCTGCATAACAGAGGTGTCTCTTTTCATTGTAATCCTTCCCTTTAATCATATGGAGATGCCCTCTGTACTATCCCATAGCGTCTACATTTAACAATACAAAATATACCTTCAACACCTTTTTTTAGATAATTTAATACATGCATGAACACTTGATTCTTAAAGGCCTTTTACATTTAGCGATGCACCAGCGATCCGACCAGCGATACAACCCGGTCAGGATCGCTGGTGCATCGCTAAATGATCGCTAGTGAGCTTTCATTCAGAAAGATCTCACAGCGATGCAGCAGCGACGCAGCACACGATACTCACCTTTCACACACAGCGATCCTGACGTCCTCCCACCCGCCTCCACGCGTCGCTCGTCTCACACAGCAGGAAGCCCAGCAGGAAGCTGACGACGATAAATGGAGCCGCCCGATCTCGCGCGATCAGCGATGGACAGCGGGGGAGCCGGTCGGAGGTAAGTATCACACACCGATATCGCTAGCAATATCGCTATAACGTCACAAAACCAGTGACGTTTTAGCGATATTGCTAGCGATATCGCTATGTGTAAAACCCCCTTTACACTATGGCTGGTCCCAACTATGAGAGCAACTGTTACCATCCACCTTCCGTGTCTCCCCTTTTTCCTCATTGATTGTAAGCTTGCGAGCAGGGCCCTCATTCCTCTTGGTACCTGTTTTTATCTATGTGTTTATTGGTATGCTGTATTGTCTTTTATTGTCTTTTATTGTCTGTACAAGCCCCCTCTAAAATGTATGTTGGCGCTATAGAAATAAAATTATTATTACTATTATTATTATTAAGCTATAGGTCATTTTCTTACCATACTTCCCCTTTTAAACAGCTGTTAATGTAATGTATGATTTATTCACATACATATATTATGACTTGTATTTATATTCTATCTATTAACATTTATTTTGCAGGTCTTTATCTTGAGCGTTGTACAGGAAAGAATAAACTTGACAATTTTTCTTACATTGCGCACATCTTCACACTAACATGCCATCTCTAGAGAAAACTCAAACAGGTATGAAATATTATTTGTTAGTAGTAATTGCTATTTTGATGAAAATTGGTGGAATATTTCTACATTTCATATGGAAAAGATTCTTACTCTACAATGCATTCTTATGACATTGTCATGATTTACTTACTGCTGGGAAATAATTAGTCCTTGTTAGCATTTCACTTCTCAAAAGAAAAAGACACCAGGTCAGTGGAAATAGCAAGCAAAGACAATTTTTGTCTAGTTTGTCATTTCTATATATATATATTTTTTTTTCTAGTGTCAATTTTATTATGACGTACAATATGAGTTATGCTTTCTATTACAGTAATGATATAGAGAGATTATGATCAGATGCATTCAGTGTCATACTGGGAACATTGATCCAATTTTTATCAATACATACAGTATATACAAAATCAATGCATACTCATTGTAGGGGTTTTTCGGACAGGGCTAATTTTCATCACACTGCATTTTTAAAGTATTGCCGCAATACACAATGCTAGGGTTTGGCGCTGTTTGCTAGTTTGAAGGGTCATCATGTGCTTGCTGATGTGCGATTTGCATATTTGTGGTCACATGCTGACTAGCTAATCTTCATGCTTCTCTTAATGCTAATGATAAAGCATTGAGAGAAGGAAGAGAAGTCAGTCAGCAAATGGCTACAAGTATGCAAATTACACATGAACAATCATGTGAAGACCAAATGAACCAGAAACAGAGCAGAATCCAAACAGTGAGTATCCTTACACAATGTTAGGATTCAGCATGATACAGAATATTAGTCTATCTGGCCTCTCTGTTTCTTACACCCAAGTGGTACAAATGGTTGTGGTGAAGTGGGGTCCCAGGGTCACTGCTGGAGGAGGTAGGAGTGAGATGATGCTGCAGGCCGCAGGCTGGGATGAGGGGGTGTTCGGATGTGCGGCGCACTGCTGCGGGTGTTCCGTGCTGCGAAGGCTCTGTGTTATGAATGAGTCACCGTAGGAGGCAAAAACAGAAATGCTAGCTAAGTCCAGAAAACCAGAGAAGTTGGCAGCTATCGGATTGCAGACCCCTGAACCTATCAACAACAACTAGCAGTAGCCGTGGGGGGTTCCTACGATGCCCTAGACCCCTCGATCACAGCCGGAGAACTGCCTAGCCTAAAGACAGAAAGGGAAATCTAAACTGCCCCAGAGCAGACCCCAAAGCAATAGGCAGCCCCCAACATATAATGACGGTGAAGCAAGAAGAAAAAACACTAACACAGATAGAAAGATAGACTGAGCAAATGATGGGGCCCAAGCTAACTAGATAGGGCAGGATAGGAAGGCTGCTGTCTGCAAAACGCGAAAAACCCTATCAAAATAAGAGCCAACAGACTGACAGGGAAAAAGGCCCTGAAGACGCTAGGCTTCAAAAAGACTATGTCAGTACTCAGGTATTTTCTGAAGACAGAGCAAACCGACAAAAAAGAATTCAGCTCACCCCAGCAGGGAATGGCAGAATCCAGAAAAGCAAGGCAAACTAAAACCAAAACACTAATGCAAAAAGGCAAAGCAGAAAACTTAGCTTTTGAGGAGCAGGAATCAGACTGGTCTCCTAGAATTCCACAGAGAAATCACCAGCGAGGCAGAAGGGCGTCGGCTGCCTTATATTCAGTCAGAGATCCCAGTCGCCCAGTCATCCTCTCCCAGCTCAGGTGCTTGGTAATCAGCCTCACTACCTTCCTTCACCAGAAGAGAGAGTTCATCAGACCTCAATGGTGAAGGGGAAAATGAACTCATAACAGCTCTGCCAACATTTTGTGAAAGGCCAGAGCCCCCCCAGTTGAATGGTTTCCTATGTGGTGGAAAATGGCTGCCAGAGCGGCGCATGCGCAGATGGAGATCTCAACACAAAGATCTCGGGAGATGAGATCTCAGCGCTAAAATCTCATCTGCGTCACTCCCTGACAAAGCGGCAGTGAAATGAGCATTGGAGTGGTGTGTGGAGGGGGGCAGTGGAGTGCCAGACTGGTTGGTATTTGTTTTTCTATGCACATTAACTACCGCACTTTATTCCATTGATCATGCTTGATCAGATTGCAGCATTGGCTATTTGATGTGCACATTATATGGGAATTAATTATTAATATTTTTATCATGTTTTGGATATATTGACAGTATCATAAAAATCTACCACATGGTGTTAATTTATTGAATCTCTGTCACTGTGCACTTTCTATTTATTTTATTTTGTAATCAGAATCATTTATTTGTATATTATCATTCATTTTTTCTACATATTTTATATGACATTTTATTGTTTTGCTGATTAGTCTGCCATTCCATGCCGCTTGCATCACACATATATTTTATTTGTTTTCATGATTTTTAAAAAATAAAAAATAAAAAAATAATAAAAATCTTTTTGTGACAGCATTCTTTTATAGTATTTTGTGTAATCATGTTTTTCAGCTGCTAATAAAGTGATGCATTTTTTATTAGTACTTTGAATATATCATTTTGGATTATATTTGATGCTTGGTATTCTTAGTTTTTCATGATCAAAATATTTATGGTATTTCTTTTCTATGTAGGTGTTTTGCTTTTTTTTGGCATCCTGAGAGATCTGAGATTGGCACCACCACTTACCGACGGCTCTCTGTCCCTCACCCTATATGGCTCTTTTATACCTTACGGGCAGGTAGAAATATAGGTAAGGTATAAGAACTTAAAAATAATCGTCTTGTTTTATAAAGCGTACATTGGAATCACCGGTCGGTATAGGATTAACTGGTGTCGGGACAGATGTGGTAATTTATATATCGCTGGATTAGTATTAAAGGTGCAAATAGTCCCAGAAGTACAGGTATAAAGGGAGTTCAAAGGGTGATGTTGATAAATCTTCATATAAAAAGAAAAATGAGAAGATATTTTAACCTGATTGTTCCCTGTATCATCTTAGTTCTTTCTGATGCTGCCTGACTATGGGAGTTGACACTCTATGATAAAAGAGACTAGTGCCCACACTAGTCAATGGTTAGTGCCCTCTATTCCCCTGTTAAATCCTACAAAAGCCCACAGGCTAGTAGAGGTGAAAGAGATCTATACTTATGGTCTTCAAATGATAACATCACTGACCCACACACACACACACATATATATATATATATATATATATATATATATATATACACACACACAATGAAGAAATAATTATTTGATCCCTTGCTGATTTTGTAAGTTTGCCCACTGACAAAGACATGAACAGTCTATAATTTTACGTGTAGATTAATTTTAACATTGAGAGATAGAATATCAAAAATAAAATCCAGAAAAACGCATTGTATAAATTATATAAATGTATTTGCATTTTGCAGTGAGAAATAAGTATTTGTTCCCTTACCAACCATTAAGAGTTCTGGCTCCTACAGACCAGTTAGACACTCCTAATCAACTTGCTACCTGCATTAAAGACAGCTGTCTTACATAGTCACCTTTATAAAAGACTCCTGTCCACAGACTCAATCAGTCAGACTCTAACCTCTACAACATGGACAAGACTAATGAGCTTTCTAAGGATGTCAGGGAGAAGATCATATACCTGCACAAAACTGGAATGGCCTACAAAATCATACGTAAGGCGCTGGGTGAGAAAGAGGCAACTTTTGGTGCAATCTATTCTATTATTTCTGTTTTTCGGTGATTACTTTGTAACTCCGTTCATACTGCACCCACACACACAAATGATACACCATTTGAAAGGTAAACTTGCCCCTTTCAGCAAGAAAATAGCCAAACAAACCACACATCCACAATTTGATCACAAAATAAAGTTTAAACATTAATTTTTATAAACCTGCAGTAAGGAAAAATGACCTGCAGGTGGCACCACAGTACCCCAAAGCACACTACTAAAAAGCTGCTTACAGACAACTCAAACAAATCCAAACATTTGCCTTGGGGGCTTTCCAACTTGCTGAACTGCTTGCCCAGCCTATTTTAGCCAAATTGGGGCATTGCACACTTCACTGCAGTTGAGGCACATATGCAAACACATTTGTAAACATGCACTGCCTATTGAATTGCACACTTGCTCCATTCATACTCCACCCACACCAACAAGTGATACACTATTTTAAAGGTCAATTTACCTGCAGGTGGCAGCACACTACCCCAAAGCAAACTACCACAAGCTTCTTACAGACATCGCAAACAAATCCAAACATTTGCCTTGGGGTCTTTCCAGCTTGCTCAAGTGCTTACCCAGTCTATTTCAGGCACATTGGAGGATTGAACACTTCACTGCAGGTGAGTCACATATGCAAACACATTTGTATACATGACCTGCTTATTTGCTGATTACTTCACCCCACACACAAATGATACACCATTTGAAAGGTAAACTTGCTCCCTTCAGCAAGAAAAGAGTCAAACAAACCACACATTCATGGTTTTATCACTAAATACAGTTTAAACAATCATTTTCATAAACCTGCAGAAAGACACTGACCTGCATGTGGCACCTCAACCGGAAGACATCTTTTGGCCTCTACTTATCAAACCAATTTATTGTATTACCAATCTACATATATAGGGGTAACCAGACACGTGTATGAGAGAGCCGCAGAAGTTTTATACATGTAAGTTGTTGTAGAATTGCAAACAGGATTGCATTGTTACATCATGCAGGAATAGCTTATTTCAAATTGAATCAGTATAGCTGGCATATTAAGCAGGACACATGATTAACCTGTAGTTCTCTGCACTAGGCATTGGATATATTCATATTAAGGAGAAATTTTCTTTGCCGCACACACAGTTAGGTTGTTCCTTTGTTACAACAATTAGATACATATTTACACAATCAAGTAAGCTTATGCAATTTTGTTTATAAGTATTTGTAATTAATCAGAGAAACATTGAGAACAAAAGTCGCTACTATCTGAGCATTTATGCATTGTGATTACTCCATTAAGGATTAGTTAGCCTTGTCTTTGATTATCATGGTATACACATAGTATAGGGAGTTAAACCCAATTGTTATTTACCTTCAGCAGTGTGTATTTCACACTATTTAATCAAAGATGTGTTTCTTCTGCTTTTAGAACTATTGGGTCTTTCCCTAAAAAATATTTAGACAGAAGTTTATATAAATATAGCTTATGAATTTATGCTTAAGAAATAAACACTATTTGGAGATTATTTGTATGTAAAAAATTAAAAAAGAAAAGAAAAAAACATTCTGTGATTATGTTGCATAAAGCTTAATTCTGTGAGCATCTATCATTACATTTGTACTCCCTTTTTTAGAAATTTCCTTGTAAAAAAGAATTTTATGAAATTTATTAATAAATGATTGGTTTTATTGATTCATCTATTTTTTACCTATTTGCGTTTGTTATGTCTGCACAAATTTGTGGCAGAAATTGAGATATAATATATAAATACCTGGCTGTGTTCATCATCTCATGAAATACATATACATTTGACGAGCTTGCTTTTTCTGAAATTGCCTGCGCCCCCGACTACCAATGTGTGAAAATTTTGCATGGGCCAATGTTGTGAGTTCATTTTCCCCTTCACTACTGAGGCCCGTGGAACTCCCTCTTCTGGTGAAGAAAAGTAGTGAGCCTGATTATCAAACACCTGAGCCGGATGATGATGACTGGCTGAGTGGAGTTACTGACTGGATATAAGGCTGCCGACGCCCTTCTGCCCTGCGGGTGATTTCTCTGTGGGATCCTTGGAGACCAGTCTGAATTCCTGCTCTTCTAAAGCTAAGTTTTCTGCTCGGCTTTTTGCATTTGTGCTTTGACTTTGTTTTGCTTTGTTTTTCTGGATTTCTGCCATTCCCTGCTGGGGTGAGCTGAATTCCTTTAGCTCTGTCTTCTGAAAATACCTGAGTGCTGATTTAGTTTATGAAGCCTAGCTGCTTCAGGGTCTTTTTCCATATCAGCTTGTTGGCTTATGTCTTTGATAGGGTTTTGGCAGATTGCAGACAGCAACCTTCCTTTCCTGTTCTGTTTAGTTAGCTTGGGCCCCATCGTTTGCTCAGCCTATCTATCTGTGTGAGTGTTTTTTCATCTTGCTTCACCGTCATTATATGTTGGGGGCTGCCTTTTACTTTGGGGTCTGCTCTGGGGCAGTTTAGATTTCCTTTTCTGTCTTTAGGCTATTTAGCTCTCCGGCTGTGTTCGAGGGGTCTAGGGCACCGTAGAAACCCCTCACGGCTACTGCTAGTTGTGTTGATAGGTTCAGGGGTCTGCAATCTGATAGTTGCCAACTTCTCTGGTTTTCTGGACGTAGCTTCTATTTTTGTGTCTGCCTCCTACGGTGACTCAATCAAAACAGAATCACCTGCCATACCGCAGATCTTAGGGTACTCAATAGCAGGAAAGAATTGTAAAAAAAAAAAAGTGTGTATATTTTTTCCTCTATATCTCTGAGGTCGTAGGGGGATTTTTTTTCTCTCAATGGAGATAAAGCAATTGTCTGATCGTGTGGAGCAGCTCGCTGCGGAAGTGTGGGGAATTTCCGCCTACCTTGCTCATTCACATGCTGCTGAACCAAAGATTCCTACACCTGATGTATTTTTTGGGGATCGGTCTAAATTTTTGAATTTCAAAAATAATTGTAAATTATTTTTTGCCTTGAAGCCTAACTCGTCAGGGAGCTCCGCGCAGCAGGTTAAAATTGTCATCTCTTTGCTGCGTGGCGATCCCCAGGATTGGGCGCTTTCTTTGAAACCAGATGATCCTATTCTGACTAATGTGAACGCATTTTTTCAAGCCTGGGGTTGTTGTATGACGAACCTAATGCCATTGATCAGGCTGAAAAGACCCTGCTGGCATTGAACCAGGGTCGAGATTCTGCAGAATTGTACTGTCAAAAATTCCAAAAGTGGGCAGTGCTTACTACCTGGAATGATAATGCCTTGGCTGCTCTCTTTCGGAAGGGGTTGTCAGAAGCCGTAAAAGATACTGTGGTGGGATTTCCAGTTCCCTCTGGTCTTGACGATTCTATGTCATTAGCCATTCAGGTTGATCGGCGTTTGCACGAACGCAGAGCTGCACGAGAGGTGTTGCCACCTGCTGAACAAATGTCTGAACCTATGCAATGTGATAGAGTTTTGTCCAGAGAGCAGCGTCAGGAGTTCAGAAGGCGTAATAAGTTGTGTTTTTTCTGTGGAGATGCCTCGCATATTAATTCTGTCTGTCCTAAATGAGAGAAACGTTTTGCACACACGTTTTCTGTTGGTGGTGTTCAATCTAAGTTTCTTCTGGCTATTACGCTGATCTGCTCCCTGTCCACATTTTCCGCCAAGGCTTTTGTGGATTTGGGAGCAGCCCTAAACCTAATGGACTTGGATTTTGCTAAACGTTGTGGATTTCCGATGACACCTCTGCAGACGCCTATCCCTTTGAGGGGGATTGATGCTACTCCTTTGGCTAAAAATAAACCTCAGTTTTGGACCCAGGTGGTAATGCGGGTCGCCCCAGACCATCAAGAAAATTGCAGATTTTTGGTGTTGCATAATCTGCATGATACTATTGTTCTGGGGTTTCCCTGGTTACAAATTCATAATCCAGTTTTAGATTGGAAATCTGTGTCTGTGGTGAGTTGGGGTTGTCGGTGTGCCTTTAGTGAGGCTCCGGTGTTTTCCACCTCTCCTCGGTCGCATGATGTTCCTGATTATTTGGCGGACTTTTATGATGTATTTAGTGAGAATGAGTCTGCGTCTCTGCCTCCTCATAGGAGTTATGACTGTGCAATTGAACTGAGCCCGGGGTGTAAATTTCCCAAGGGTCGGCTCTTCAATTTATCTGTACCCGAGCATGAGGCTATGCGATCCTATATTAAGGAGGCGTTGGAGAAGGGTCATATTAGACCATCCTCGTCACCCTTAGGTGCCGGTTTTTTTTTTGTAGCCAAAAAGGATGGATCATTAAGACCTTGTATTGATTATCGTGCCCTCAACAAAATTACTGTTAAATATCAGTATCCGTTACCCCTGATTTCTGATCTATTCTCCAGAGTTAAAGGTGCTTGCTGGTTTACCAAGCTTGACCTCAGGGGGGCGTATAATCTTATTCGCATTAAGCATGGGGATGAATGGAAGACGGCATTTAATACTCCGGAGGGACATTTTGAGTACCAGGTGATGCCTTTTGGGCTCACTAATGCCCCTTCTGTCTTCCAGTGCTTCATGAACGATATTTTCCGAGATTTTGTCGATAAATTTTTGATTATCTATCTGGATGATATTTTGATCTTCTCCAAGGATTGGGATTCTCATGTGGAACATATTCGGACTGTGTTCCGGATCTTGAGGGAGAATTCCCTGTATGTCAAAGGATCTAAATGCCTTTTTGGAGTACAGAGGATTTCTTTTTTGGAAATTTATTTTGTCCCCGTCAACTATTGAAATGGACCCGGCCAAGGTACAGGCCATTTACGATTGGGTTCAGCCCACTTCTTTGAAGGCCCTCCAGAAGTTTTTGGGTTCTGCTAATTTTTATCGTAAATTTATAGCAAAATTTTCTAGTATTGCCAAGCCATTGACTGATTTGACTAAGAAGGGTGCTGATGTGTTAAATTGGTCTCCAGAGGCTGTTTCTTCCTTTCAGGAGCTGAAGCGAAGATTCACCTCCGCCCCGGTTTTGCGGCAACCTGATGTCTCACTTCCGTTCCAGGTAGAGGTGGATGCTTCTGAGATTGGTGCAGGAGCTGTTTTGTCCCAAAAGGATCCTGTAACATCTAAAATGAATCCCTGTGCTTTCTTTTCCCGAAAGTTCTCTCCATCTGAACGTAACTATGATGTGGGGAATCGGGAACTGGTGACCAAGCCTGCTACCATCTTAGGCAAAGGGGTAGTTCTTTCTGCCATCTCGCCCGATTTGAGACGTGCTCTGGAAGAGTTCCAGGAGGACAAACCTGAGCGTTGTCCCAGTGGAAAGTTGTATGTTCCTGACCAGTGGAAGAAGAGAGTGATGTCTAAAGTTCATTGCTCTGCTTTGGCTGGCCATCCAGGTATTTTTGGTGCTAGAGATCTGGTGAGTCGGTATTTTTGGTGGCCCTCCTTGTCTCGTGATGTCAGGAATTTTGTGCAGTCCTGTGGGACGTGCTCCCGGTCTAAATCGTGTTCTCGCTCTAGTGGGTTGTTGATACCTTTGCCTGTCCCCAAGAGGCCATGGACCCATATTTCAATGGATTTCATCTCTGATATGCCTGTCTCTCAAAGGATGACTGTTATTTGGGTGATTTGTGATAGGTTCTCTCAGATGGTTCATCTTGTACCACTCCCTAAGTTGCCATCTTCCTCTGAGTTGGTGCCCCTGTTTTGCAACAGGTGGTTCGCTTACACGGGATTCCTGAGAACATTGTATCTGACAGAGGAGTTCAGTTTGCGTCTAGATTTTGGAGAACTTTCTCTTCCAAGCTGGGAATTCAGTTGTCCTTCTCCTCTGCTTTTCACCCTCAGACCAATGGGCAGACAGAGAGAACAAACCAGACCTTGGAGTCATATTTGAGATGTTTTATTTCTGCTGATCAGGATGATTGGGTTTCATTTTTGCCCTTGGCCGAATTTACTTTAAAAAATAGAGCTAGTTCTGCCACTTTGATGTCACCTTTTTTTTGTAACTTTGGGTTTCATCCTCGATTTTCTTCAGGGCAGGTGGAGCCCTCTGCCTGCCCAGGTGTTGACACTGTGGTGGAGAGAATGCACCTGATCTGGGACCAAGTGGTGGATAAGTTATCTCTCTCCCAGGAAAAGGCCCAGAGGTTTTCCAACCGACATAGGACCATTGGTCCCCAGTTTAAGGTTGGTGATATGGTGTGGTTATCATCAAAAAATATTGCTATGAAGGTGGCTTCTCCTAAGTTTAAGCCTAGATTTATTGAACCTTACAAGATTTTGGAGATTATTAATCCGGTCTCTTTTCGTTTGGCTCTTTCTGTCACATTTAAAATCCATAATGTGTTCCATAAATCTTTGTTGAAGAGGTTTGTTGAACCTGTTGTTCCTGGGGTGGCACCTCCAGACCCTGTATTGGTTGAAGGTAACATGGAATATGAGGTAGAGAAAGTACTGGATTCCCATCTGGCTAGACGGAGACTCCAGTATTTGGTTAAGTGGAAGGGTTATGGTCAGGAGGATAATTCCTGGGCCTCTGCCTCTGATATTCATGCCAAAAGATTGGTGCGTGCCTTTCATCGGGCTCACCCGGATCGCCCTGGTGGCATGGATGAGGGTTCGGTGACCCCTCCTCAAGGGGGAGGTACTGTTGTGAGTTCATTTTCCCCTTCACTACTGAGGCCCGAGGAACTCCCTCTTCTGGTGAAGAAAGGTAGTGAGCCTGATTATCAAACACCTGAGCCGGATGATGATGACTGGCTGAGTGGAGTTACTGACTGGATATAAGGCTGCCGACGCCCTTCTGCCCTGCGGGTGATTTCTCTGTGGGATCCTTGGAGACCAGTCTGAATTCCTGCTCTTCTAAAGCTAAGTTTTCTGCTCGGCTTTTTGCATTTGTGCTTTGACTTTGTTTTGATTTGTTTTTCTGGATTTCTGCCATTCCCTGCTGGGGTGAGCTGAATTCCTTTAGCTCTGTCTTCTGAAAATACCTGAGTGCTGATTTAGTTTTTGAAGCCTAGCTGCTTCAGGGTCTTTTTCCATATCAGCGTGTTGGCTTATGTCTTTGATAGGGTTTTGGCAGATTGCAGACAGCAACCTTCCTTTCCTGTTCTGTTTAGTTAGCTTGGGCCCCATCGTTTGCTCAGCCTATCTTTCTATCTGTGTGAGTGTTTTTTCATCTTGCTTCACCGTCATTATATGTTGGGGGCTGCCTTTTACTTTGGGGTCTGCTCTGGGGCAGTTTAGATTTCCTTTTCTGTCTTTAGGCTATTTAGCTCTCCGGCTGTGATCGAGGGGTCTAGGGCACCGTAGGAACCCCCCACGGCTACTGCTAGTTGTGTTGATAGGTTCAGGGGTCTGCAATCTGATAGTTGCCAACTTCTCTGGTTTTCTGGATGTAGCTTCTATTTTTGTGTCTGCCTCTTATGGTGACTCAATCATAGCAGTCCAAGCTAGTAATAAGAAAATGTAAGAAATACAAAATGACTGTCAATCAACATCGATCTGGGGCACCATGCAAAATCTCACTTCGAGAGCTATCTTTGATCATGAGGAAGGTGAGCAATCAGTCTAAAACTACACGGGGGGAATTTGTTAATGATCTCAATGCAGCTGGGACCAAAGTCATCAAGAAAATAATTGGTAACACATAACAAATCCTGCAGTGCCTACAAGGTTCCCATACTCAATAAAAATGTGAAAAATGAGGATGAATGAACTCATGGAGATCAACATCCAACATTGCGGAGACACCATCACATGTTTCTCAACGCAGTGATTCTAGAGCAATGCCCCATCCCTTATGGGAAATATGTAAAAATATGCAAAATACAAGCCGTGGAGACCATCACATGTTTCTCAACGCAAGCAATGACTAGCCAGTTCTTTCCCCGGGAAGGAACAACCACGGGAAGGGCAGTCTCCAATGAAGGAAACCACCTATGCCAAAACATGGTATCCATCCACAGACAGCTGTTTCGGGGTATTGCCCCTCATCAGTGTGGAGTAGGAAACTGGCCAGTAGGAGTAATGCCTAGTAGAAGACTGTGAAAAATGAGGATGAATGAACTCATGGAGATCAACATCCAACACTGCGGAGACACCATCACATGTTTCTCAACGCAGTGATTGTAGAGCAATGCCCCCATCCCTTATGGGAAATATGTAAAAATATGCAAAACACAAGCCGCGGAGACACCATCACATGTTTCTCAACGCAAGCAATGACTAGCCAGGTCTTTCCCCGGGAAGGAACAACCACGGGAAGGGCAGTCTCCATGTTTTGACATAGGTGGTTTCCTTCATTGGAGACTGCGCTTCCCATGGTTGTTCCCAGGGAAAGACCTGGCTAGTCATTGCTTGCATTGAGAAACATGCGATGGTGTCTCCGCGGCTTGTGTTTCCCATACTCAAGACACATGTGCAGGCCGGTCTGAAGTTTGTCAATGAACACCTGGATGATTATGTGAGTGACTTGGAGCATGTGCTGTCGTCAGATGAGACCAAAATTGAGGTCTTTGACATTAACTCAACTCGCAGTGTTTGGAGCAAGAGAAATGCTGCCTATGACTCAAAAAACACTGTCCACACTGTCCAGTTTGAAGGTAGAAACATTATGTTTTGGTGGTCTTTCTCTGCTAAGGGCACAGGACTACTTCATAGCATCAATGGGAGAATGTTTGGAGTCATGTACCGTAAAATCATGAGTGACAACCTCCTTCCATCCGCCAGGACATTAAAAATGGGTCATAGCTGGGTCTTCCAGCACAATAATGACCCAAAACATACAGACAAGGCAACAAAGGAGTGGCTCAAAAAGAAGCCCAATAACCCCTTTCCATCCATGTGATATGGGACATTTTGACCATGGACGGAACAGTACGTCATCACAATCGGCTGCATTCACGAGGGGTGTGCGGCCAATCACAGCCGGGTGTCAGCTGATTCTCACAGCTGACACCCGGCAGTAGGTGCAAGGAGCAGTCACAGACCGCTCAAGCACTTTAACCCCCAAAATACTGCAATCAAACAAGATCGCATCATTCCGGGAGCCAGCTCAAGGCTGTCAGCCCCTCTGCCTTTGGATCGGAGACACCCTGGCATGACACAGGGTCCTGATCGTTGCCATGTTGAGCAGATGTTGTCATGATGACATCCAGGTCACCAGAGTTAGGATACTTGTTGATCATGTGCAGTGCATGGTCAGCAAGTCTCCCTGTCAGTGCATTGCTGACAGCTTCTATGGCATGCAGATGCTGCTTCATCTGCATGCTATAGAAGCGATCAGCCTGCCTCACTGTGCTAGCAGGAATCTAACCAAAGTCACCGCAGCTCAGCCTGGCTGGGAACGGAGCTCAGTGAATGAAAGTTACCTCTATGACATCACGCTCGGTTACTGACGCTGCATTCCTAGCCGGGCTGAGCTGCGGTGACTTCGGTGAGATCCCTGCTAGCACTGTGAGCTCTCACAGTGTTAGCGGGGATCTGATCTCAGCTCAGCCCTGCTGCGAATGGAGCTTAGTGACTGAAGGTAACCTCTTTGATGTCACCCCTGGTAACTGATGCTGCATTCCCAGCAGCTCATTCACCAGTGGTCTTCAGCCAGGATGGTCACACCTTGGCATTGCCCAGGTTGAAAACTGTATATTTCCCAGACATGGACTACAGCGTGGGACAAAATGATGGAGAGGTAAGGTATATTGTTGCTTTTTTATTTTATTTTTAATATAGGAGATTGAGGTTCCAGTGTTAGGTAGGCCAGGGTAGTGTATGTCGCTCTATGCACATCAGTGCAAGGCCTGCAATCACTGTATGTGTGTATATAGATCATTGCATACATCAAGAGGGTCCATTCCCTTCCTGTGTTCTGGTGCTGCTGCTACCTCTAGGATATATTAGCCGTATATAGCTAGCCCCAGGTGTAATTGGAATACAGGCCACACATTTTTTGGTGTGGTATCTCTGTGCCAGCTCATATCTGTGTGTGCTCAAAGTTTGGCCAGTTTACGGTGGTTTTCTTTTTTTTGTCTTGGGTGTCACTGTACTTAAATACAGCAGTATTTCCCCAAGAAAAAAAAAGAAAAAAAGCACACATTTGTTGTAGTGGTATCTCCGTGCTAGCTCATATCTGTGCATGCTCAAAGTTTGGCCAGTTTACGGCATTTTTCTTTTTTTGTCCTGGCTGTCACTGTATTTAAATACAGCAGTATTTAACCAAAAAATAAGAAAAATACAGGCCACACATTTGTCATAGTGGTATCTCCGTGCCAGCTCATATCTGTATGCGCTCAAAGTTTGGCCAGTTTAGGCCGGTTTTCTTTTTTTGTCCTGGGTGAAACTGTACTTACATATAGCACTATTTAGCCAAGAAAAAGAAACAAAAAACATATTTGTCGTCGTGGTATTTTTGTGTCAGCTAATATCTGTGTGTGCTCAAAGTTTGGCCAGTTTAGGCCGATTTTCCTTTTTTGGCCTGTGTCACTGTACTTATATACAGCAGTAGTTAACAAAAGAAAATTGCGTATAGCTGACCCCAGAGCAGAGAGCTGATAAAAAGGGATGCCAGAGTCCTTGGCTGGGCGGGTGCTGTATGCCCTGACAGCAGAATCTTAGAGGGCAGGGGACTGCAAGCTCCCTGGCCAAACCAAACACCTGAAGGCACGGCAGCAGACCAGGAGCCTGGGGCTGACAATGAAAAGGACAGTGCCCGTGATATAGGCTCACACTGTCTGCCATACAGGTTAGAAATCATCCCACGCAGCAGAGGGTCGAAGCTGAGCTACAAGCTGCAGGGAACCGAAAAGAGAGCGCAGAAGGAAGGTCTCCAACCACACCTGGCAGGTTGGATCCCCTGAATGCCTCCAGGCAAGCTGGACTCAATCCGTCATCTATAATTGGTACTCCAGATTGCATCTACTTTCAAGCAAAAGGTAAAGAAAATTGCACCTCTCTGTGTCCTTCACTTATTCTCTGCACCCCAATGTTCATCACCATCTGAACAATCAAATATATTTGCCCTGGGGCCTCACTCTACCAATGGGGAGCTGAATCATCTTTGCTGCGTCACCATCAGCCCCAGTGAACCAATACTACAGTGTCAGCCTCTACTTGCCGAACATCACGGGGGGCGTCACGATTAAACACCACATAAATATTCTATATTTTATGACACAGCCAGGGCCATGGAAATGGATCACAGCCCCATGACTCCCCCATAGAACTGTCTGGTCCGATTCTGGTACCCCACTGCCCTGGTGGGCGCGTCACAAACCCTGGCAGCCTTAGCAGCCATACATTGTAGGTGTAGAACACTATGAAAAGGTAGGAGACATCTAGCAGCAGCAGCAGCAGTGGTAACACTTTTTTTTCCCTCTCTCTATTGCTTAACTGTGAGCACTGATATTCTTTCACTGTCCTAAATTTTCCTATAAAATAGCTGCTACAAAACCTGCCTCAGCTTTTATACAGGCTGTGATAGTCCATCCTAATTGTTTGCACTGTACTTTGTGATATGATCTCTGTAGGCTTGATGAAGAAGGCTAGGTCATGTAAGCCTTCTTTGGCTGATGCAAACTTCTGCTTTGTGTAAATGCTGTGGGGAGTTGTTTATTTTTTGTCAATTCACACTAATCAAATTGCAAATTGTCAAAATTAGCCAGGTCTAGCACATAAGAACTTAACATGCATTGAATCAAGTCACACTTATATCATCAATACCTCACATTTTATTAATTCACCACATTACTAAAATTCAGATCTTTCATATAAAGGTAATGTTTTTATGGATACAATTTTATCAACTGTATGTAAATGTAAAAACATTTCACATCTTTCTTTATACTAGACACTCTGAGGTCTACTAGGACTTTATCAACCTTTCAATCTTTGTAACACAAACACAGTCTTAGTAATGCCAATAGAAAGAAGACACCAGCAGCAAACAGAACAAACCACAAAGTTGTCAAAATCAAAGCTCAATAAATTGATAAATGTTTGCGCTATGGATATCCTCTAAATGATGGTAATGCATAAGGAAGAACAACTTATTCTGCTGTTACAATCCGTATAAGCAAAAGAGTTAATAATCCTGTGTGTATATGATGAAGGAAACCGACCATTTCTGAAACACATCGGAAGGAATTGGTCCATAACTGGCTCCGTACTCAGTCATGTGACCGCCTACATCACGCAAGTCCTGTTGGCACCATAGACGCCATAGGTCCTTACCGCGAGCTACCCACACTAGCACACAGTTGGAGTTGTGAGTGTTTGGAGCACCTGTCTTTGGCGGGGACAGCTCTCCGGAAGAATTTTTCTACCTAATCACCATCGTTATAAGCTGGAACTTTGTGCGGATCAGCACAGTGACTTCAGAACGTCGCTTGCAGCCATTAAATTGAGGTAAAATTCCATCTTACTCATAAGTCTCAAATTTGAATTATTACATGACTGTGCAAACTCTATGTTTATTAACCATTGATGTGCAACTCTTTTATTATATTTTTTTATATACACACGGGACTATTAACTCTTTTGCTTGTATGGATTGTAACATCATATATTATATATTATATGTATGGAAGAGGCAAACCGTAATAATTTTATTGAGGAAAATATAGAAGATATTCAAAAGAAATATCACTTTGAACTAACGAGAATAAATAGAGTACAGAACCAAAAGGAAAGGAAAACAACAACAGACTTTCATCATATGCTATCAAAGTTGATAACTGGATAAGATCTAACTCTCAGCCTAAAGCAGGGAGGCTTGATTTAATTCCTCTGTTGAATCCATATGATTTTAAGTGACTCGCTTTATCTCCTTGAGCCTTAAGCAGAAAAAGATTAGAAATTCTCGAATATGGGCAGTACACTGCTTATGTCTGTACGTTAAACACTGTCATTTCTTAGACATCAGATTACATTTGTGTTATTTTTAGTTTTTGACCTTATTTAGAAAAAAATAGTTTAATAAAAGAAAACTTCATAGTAATAAAAATGAAATAAATTAAATGGAACATTTTAAAAGGGTTTACAGCCTATTTATATGCTTTTTACGGCTTTGCGTGCTGACTTTGTCACATAGACAAAAAAAATAAAATGAAATACCCTTTCTTTTTTGTAAAGGACCATCAAAGATTTAGTAGGTGATCATTGCCTTTCATAAAAATAAAGTTATCTCATATTGCCTTCCAATTAACAAATAGGTATGTATTTAATTGAAATGTTCTAATATTTCACTCCCGTGCATCAAGAATTGTAAAAGCACAGATAGTCCTATATTTAGGAAATTAACAATATGTTTTATACATTTACAGAATTTGCTTCTGCACTTTCACTGGTTGGGTATAAATTAGGATACTGATTTTATTATTGGGGAGAAACTTAACCATTCCATGCTAGATACAAAAATCATGGCATCAAGTGAATATTCCTCTTTTAGCACATCTAATTTTAAATATCTATGCTGTGTAATTTACTCATACAGCTTTATGGGAGGTAGAGCTTTCTTTTCTGATGTAAAGCTATTAATCTCCTAAATTGACATGAACTTAATATTGTAGTCACGTATAGCCCCACTAGAGGAGTATAAAAGCTTACTGCAAACCATGTATACCTTGACCTCAATATTAAAACATTACGCAGCATGTAATCATTTATTATTTAACTCTATCATATACATAGGATTTAGAGCTTTGTATCAGATAACAAAAAGAGCTTCAATATTTCAAAAAGATAGTTTGGTAACCACTCATGGTGATAGGCAAAAGTTTTAAAAATCACTTCTTCATAAATTATTCTCTAATAATTATTGTAATTCTAATAAATATCATATATAATATAAACATAATTATAATTAAAATATATTTGAAATGTATATTCAACAAGGATTCAGGGTTTAGAGCTTTGAATTCCAAGCTCCACTTTTTTTTTAACTGCTATTTTGTTGTTAACGTGAATTTGCATAAATATTTTAGTTTAGTAAGGTCTTTGTTTGCCACAGAACTGGTTGCAGCTACTAATACCTCTGTCCAATATTGTCACCTAACGAACTGATTTTTTAAAATTATTATTTATTTTACATTGGTTAAAAAGTAAGGATTGCACTGTTATGCAGTAGCAGTGGCAATGTGAGAAGAATTAGGATGGGGCAGACAACGAGATATGTGCATTTTGGTCCAGCAACAGAAGCCCCAACAGCTGCAGTACATTTTACAAGAAATGATGGATAAGGACTAGATGCCTGGCTGATCATGGATCGTCAGCACATGGAAGAACACCCCTTCTGCACCCCTGACTGGTTCCCAGGTCATGTAAACCACAAAATCATCATCATCACGATCCCTGAATTGGCTATCAGTTGATTCTGTGTGGGACATGGAATGAGCTACTTGGCCCCTTGTCCAGTTCCCACCTAAAGAATTATCCTGGCTAGAGATGAGTGACTTTGCCTTTTTTTAGAGTCGAGTCGGGTTTCATGAAACCCGAGTTTCGCAAAAGTCGGGTGGAACGAAATCGGCCGACTATAGGGAAAAGTCGGAGGCCGACTGAAGCAGGAAACGCAATGCAAGTCAATGGGGAAGCAAAGTCGGCAGGGAGTGGAGGACAGTAAACACACCTACAGTGCCCATTTCAATGCCAAAAATATCAATTCTTATTTACAACTCATGATGCTCCAATACGGCACAGAAATATAGGTATAGTAGAATGACAAATACTTCACTGCTTACATGACATGACTGATCTATTTTAAATTGTACAATAGCTCAAAAAAAGGACAGTATATTACTCCATACAGTATTATGGCCACCACATTGTGCACCATACAGAATAATGAGCCCCATATATTTCTCCATACAGAATAATTGGTCACATATAATGTTCCATACAGTATATGATGAGCCCCACATAATGCTCCAGTATATGATGGGCCTCATGGATGATACTCCAGTGTATGATGGGCCTTAATAATGTTCCATATACAGTATAATGGGCTTCAGTTCTAATGCTCCAGTGTATCATATGCCCCATAGATGCTGCTCCAGTGTCTGATCTGCCCCATTTACAATGCTCCAGTATATGATGGGCCTCATGGATGATGCTCCAGTGTATGATGGGCCCTAATAATGCTCCATATATAATGGGCCCCATTTCTAATGCTCTAGTGTATCATGTGCCCCATAGATGCTGCTCCAGTGTCTGATCTGCCCCATTTATAATGCTCCAGTATATGATGGGCCTCATGGATGATGATTCAGTGTATGATGGGCCCTAATAATGCTCCATATATAATGGGCCCCATTTCTAATGCTCCAGTGTATAATGGGTCCCGTAAATGCTGCTCCAGTGTATGATGTCCCCCATTTGGAATGCTCCAGTATATGATGGGCCCCATTTTTAATTAACCCAGGCATGGTATGTGAAAAGAGCTCCATGGAGTAATCTGAAGTGTGTGCCGCCGCATCCTTCACTTTTGGTGTGGGTGAAGGACACAAGGAAAGGGGTTGCCAATGACCAGAAGCCTGCAGTTACGACTCAGTGCTTGCATTTTGTTAAACTTCAGAAGAGGAGGCAATAGAGCTGGAGGCTGTTTCAGCAATGTAAGCCAAAAACAGTTCCCGATGCTCCGGCTTTAAATGCAGTCTACCTACTCCCAGAAAACGGAGCCTTACAGGCCTTCCAGAGCTGCACCATGATGCAGGCTCAACACCTCCTGCCTTAGCTGCTATTGTGTTTTTGGCACTACCAGCAGATGCACCACCACCACCATCAGTACCAGGTGGCCCCCACGCCCATGTCTGCATCCTCTTCCACCATACTTCCTCATGTTTTGGAAAATGGACCCAAAATACCAGCAGATAAATGGTACTGTATCAGAAGCATACAGCTCTATACAGTCTAGGGATAACAGTAAATCTCCTTATATAATTCATGATTCATACACAGATGCTCACAGGCTCAGTATGGAATACCCAATAAAATAAAAAGTTGAAAAAGGGTACAGTATCACCAGATACAAGGTATATACACTCACTGGCCACTTTATTAGGTACACCTGTCCAACTGTGTGTTAAGACTTAATTTCTAATCAGCCAATCACATGGCGGCAACTCAGTGCATTTAGGCATGTAGACATGGTCAAGACAATCTCCTGCAGTTCAAACCGAGCATCAGTATGGGGAAGAAAGGTGATTTGAGTGCCTTTGAACGTGGCATGATTGTTGGTGCCAGAAGGGCTGGTCTGAGTATTTCAGAAACTGCTGATCTACTGGGATTTTCACGCACAACCATCTCTAGGGTTTACAGAGAATGGTCCGAAAAAGAAAAAAAATCCAGTGAGCGGCAGTTCTGTGGCCGGAAATGCCTTGTTGATGCTAGAGGTCAGAGGAGAATGGGCATACTGGTTCGAGCTGATAGAAAGGCAACAGTGACTCAAATTGCCACCCGTTACAACCAAGGTAGGCAGAAGAGCATCTCTGAACGCACAGTGCGTCGAACTTTGAGGCAGATGGGCTACAGCAGCAGAAGACCACACTGGGTACCACTCCTCTCAGCTAAGAACAGGCATCTGATGGCTACTTTCAGCAGGATAATGCGCCATGTCATAAAGCTCGAATCATCTCAGATTGGTTTCTTGAACATGACAATGAGTTCACTGTACTCAAATGGCCTCCTCAGTCACCAGATCTCAATCCAATAGAGCATCTTTGGGATGTGGTGGAACGGGAGATTCGCATCAGGGATGTGCAGCCGACAAATCTGCGCCAACTGTGTGATGCCATCATGTCAATATGGTCCAAAATCTCTGAGGAATGCTTCCAGCACCTTGTTGAATCTCTGCCACGAAGAATTGAGGCAGTTCTGAAGGCAAAAGGGGGTCCAACCCGTTACTAGCATGGTGTACCTAATAAAGTGGCCAGTGAGTGTATAGTATAGTGTAAACATTCTGAATCTCTGTATACATTTCAGGAGGCAGACACAAACACTCTCAGGCCCAGTATGGATTACACAAGAATATGAAAAGCTGTAAATGGGTAATGTAACACAAGCGTACAGCTGTATACAGTGTTGGGGTAATCTTAAAGCTCCTAATGTATTGCCGGAGTAACAGACAGACGTTCACTGGCTCATTATGGATTACACCAGAATCTAAATAGCTAAAAAGGTTACTGTATCAGAAGCGTACAGCTGTATACAGTGTTGGCCAAATTTGAAATCTCGGTATATATTTCTGGAGTCACCCTCAGACGCTCACTCAGTCTGGGTTTAACCATAATAAAAAATGTTGTAAAAAAGGTACTGGATAACAAGATAGCAAGTATATATATTATAGGTTACAATTGAAATCTCTTTATACATAGTCCCATAGTCACTCTCAGACGCTTACTCAGTGTGGGTTTGACTGTAATACTAAATGTCGAACAAAGGTACTGTATAACAAGATACAAGTTGTATCAAGTATAGGGTAAAAATTGGTATTTCCGATTCACCGTATATATAGAAGGCGTAAACCACACACGCTCACTCACTATGGATGATACCGTAATACAAAATTTGGAACAAAGGTACTGTATCAGCACATAGCAGGTGTATCAAGTCTAGGGGTAATTGTAAATTTCCATCTATACTTCCGGCGTCAGACACAGACACTCACAGGCTCACTATGTATTACACCAGAATTTAAAAAGTAGAAAAAGTGAAAGGTAGTCGAAGTTTGGAACAGTATACAGTGTTGTGGCACTTTTAAATCTTCGTATATATTTCAATCTCAGTAAGCCAGTCCAGACTCTCCGCTACTGGAAACTACATGGATACAAGTATAGACGGAAAGTCGAGTGTTAGCAGAAATTTGGGAATTATTCATCGCAGGAAAACCTCCCGGTAGATGTTGCAGAGGCGATGCAGACCCTCAATTACTGTGTCTGTGGAGACAGCAAAAAAGGTTCTTTGTGAAGAAAGGATTGCTTTATCGCAGTAGCGTGGATCACATCACCATTACTCGTCTCCATCAAATTGTGATCACAGGGAGAGATGTAGACATGGTCCTCACTGCCTATCATGATGTGTCTGGTCATTTTGGAGTGCAAAAGACAGAAGCCACAGGCCGTAGGTGATTCTATTGGATTGGCATGAGAGGAGACATTGAAAAATGGTGGCAGGAATGTCACACGTCTGTGACTATCACAACTGTGAAAGGTGATCATAAAGCACCACTGCATCCGCTTGTAAGTTGACGTCCATTACAAAGGGTAGCCATTGATCATCTGAAGGTAGAGGCCAGCAGGACAGGCCATAGCTACATCTTAACCATCCTCGATCAATACCCCAAATTTCTAGTGGCCATCCCTGTGAAGGATTTAACTGCCCAGATTACACAGCGGTGGAGCAGGGAGAGGTAAGTATTGCAACTTGCAAGTGCTGTGGCCATGACCAAGCAGGGGGGCACACTCATGGTCGACGGTACTGGCACAGGGCCCCTCATAGTATGCTGGTGTGTCTGACGGCGAGTGGGCCCCCCACCGTCAGAGACACCGTATTGTACTATGAGGTGCCCTGTGCCAGTGCCGTTGGCCATCAGTGGGCCCATCCACCTGTTCAGAGCAACGGCACTTGCCGGGGTGCGCCAGGTGTTGACCCCAGCCCTTGGGGGGGTTGGCAGCCCAGCTAGGGAGGTTTTAAAAAAGGCATATGTTGATGTGTTGGATGGACATTCAGCTGCTGCAAAGGGTGGAATTGGGCAAGTCCGAGGAAGAGGAGGACAAAAGCGAGGCAGTTTTCTGGCAACCTATGTGTCATCAGGGGAAGGTGGGACAAAATCCTTTGAAACCCATGCATGGTTCATTTTAATGAAGGTTAGATCATCAACATTTTGGGTCGACAGATGGGTCCTTTTTTCTGTCAGGATTGATCCAGCAGCACTAAATACTCTTTCAGATAACACACTACCAGCAGGGCAAGCGAGCTCCTGTAAGGCGTATTGTGCCAATTCAGGCCAGGTGTCCTGTTTAGAGGCCGAATAGTCAAAGGGGAATGACCTGCGAGGGAGAACATCGATATGGGAGGAGAAGTAGTTTTTTAACCATAGTTGACAACTGCTGTCTCCTAAGAATCACAAGTTGAGGATCAAGAAAAGCACTTCTGAGCAACCGCGCTGCTACAGTGACACGAATTCTTCAGAAAACCATATAAATATTTCAAGTTCTTTATTAAATGTACTACAAAAACTACGCGTTTCGAGGAGACAAACCGCACCTCTTCTTCAGGTTACAGTACAGAGTTGTAATCGGTCTATACAAGTGATAGCTTTATATGCTGTGTGGACATGGCCCCCCGTCGTAAGAAAAGGGCGTCAACCCACACATGTTGCACATAAAGATATTTGAGAAGAAAAACAAAAACAGGCAAAATAACATATATATCAAAAAACATATATTCCAAATAGTGATAGTATTGTGTTTCCCACTCAGACAATCAAAAGTAATAAAGAGTAACTACTAATTTGTAGAGTTGAGCGACTTTTGGTTTTTTATGGTCGAGTTTCGTTTCGTGAAACCCGACTTTTCCAAAAGTCGGGTCGAGCAAGATCGGCCGATTATAGGGAAAAGTTGGGGTCGTCCCGAAACACGAAAACCAATGTAAGTCAATGGGGAATAAAAGTCGGCAGTGAGAGGAGGACAGGAAACACACCTACAGTGCCCATCTGAATGCCAAAAGCATCAATTCTTCTTACTTAAGCTGGTCAACCTTAATTAACTTCATAATACAAGTTACGCACTGAAAAATGGGGGTTATTTGGCTAAAGTTGTGGGGGGGTAGGGCTGGCTCCAGGTTTTCATGTGCCCTGGGCAAAAGAGCGCCCCTTTAACACATAATACCACAACTCATCATGCTCCGATACGGCAGAGAAATAGCGGTATAGTACAATGAAAAATACTTCACTTTTTACATCTCATGACGAGGCCCATCTATTTCTCCATACAGAATCATTGGTCCCATATAATGTTTGAAACAGTATATGATGAGCTCCACATAATGCTACAGTATATGTTGGTCTCCATGGATGAAGCTCCACTGTCTTATGGGCCCAAATAATGCTCCAAACATAATGGGCCCCATTTCTAATGCTCTAGTGTATAATGGGCCCTGTAAATGCTGCTCCAGTGTCTGATGTCCACCTTTGGAATGTTCCAGTGTATGGTGGGCCCCATCTATCATTCTCCAGAGTATAGTGCTCCCCAAAAATTGCTGTCCCAACATTGAAAACAATGAAATAAGTCTCCTCACTAGGGAATCCCTGTACTAGTCTGGACTCCTCGTCGTCCCCATCTTCCATCTCACTACACAGTATTTCAACCTTACGGTGGTGTGTCTGATGGCGGGTGGGCCGAACCTGCACTTTCATCTGCAGCTTCCTCTTTGTCACCGTGTAAGATGGAACTGTATATGGGAAGGGTAACCTGAGTTTCATCAGGGTCAGATTCAGGCCGGGTAGCGTGCGAGGGGAATGTAGTGGTCTGGGTCAATGTACCAGCAGATTCATCGAGCAGTGGCTGGGCATCAGTGCACTTGTGTCGCCCCCAGGAGTACGGTCGCCACAGTGGCATTACCTTCCTCCTAGGGAGTGTGATGTCATGCTTGGGAGCAACGAAGGATCTCTCTAGCAGGTTAACTGATTGGGCGGCGTTATTCCCACGAGTCATGACCCTCCAAACAGCGTTCATGAAGGCAAAGTGTTTGCTTTACGTGGGCAGTATGGTTGCAAAGCTGAACCTTAAAGGAATGTCCAGAAGGGCACCACCAGGAGTGGAGCCTACGGCGTAATTTGACTCAACACGGGCAACCTCAACCATGCCAGCTACAGAACAGATGCACACATTGCAAGCTTGATTCCGTTAACGAACGAGACTCCGTCATGCCCCGCGGTCCGAGTCCGGCTTACTAGAGGGACACGTGAGGCTCTGGCACATGAGATTGGCCAATAACTGGTGTGTCATGCCCTTATATGTCCGTGGCTGCATGTGCGCTACACTGAAAAGGCCAGCGTTTGTCGCTTACAGGTGCAGATAACCCGCTGAACAACGTTAGTGATGGGGATCACTGATTACAATTATTACTCGCGAACGATTATTTCCCAGTAAGTGTAGGTCAACCGCAGTTCCGGAATTAGGCCTAACCGTCATTCCTGAAAAAAATGAAAAACTTACGTGTGCAAACCACAGGTGCTGTAGCTTGCTTAACAGCTCGCCAGACGTTCTCACGCCCAGTATGGGTTACACGTGATTGCACAAAGGTGAGAAAGGGTACCGTATCCCCGGATAACATGTATGGATAGCGTACACATTCAAAAGATATGTCTATACATCAGGAGGCAGGCTCAGACGGTGTTAGGCCCAGTATGGCTTGCACGTGATTGCACAAAGGTGAGAAAGGGTACCGTATCCCCGGATAACATGTATGGATAGCGTACACATTCAAAAGATATGTCTATACATCACGAGGCAGGCTCAGACGGTGTAAGGCCCAGTATGGCTTGCAAGTGATTGCACAAAGGTGAGAAAGGGTACCGTATCCCCGGATAACATGTATGGATAGCGTACACATTCAAAAGATATGTCTATACATCAGGAGGCAGGCTCAGACGGTGTAAGGCCCAGTATGGCTTGCAAGTGATTGCACAAAGGTGAGAAAGGGTACCGTATCCCCGGATAACATGTATGGATAGCGTACACATTCAAAAGATATGTCTATACATCAGGAGGCAGGCTCAGACGGTGTCAGGCACAGTATGGATTTGACGGCACAGACTACACAGCGGAGGAGCAGGGAGAGGTAAAGATTGCAAATGCTGGGGCCCTGCCCAAGCAAGGGGGGCCCACTCGCGGCCGTCGGTACTGGCACTGGGCCCCTCATAGTACAGCGGTGTGTCTGACGGCGGGTGTGCACCACCACCGTCAGAGACACTTGATTGCACTATGAGGGACCCTGTGCCAGTGCCCGCGCCCAAGAGTCGGCCTACCCACCTGTCCAGGGCAACGGCACTCGCACGGTGTCGTGCGCTAGGTGGTGACCCCGGCCATGGGGGGAGGAGGCAGCACAGTTAGGGAGTTTTAGAAAGTGGCATATGTTGATGTTGGACATTCAGCTGATGCAAAAGGCGAAATAGGTCAAGTCCCAGGAAGAGGTGGACCAAAGCAAGCCATTTTTCTGTCACCCTATGTGTCATCAGGGGAAGGTGGGACAAAATCCTTGGAAACCCATGCATGGTTCATTTTAATGAAGGTTAGATCATCCACATTTTGGGTTGACAGACGAGTCCTTTTTTCTGTCAGGATTGATCCAGCCGCACTGAAGACTCTTTCCGATAGCACACTTGCAGCTGGGCAAGCGAGCTCCTGTAAGGCATATTGTGCCAATTCAGGCCAGGTGTCCAGTTTAGCAGCCCAATAGTCAAAGGGGAATGACCTGTGTGGGAGAACATCGATATGGGAGGAAAAGTAGTTTGTAACCATAGTTGACAACTGCTGTCTCCTGTCACTTTCCATCGATGCTGTATTACCAGTTGTGTGAGCGGTACTTGAAAAATCAGTCCACAACATTGTCATGAAACTCCTGTCTCCAACGCCACTTCTGCTGTGTGCACCATGAACACCTCTGCCAAGCTGCCCCCGGCCCGTATGGCTCGTGTGAGAACCATCACCGCTGCTGTGTGCTGGGAATGCCTCAAGCAACCGATTTACCAGAGTTGCTTGTTTATTAGCCAATATTAGGTCAAGGTTCTCCTGTGGCATGATGTTTTGTAATTTGCCTTTATAGCGTGGATCCAGGATGCTGGCCAACCAGTAGTTGTCATCGTTCATCATTTTGGCAATGCGGGGGTCCCTTTTTAGGATCCGCAAGGCATAATCTGACATGTGGGCCAATGTTCCCGGTGTCAATGATGCACTGCGAGTGCTGGTTGGAGGAGCACTTTCTGGCAAATCCACATCCCTCCAGTCACGCACAAACCCTGTACCAGACCATGCCATGCCAACATTTTCTCTTGCCCCACGAGATGCATCCTCCTCCCCTAAGTAATCATCCCCATCATCATCCTCCTTCTCCTCTTCTTCCTCCAACTCGTCCAGGAGAGGTCCCTGAGCAGACAATGGCTGAATGTCATCAAGGATTCCCTCCACCTCTTCCTCCTCGTCAACATTGGCTGCAGACGCCTGCTCCTTAAGGTGCGTCAAAGTTTGCATGAGCAGACGCATAAGTGGGATGCTCATGCTTAGGATGGCGTCGTCTGCTCTTACCAGCCGTGTGCATTCCTCAAAACACTGAAGGACTTTACAGAGGTCTTTCAGCTTCGACCACTGCACACCTGTCAACTCCATGTCTGCTCTCAAAGTGCCTGGCCGTGTATCCTCCCACAAATGCATTATGGCCTGCCTCTGCTCGCACAGCCGATCCACCATGTGCAGGGTGGAGTTCCACCTTGTTGCAATGTCGATAATGAGGCGGTGGTTGGGAAGGTGGAGCAATCGCTGCAGCTTCTGCATACGAACGGAGTGTACAGGCGACCAGCGGATGTGTGCGCACAGTCTTCGCACTTTCTGGAGCAGGGCTGTTAACGCCGGATAATTTTTGAGGAAGCACTGCACCACCAGGTTCAAGGTGTGAGCCAAGCAAGGTATGTGGCTGAGTTTTGAAAGGGCTATGGCTGCCACAAAATTACGGCTGTTATCACTAACTATCTTGCCTGCCTCAAGATGTACACTGCCCAGCCATGACTCAGTTTGTCGCTTCAAGTACTCGGCCAGCACCTCGGCGGTGTGTCTGTCTCCCAAACACATCATCTGCAACACAGCCTGCTGACGCTTTCCACTAGCTGCTTGATAGGGGGGACACCTCGTGTGCAACAGTGGCAGCTGCAGATGGAGTTCTCGTACGACTGCGCTCTGTGGACGAGCTTTCGCTTCTGGAGGAGGAGGAGGAGGGTGGAACGCCTACAGCCAACTGTTTCCTATACCGTGGGCTAGGCATCACTGTCCCACCACCGCTGTCCCCTGTGGACCCTGCATCCACCACATTAACCCAGTGCGCAGTGATGGACACGTAACGGCCCTGGCCATGCCGACTGGACCATGCATCAGTTGTGAGGTGCACCTTTCCACTCACTGACTGCTTGAGTGCATGGACAATGCGGTCTTTCACATGATGGTGGAGGGCTGGGATGGCTTTGCGAGAGAAGAAGTGGCGACTGGGTAGGTCATAGCGTGGTACTGCATAGGCCATGAGTTCGCGGAAAGCTGCGCTTTCCACCAACTGATAGGGCATCATATCAAACGAGATTAGTTTGGCAATGTGGGCGTTCAAACCCAGTGTACGCGGATGAGAGACTGAGTACTTTCTTGACCTACTCATAGTGTCTGGGAGGGTGAGCTGGACTTGAGAGCTGCATATGGTGGAAGTAGCGGTGGACAGGGCGGACTGAGAGAGGGTTGATGATGGTGATGGAGTTGGTGTTCTTTCTGATGGCCTAGATTCAGTATTTTGTTGATATAACAGTGGGATTCCCTGACTGCTGTGGCCCTGCAACGACACCTCAACATTTGCTGCTGTGCTAACCGGTGGGCTTACAGTGGGGGAAACAATGTAGCGTTGCTGACTACCTTCTTTGTGATCAGTTGCACATGTGGCACTTGAGGTTTGGTGTTGTGTCCACGCTTGCAAGTGCATGCTGGTTAAATGTCTAAGCATGCAACTGGTATTCAAATTTTTCAGATTTTTCCCTCGGCTAAAGGTCTTTGCGCACTTCTTACAGATAACCTTGGCCTGATCATGAGGATTTTGTTAAAAAAAGTGCCACACTGCACTCTTCCTACTTTGGCAGACATTTTGCGGCCTAGCACGCTGTGATGTTTTGACCCTCTGGACAAGCTGTCCAGCAACTCTTTTGATTTTTGGAACCTGTCTTTGGAGTGCTCCGGGCCTGCCAGATAACAGCTGTTGCGATGTTGATGTCTGCTGTGGATGCTCCTCATCTGAGCTATTGGAAGCAGCACCCTCTTCCCCCAATGGATGCCAATCTGGGTCAACAACTGGGTCATCCATCACCTCCTCTTCAATGTCATGTGCACCTTCCTCTGTGTCACCATGTATGGTGGTATAGTGTGCGGGAAGGGGCACCTGAGTCTCATCAGGGTCAGAATCTGGCTCTGTACACTGCGGGGACAATGTAGTGCTCTGAGTGAATGTACCAGCAGAATCATCTATCAGCGGCTGTGCATCAGTGCACTCCATGTCAGATTCATCTTGGCCTGGGTAATTCACCATTTCACTTGATAATCCAGGCATGGTATGTGAAAACAGCTCCATGGAGTAATCAGTAGTATGGCCTGCGTCATCCTTCAATCTTGGTTGTGGTGAAGGACACAAGGAAAGGTGTGGTTCATGAACATGAGCCTCCAATGACGACTCAGTGCTTTTACTTTTTACAACTTCAGAAGAGGAGGCGATAGAGCTGGAGGCTGAGTCAGCAATGTAAGACAAAACTTTTTCCTGATGCTCTGGCGTTAAAAGCGGTTTGCCAACTCCTAGAAAACTAAGCCTTCGAAGCCTTATGGAGCCAGACGATGACGCAGGCTCAACACCTCCTGCATTCGGTCCTATTTTGCTTTTGCCACTACCATCAGATCCACCACCAACACCATCATTACCAGCTGCCAACCCCCGCCCAATTCCACGGCCTCTTCCACCAGCCTTCCTCATTTTTGGTAGAAATGTAGACAAAATCCTACAAACTATATAGTAATGTAAAACAAGGTACAAGGTGTCTATAGGACAGGGGAGATTTAGATTTTCTGCAGACACTTGTGGACACTGGACACTTGGATTGTGTGAGGCCCACTGAATATCACAGCGCTATGTCACAGGCTCGATGGCACAGGTGTGAAAAAAGTGACTACAGGATAAGGGAGATTTTGAATTTCTGGGAGATTTTGAATTTCTGCAGACACTTGTGGACACTGGACACTTGGATTGTGTGAGGCCCACTGAATATCACAGCGCTATGTCACAGGCTCGATGGCACAGGTGTGAAAAAAGTGACTACAGGATAAGGGAGATTTTGAATTTCTGGGAGATTTTGAATTTCTGCAGACACTTGTGGACACTGGACACTTGGATTGTGTGAGGCCCACTGAATATCACAGCGCTATGTCACAGGCTCGATGGCACAGGTGTGAAAAAAGTGACTACAGGATAAGGGAGATTTAGATTTTCTGCAGACACTTGTGGACACTGGACACTTGGATTGTGTGAGGCCCACTGAATATCACAGCGCTATGTCACAGGCTCGATGCAGCAGGTGTGAAAAAAGTGACTACAGGATAAGGGAGATTTTGAATTTCTGCAGACACTTGTGGACACTGGACACTTGGATTGTGTGAGGCCCACTGAATATCACAGTGCTATGTCACAGGCTCGATGGCACAGGTGTGAAAAAAGTGACTACAGGATAAGGGAGATTTTAAATTTCTGCAGACACTTGTGGACACTGGACACTTGGATTGTGTGAGGCCCACTGAATATCACAGCGCTATGTCACAGGCTCGATGGCACAGGTGTGAAAAAAGTGACTACAGGATAATGGAGATTTAGATTTTCTGCAGACACTTGTGGACACTGGACTCTTGGATTGTGTGAGGCCCACTGAATATCACAGTGCTATGTCACAGGCTCGATGCAGCAGGTGTGAAAAAAGTGACTACAGGATAAGGGAGATTTTGAATTTCTGCAGACACTTGTGGACACTGGACACTTGGATTGTGTGAGGCCCACTGAATATCACAGCGCTATGTCACAGGCTCGATGGCACAGGTGTGAAAAAAGTGACTACAGGATAAGGGAGATTTTAAATTTCTGCAGACACTTGTGGACACTGGACACTTGGATTGTGTGAGGCCCACTGAATATCACAGCGCTATGTCACTGGCTCGATGGCACAGGTGTGAAAAAAGTGACTACAGGATAAGGGAGATTTTGAATTTCTGCAGACATTTGTGGACACTGGACACTTTTGGATTGTGTGAGGCCTAATGAATATCAGAGCGCTATGTCACAGGCTTGATGCAGCAGGTGTGAAAAAAGTGACTACAGGATAAGGGAGATTTTGAATTTCTGCAGACACTGGACACTTTTGGATTGTGTGAGGCCCAATGAATATCAGAGCGCTATGTCACAGGCTCGATGCAGCAGTGTGAAAAAAGTGACTTCAGGATAAGGGAGATTTTGAATTTCTGCAGACACTTGTGGACACTGGACACTTTTGGATTGTGTGAGGCCCACTGAATAACAGAGCGCCATGTCACAGGCTCGATGGCACAGGTGTGAAAAAAATGAATTGTAGAATTGGGCAGAATAGGAATCTCCCTAGAGTGTAGGTCTGTAAGAACGGAACAAGTCCTCCACTTATCCTTCCACAGTGACACACAGATAGCTTCACTGTGGCTGTGATAACAGCCGTTACACGGTACTGTGTGAGGAGCGTACACCGCTGTATGGTGTGAATAAATGCACGCTCAGTACCTTAGCAGGACAAAAAAAAAATTGGGATTGCTTTTAAAAAAGCAGTTTGCAGAGCAGTGGGGAAACAGCAATGCAGCTCTCAGGAAGCCTTAGAAGGCAGCCTAACAACCAACACCGCTGATCCACCACAATATAGCCTCCCCTTGCACTGCACACACAGTGACTGGTGTGTTGCACAGGCAAAATCGCTAGCAGCAGAAGCAGTTTTTTTGTCTTCTTCCCTGCCTAACGCTCTCCCTACAGAATCAGCAACCTCTCCCTATGCTAAGATCGGCAGAAGTAAGATGGCGGTCGGCGTGCACGCCCTTTTATAACCCCTGTGACGCCCACCAAAGCAAGCCAATCACTTGCATGCCCTTCTGAAAGATGGTGGCGACCCCTGCCTATGTCATCACGTTGCCCACAGTGTCCGTGGATCCTGATTGGCTGAAAAAGAGCGCTAAACAAACTTTTGAAATGCAACTTTGGCGCGTAAGTCGCCGACCTCGTGGCCGACCTCATCCCAGGGTCGGGTTTTGTTTCATGAAACCCGACTTTGCCAAAAGTCGGCGACTTTTTAAATTGTTCGACCCGTTTCGCTCAACTCTACTCATTTGATATAACTAGTGTAAATAAAGAGTGCAAGAAGTATCCTTTCACCAATAATAGTGATAATTTCTTTCCTCTTTATATATAAGCGGCCATACTTTATAATATATTTAGGGAGAGAATAATTAGTCCCTCCTTTCATTCAAAAGATGGGCTATCATGGTGACACTAACAACTGTATATTCCCTACATAAGTGTGGAGAGCAATGGTCGCCAAAAAAGGCAAGCTAGTCTCCTACATCAACACAATCTAATTGGTAAGTTAGAAGTATGCAACACACTAAACCCATATCTAATGGGTTCAAGTGTGTATACCGCTCTGTCCCTATAAAAAACAAAAACAAAAACGGGCAGAGCAGCTACTAAATAAGAATGGAGAGGAATGAAGGCAGGTAGCCTTCTTCAGAAAAAAAGACCGATTTTTTTGTATATGTTGCCATTCTCATAGCAGATCTATGAAAGAACTAAGCGCAAATTGCCACAATTCCCAGTGTGCAAATATGCAGATAAAGAATATTAAACCAAAGTGTATTATTGGTGAAAGGATACTTCTTGCACTCTTTATTTACACTAGTTATATCAAATGAGTAGAGTTGAGCGAAACAATACACAATACTATCACTATTTTGGAATATATGTTTTTTGATATATATGTTATTTTGCCTGTTTTTGTTTTTCTTCTCAAATATCTTTATGTGCAACATGTGTGGGTTGACGCCCTTTTCTTACGACGGGGGGCCATGTCCACACAACATATAAAGCTATCACTTGTATAGACCGATTACAACTCTGTACTGTAACCTGAAGAAGAGGTGCGGTTTGTCTCCTCGAAACGCGTAGTTTTTGTAGTACATTTAATAAAGAACTTGAAATATTTATATGGATTTCTGAAGAATTCGTATCACTGTAGCAGCGCGGTTGCTCAGAAGTGCTTTTCTTGATCCTCAACTTGTGATTCTTAGTGGACGTTTCCACCTGCACGAGCTCTGCAGCAGCTATACAACTGCAAAAAATGTTGTGAGTGGTTGTGTCTGAACACAACCCAGAAAGGGTGAGTACTTCAGAGTACTTTTTTCATTTTCATTGATTTATACCAGGTGAAGCCCTATGTCTGCGCCCCCTCCCTTGTTTTTCCAACTGCTGTCTCCTGTCACTTTTAATCGATGCAGTATTAGCAGTCGTGTGAGCAGTACTTGAGAAATCATTCCACAACATGGTCATTAAACCCCTTTATGCCACTTCGGCTGTGTGCACCACGAACACCTCTTCCATTGTGCCAACTACAGCTCATGGGAGAACCAGCACCGCTGCTGTGCGCTGGGTAAGCCTCAAACAAATGGTTAACCAGAGTTGCTTGTTTGTTAGCCAATATTATCTCTAGGTTCTCCTGTGGCATGATGTTGTGTAATTTGCCTTTATAGCGTGGATTGAGGATGCTGGCCAACCAATAGTCGTCATCTTTCATCATTTTGGCAATGCGGGGGTCCTTTTTAGGATCCGCAAGGCATAATCACACATGTGGGCCAGTGTTCCTGGTGTCAATGCTGCACTGCACTGCCACTGCTGGGTGGAGGAGCACTTTCTGGCAAATCCACATCCCTACAGTCATGCACAAACACTGTACCTGACCTTGGCACGCCCACATGTTTTCTTGCCCCCTGAGAAGCATCCTCCTGTCCAAAATAATCATTCCCCTCATCCTCCTCCTCCTCCTCCTCTTCCTCTTCTTCCTCCACCTCGTCCAGTACAGTTCCCTGACCAGACAATGGCTGACTGTCATCAAGGCTTCCCTCCTCCTCCTCCTCCTTCGCTGCAGACGTCTGATACTTAATGTGCGTCAAACTTTGCATGAGCAGACACATAAGTGGGGACACGTAAGTGGGATGCTAATGCTTATGATGGCGTCGTCTGCGCTTACCTGCATTCCTCAAAACACTGAAGGACTTTACAGAGGTCTTTCAGCTTTGACCAATGCAAACCTGACAATTCCATGTCTTCCCTCAAACTGCCTGCCCGTGTATCCTCCCACAAATGCATTACAGCCTGCCTCTGTTCACACAGCCTCTCAACCATGTGCAGGGTGGATTTCCACCTTGTTGCAACGTCTATGATTAGGCGGTGCTTGGGAAGGTGGAGCAATCACTGCAGCTTCTGCATACAAGTGGAGTGGACGTTTGAGCGACGAATGTGCCAGCACAGTCTTCTCACCTTATGTAGCAGGGATATTAACTCCAGATAATTATTAAGGAAGCACTGCACCACCAGGTTCAAAGTGTGAGCCAGGCAAGGTATGTGTGTGAATTTTGCACGGGCTATGGCTGGCACAAAATTACGGCCGTTATCACTGACTACCTTGCCTGGCTCAAGATGTAGAGTGCCCAGCCATGACTCAGTTTGTCGCTGCAAGTATTCGGCCAGTACCTCCGCGTTGTGTCTGTTGTCGCCCAAAGACATCATCTTTAACACAGCCTGCTGACGCTTACCACTAGCTGTGTGATAGTGGGACACCTCGTGTGCAACACTGCCAGCTGCGGATGGAGTGCTCGTGCGACTGCGCTCTATGGACGAGCTTTTGCTAATGGAGGAGGAGGGTCGAAAGCCTACAGCCAACTGTTTCCTATACCGTGGGCTAGGCAGCATTGTTCCACCGCCGCTGTCCCCTCTGGAGCCTGCATCCACCACATTAACCCAGTGCGCAGTGATGGACACGTAATGGCCCTGGCCATGCCTACTGGTCCATACATCTGTTGTGAGGTGCACCTTTCCACTCACTGACTGTTTTAGTGCATGGACAATGTGGTCTCTCACATGCCGGTGTAGCAAATAAAGTCCGTGGAGCCTCATTTAAGAGTCTCAAACACTGGACTAGCCAGATCTTCCTCCAGGGAAGGACCCAGCCAAGGAATGGCTCCTTTCGAAAACCACCATTACCACCATATTAAGTGGCCCTTTAAGTCAATATCCAGCTCTTTACGAGTTTACAGATATGACAAGGGAAATACCAAGGCCAGGTATCCATCCACAGACAGCTGTTTCGGGGTGTTGCCCCTCATCAGTGTGGAGTAGGATTCTGGCTAGGTGGGAGCAATGCCTAGTAGACCAACATCACGAAACAATCACTGACCTCAGGGAGACCAGTCAAAGAAAATACTGCGGCAGCCGGCAAAGGCGCTCAATCAGTGAAATCCTAGGTGCATGGTTCCCTGGGAAATACAAATATGCAAATAAAGTCCATGGAGCCTCATTTAAGAGTCTCAAACACGGGACTAGCCAGATCTTCCTCCATATCTGTAAACTCGTAAAGAGCTGGATATTGACTTAAAGGGCCACTTAATATGGTGGTAAATGGTGGTTTCTGAAAGGAGCCACTCCTTGGCTGGGTCCTTCCCTGGAGGAAGATCTGGCTAGTCCCGTGTTTGATACTCTTATATGAGGCTCCACAGACTTTATTTGCATATTCGTATTTCCCAGGGAGCAATGCACCTAGGATTTCACTGATTGAGCGCCTTTGCCTGCTGCCGCAGTGTTTTCTTTGACTGGGCTCCCTGAGGTCAGTGATTGCTTCATGACATGCCGGTGTAGGGCAGGGATTGCTTTTCGAGAAAAGAAGTGCCGACTGGGAGGTCATAGAGTGGGACAGCGTAGGTCATGAGCTCGCGGAAAGCTTTGCTTTCAACCAAACGGTAGGGCAACATCTCTAATGAGATTCGTTTGGCAATGTAGGCATTCAAACACAGTATACGCGAATGAGAGGATGAGTACTTTCTTGTTCTACTCAGAGTGTCTGGTAGGGTGAGTTGGAGTGGAGAGCTTCATATGGGGGAAGTAGTGGTGGACCGGACAGAGTGAGAGGGGGTTGGTGATGGTATTGGTGGTGATGGCCTAGATTCAGTGTTGTGTTGCAAAACCATTGTGATTCACTGAGTCCTTTGGCCTTGCGACGACACCTCCACATTTAGTGCTGGTGGTGTGCTTAACGGTGGCGGTGGTCTTACAGTGGGGGAAGCGATAGAGCGTTGCTGGCTACCTTCAGTCGGAGCAGGTGCACATGTGCTACCTGAGGTTTTGTTGTCGGTCCACACTTGCACGTGCATGTTGATTAAATGTCTAAGCATGCAACTGGTATTCAAATTTCTGAGCTGTTTACTTCGGCTAAAGGTCCTTCCGCACTTCTTACAGGTAACCTTTGCCTCATCAGTAGGTTTTTGGACAAAGAAGTGCCACACTGCACTCTTCCTAGTATGGTATACATTTTCTGACCTTGCACGCTGTGCTAAGTTGACCGTCTGGCCAAGCTGTCCTGCAACTCTTTTAATTTTTGGTCCACGTTTTTGGACAGCTACGGGCCTGCCAGATAACAACTGCTGCGATGTCAATGCCTGCTACGGATCCTTCTCCTTTTCTGAACTATTGCCAGCGCCACCCTCTTCCCCCAATGGATGCCAATCCGGGTCAAGAACTGGGTCATCCATCACCTCCTCTTCAAAGTCATCTGCACCTTCCTCTTTACCTTCCTCTGTGTCACCGTGTAAGGTGGTAAAGCGGGAAGGGGCACCTGAGTTTCATCAGGGTCAGATTCTGGCTCAATAGACTGCAAGGGCAATGTAGTGCTCTGGGTCAATGTACCAGCAGAATCATCTAGCAGTGGCTGTGTATCAGTGCTCTTCATGTCAGATTCATCTTGGACTGGGGAATTCAGGATTTGACTGGATAAACCAGGCATGGCATGTGAAAACTGCTCCACAGATTAATCTGAAGTGTGGGCTGCCGCATACTTAACTTTTGGTGGAGGTGAAGGACACAAGGAAAGGTGCTTTTCCTGACCAGAACCCTGCACTGACGACTCTGTGTTTGCAGGTTTTGAACGTTCAGAAGAGGAGGCAATAGAGCTGGTGGCTGTTTCGGCAATGTACGCCAAAACCTGTTCCTGATGCTCCGGCTTTAAAAGCGGTTTTCCTACTCCAAGAAAAGGCAACCTTACAGGCCTTCTTGGGCTAGAGGATGACGCAGGCTCAACACCTCCTGCCTTAGCTGCTATTGTGCTTTTGCCAGAACCAGCCGATGCACAACCACCATCAGTACCAGCTGCGCCCCCCTGCCCACGTCCGCGGACTCTTCTACCATACTTCCTCATGTTTGGGAAAATGTACCAAAAATACCAGCAGAGAGAGATGGTACTGTATGAGGAGCGTCCACCGGTGTAAGGTGTATTAAAAAAAATTAAATCTATGTACATATTTTGTTAGTCACAGACGCTCTCACAGTATGTACTTGACCGTAATCCAACAAGCAGATATACGGAACTGTATCAGAAGTGTACAGCTGTATACGTTTTTTGTGTCACAAAAATCTCCGTATATGTATTTATGGAGTGTCACACACAGACACTGACTCTGTATAGATGTGACTGTAATGCGAACGGCAGATATACAATATTGTTTGAGAATCGGACAGCTCTATACGGTGTGTGTATGGCAAATTGTCAATCTCCGTCTATTTGTATATGGACTGACACACACTGTCTCTCTCTAGTTTTGACCGTGATCAAACTGCAGATATGCAAAACTGTTTGAAAAGCGGACAATTGTCTAAGGTGTAGGTCTGGAAAAATGGAAAATCTCCTCGGCTTGTTTTTCCAGAGTCACACACAGATAGCTTCTTTTTGTCCGTGATATAAGGCGGTAAACGGTAGTGTGTGAGGAGCGTACAATGCTATATGGTGTCTGTATGGCAAACTGTCAATCTCCGTCTATTTGTATGCGGACTGACACATGCTGTCTCTGTCTAGTTTTGACCGTTATGAAACAGCAGATATACGAAACTGTTTGAAAAGCGGACAGCTCTCTAAGGTGTAGGTCTGGAAAAATGGAATATCTCCTCGGCTTGTTTTTCCAGAGTCACACACAGATAGCTTCTATTTGTCCGTGATACAAGGCGGTACACGGTAGTGTGTGAGGAGCATACATCGCTATACTGTGTCTGTAAGGAAAATTGTCAATCTCCGTCTATTTGTATATGGACTGACACATGCTGTCTCTGTCTAGTTTTGACTGTAATCAAACAGCAGATATACAAAACTGTTTAAAAAGCGGACAGCTCTCTAAGGTGTAGGTCTGGAAAAATGGAAAATCTCCTCGGCTTGCTTTTCCAGAGTCACACACAGATAGCTTCTATTTGTCCGTGATACAAGGCGGTACATGGTAGTGTGTGAGGAGCGTACACCGCTATACGGTGTCTGTATGGAAAATTGTCAATCTCCGTCTATTTGTATATGGACTGACACATGCTGTCTCTGTCTAGTTTTGACTGTAATCAAACAGCTGATATACAAAACTGTTTGAAAAGTGGGCAGCTCTATAAGGTGTAGGTCTGGAAAAATGGAAAAACTCCTTGGCTTGTTTTTCCAGAGTCACACACAGATAGCTTCTATTTGTCCGTGATACAAGGCGGTACATGGTATTGTGTGAGGAGCATACACCGCTATACGGTGTGTGTATGGAAAATTGTCAATCACCGTCTATTTTTATACGGACTGACACACGCTGTCTCTGTCTAGTTTTGACCGTTATCAAGCAGCATATATATGAAACTGTTTGAAAAGCGGACAGCTGTTTAAGGTGTAGGTCTGGAAAAATGGAAAATCTTCTCGGCTTGTTTTTCCAGAGTCACACACAGATAGCATCTATTTGTCCGTGCTACAAGGCAGTACATGGTAGTGTGTGAGGAGCGTACACCGCTATACGGTGTCTGTATGGAAAACTGTCAATCTCCATCTGATCTGTTTGTATACGGACTGACACACACTGTCTCTGTCTAGTTTTGACCATATTCAAACAGCAGATATATGAAACTGTTTGAAAAGTGGACAGCTCTATAAGGTGTAGGTCTGGAAAAATTGAAAAACTCCTCGGCTTGTTTTTCCAGAGTCACACCCAGATAGCTTCTATTTGTCCGTGATACCAGCCGGTACACGGTAGTGTGTGAGGAGCATACACTGATATATGGTGTGTGTCTGGAAAATTGTCAGTCTCCATCTATTTTTTATACGGACTGACACACACTGTCTCTGTCTAGTTTTGACCGTGATCAAGCAGCAGGTATACGAAACTGTTTGAAAAGTGGACAGCTCTATAAGGTGTAGGTCTAGAAAAATGGAAAAACTCCTCGACTTGTTTTTCCGGAGTCACACCCAGATAGCTTCTATTTGTCTGTGATACAAGGCGGTACACGGTAGTGTGTGAGGAGCGTACACCGCTATACGGTGTCTGCATGGAAAATTGACAATCTCCATCTGTTTGTATATGGACTGACACACACTGTCTCTGTCTAGTTTTGACCATATTCAAACAGCAGATATACGAAACTGTTTGAAAAGCGGACAGCTCTATAAGGTGTAGGTCTGGAAAAATTGAAAAACTCCTTGGCTTGTTTTTCCAGAGTCACACAAAGATAGCTTCTATTTGTCCATGATACAAGACAGTACACGGTAGTGTGTGAGGAACGTACACCGCTATACGGTGTCTGTATGGAAAATTGTCAATCTCCATCTGTTTGTATACGGACTGACACACACTGTCTCTGTCTAGTTTTGACCATATTCAAACAGCAGATATACGAAACTGTTTGAAAAGCGGACAGCTCTATAAGGTGTAGGTTTGGAAAAATTGAAAAACTCCGTGGCTTGTTTTTCCAGAGTCACACACAGATAGCTTCTATTTGTCCATGATACAAGGCGGTACATGGTAGTGTGTGAGGAGCATACACCGCTATACGGTGTGTGTATGGAAAATTGTCAATCACCGTCTATTTTTATACGGACTGACACACGCTGTCTCTGTCTAGTTTTGACCGTTATCAAGCAGCATATATATGAAACTGTTTGAAAAGCGGACAGCTGTCTAAGGTGTAGGTCTGGAAAAATGGAAAATCTTCTCGGCTTGCTTTTCAAGAGTCACACAAAGATAGCTTCTATTTGTCCATGATACAAGACAGTACACGGTAGTGTGTGAGGAGCGTACACTGCTATACGGTGTCTGTATGGAAAATTGTCAGTCTCCATCTGTTTGTATACAGACTGACACACGCTGCCTCTGTCTAGTTTTGACCATATTCAAACAGCAGATATACAAAACTGTTTGAAAAGCGGACAGCTCTATAAGGTGTAGGTCTGGAAAAATTGAAAAACTCCTCAGCTTGTTTTTCCAGAGTCACACCCAGATAGCTTCTATTTGTCCGTGATAGCAGCCGGTACACGGTAGTGTGCGAGGAGCGTACACTGCTATACGGTGTGTGTCTGGAAAATTGTCAGTCTCCATCTGTTTGTATACGGACTGACACACGCTGTCTCTGTCTAGTTTTGACCATGATCAAGCAGCAGGTATACGAAACTGTTTGAAAAGTGGACAGCTCTATAAGGTGTAGGTCTGGAAAAATGGAAAAACTCCTCGACTTGTTTTTCTAGAGTCACACCCAGATAGCTTCTATTTGTCTGTGATACCAGCCGGTACATGGTAGTGTGTGAGGAGAGTACACCGCTATATGGTGTATGAAAAAATGAACACTCAGTAACTCACCAGAACAAAATAATAAAAGTTGGAGTGCTTTGAGAAAAGCAGTATGAACAGCAGTGTGCACACAGCAATGCAGCTAGCAGGTAGCCTTAAAAGGCAGCCTAATCACCACCAGCGCTGCTGCACAGAACAGAAACCCTCCCTTTTCACTGCACACTAACTGTACAGTGAAAAGCGCTAGCAGCAGAAGCAATTTTTTTTTCTTCTTCCCTGCCTAACGCTCTCCCTATTCAGAATCAGCAGCAGCAGCACCTCTCCCTATTGCAAGATCTGCAGAAGTAAGATGGCGGTCACGGCATTTTATACCCACTGTGACGCCACACAAAGCCAGCCAATCACTTCAATGCCCTTCTCTAAGATGATGGTGGCCGCTGCGCATGTCATCGCATTGCCCACAGTGTGCGTCCTCCATCATTGGCTGAGAAAAGGCGCTGGAAGCATTATTTGAAACGCGACTTTGGCGCTCTGATCGGCGACCTCATGGCCGATCTCACGCTATGGTCAGGTTTCAATCGGCGAATCCCTACTTTAGCTATAGTCGGCTATTTTTGAATTTGATCGACCCGTTTTGCTCAACTCTAGTTCTGGCTCAGAGGGTTACTACCACTGCCATTGTTCCTACCACCATGGCTCTCAGAGCTGGAAACCCAGCTTGGCATTAAACCTAGCATACATATATTTTGACACAAGTATAATCTTTAATTCATGTCCAAAACTTTGATACAAACCCAGGAAATATGTGAAATCAAAGGGAAGTTCTAGGAAGGGTTTATATGGTGGGTGAAAAAGATAATTCAACAGCCTGCCCACAATATTGTTGTGGCATGTTTGTGTCAATAATTCAAACTGGTGTGGCAAAACAGACCTGCACAGTTAAATGTCTCAATTTACTGTATTTGTTCAATAATTTTGGGTTAAAGTGCATCAATTCCCTCTGGCCAAAAAAGAGCAAAGACAATTAAACAGCCTAAAGATGATGCAACAGACAACAGCATTGTTGTGCCTTGTACAATTGCCAAATTGGAGCCTTAAAATAGGTGCGCAAAAAAGTAAAACGTGTAACTGTGTATATTTTTCTTTTGGAGATAGATATTTTTTAAATTCCTCTTAAAAAAAATTGGTTAGTCCTAACAAACTAGGATGCTGCTGGTGCTTCTCAGAAAATTAAAATATCATCATATTTTTAATTTATTTCAGTTCTTCAATACAAAAAGTGAAACTCATATATTATATAGAGTAATTACAAAAAGAGTGATCTATTTCAATTGTTTATTTCTGTTAATGTTGATGATTATGGCTGCAGCCAATGAAAACCCAAAAGTTATTACCTCAGTAAATTAGAATACTTTATAACCCCATCTTGAAAAAATGATTTTAAAATCTGAAATGTTGGTCTACTGAAATGTATGTTCAGTAAATGCACTGAATACTTGCCTGGGGTTCTTTTTGCACCAATTACTGCATCAATGCGGCGTGGCATGGAAGCTATCAGCCTGTCGCACTGCTGAGGTGTTAGGGAAGCCCAGGTTGCTTTGATAGCAGCCTTCAGCTTGTCTGCATTGTTGGGTCTGGTGTCTCTCATCTTTCTCTTGACAATACCCCATAGATTCTCTATGGGGTTAAGGTCAGGCGAGTATTCTGGCCAATCAAGCACAGTGATATTCTTGTTTTTTAACCAGGTATTGGTACTTTTGACAGTGTGGACAGGTGCCAAGTCTTACTGGAGAATGAAATTTCCGCTGACTTTGGTCTTGATAAAACACAGTGGATCTACACCAGCAGATGACATGGCTCCCCAAACCATCACTGATTGTGGAAACTTCACACTAGACCTCAAGCAGCATTGTTTGTGTGCCTTTCCACTCTTTCTCCAGACTCTGGGACCTTGATTTCCAAATGAAATGCAAAATTGACTTTCCTTATGACGTGTGTCAATAACTGCCTTCTGGACATCTGTCAAGTCAGCAGTTTTCCTCATGATTGTGGAGCCTACCGAAACAGACTAAGGGACTTTTTTAAATTTTTAGGAAGCGTTTGCAGGTGTTTTTGTTAATTATTCTAATTTACAGAGATAATGACTTTTGTGTTTTCATTGGTTGTCAGTAGTGATGAGCGAACGTGCTCACCACTACTCGTTACTCATCCGAGAATCACGGTATTTGGAGTACTCAGCGAGCACCGAGCATTTCTAGGATTAGTCAGCGGGAACTCTGGTCTCCACCCAGCTATTTTGGCGGACTTTACAGACCCAATAACGGTGCTGGTATTGTCTGCCTGGCAATGAAACACCGCAGCCATCTTTGTTGTGGTTGTGCAGTGATTGGCTAACTGCACAGCATCATCAGGGGTATAAGAGACCGGACACTGCCCTGCTCGGTGCATTCAGCTCCGGATTGAGATTGTGTAGGGAGAGCTGCTGTCGAGATAGGGTCAGAATTAGGGATTTATTAGTTAGTGTGGGGTCTACCATCGTAAGCTACTCAAATCCAGCTAAACCAAGGACTAATTCCAGAGTATATAGGTTCCTGTGTTAGGTAGGCAGGGTAGCGTACGTCACTCTATACACATCAGTGCAAGGCCTGCAGGCACTGTATGTGTGCATAAGATCATTGCATACATCAAGAGGGTCAATTTCCTTCCTGTGTTCTGGTGCTGCTTCTGTAGGATATATTGGCCCTATATAGCTAGCCTCAGGTGTAATTGGAATACAGGCCACACATTTTTTGAATCATAGAATCGTAGAGTTGGAAGGGACCTCCTGGGCCATCTGGTCCAACCCCCTGCTCAAAGCAGGATTCGCTAAATCATCCCAGTTAGATGTCTGTCCAGCCTCTGTTTGAAGACTTCCATTGAAGGAGAACTCACCACTTCTCGTGGCAGCCTGTTCCACTCATTGATCACTCTAACTGTCAAAAAGTTTTTTCTAATATCTAATCTGTGTCTCCTCCCATTCAGCTTCATCCCATTGCTTCTAGTCTTTCCTTGTGCAAATGAGAATAAAGTTGATCCTTCTACAATGTGACAGCCCTTTAGATATTTGTAGACAGCTATTAAGTCTCCTCTCAGTCTTCTCTTTTGCAAACTAAACATTCCCAAATCCTGCAACCTTTCCTCATAAGACAGGGTTTGCAGACCGGTCACCATTCTGGTCGCTCTTTTCTGAACTTGCTCCAGTTTGTTGATGTCTTTTTTAAAATGTGGTGCCCAAAATTGGACACAATATTCCAGATGAGGTCTGACCAAAGAGGAGTAGAGGGAAATAATTACTTCACGTGATCTAGACTGTATGCTTCTGTTTTGGTGTGGTATCTCAGTGCCAGCTCATATTTGTGCGTGCTCAAAGTTTGGCCAGTTTACTGCGGTTTTCTTTTTTGTCTTGGGTTTCAATGTACTTATATACAGCAGAATTTACCCCAAAAATCCACACATTTGTCTTAAGGGTATCTTCATGCCGGCTCATATCTGTGCGTGCTCAAAGTTTGGCCAGTTTACGGCAGTTTTCTTTTTTTTGTCCTGGCTGTCACTGTACTTAAATACAGCAGTATTTAGCCAAAATAAAAAAAATACAGTCCACACATTTGTAGTAGTGGTATTTCCGTGGCAGATCATATCTGTGTGTGCTCAAAGTTTGGCCAGTTTACAGCGGGTTTCTTCTTTTGTTCTGGGTGAAGCGGTACTTATATACAGCACTATTTAGCCAAAAAAAGAAGCAAAAAAGCACAGTTGTCATAGTGGTATCTTCGTGCCAGCTCATATCTGTGTGTGCTCAAAGTTTGGCCAGTTTAGGCCGGTTTTCTTTTTTTTGTCCTGGATGAAAACTGTACTTATATACAGTAGAGTTGAGCGAAACGGGTCGAAAATTTTCAAAAGTCGCCGACTTTTGGTAAAGTCGGGTTTCATGAAACGAAACCTGACCCTAGGGTGAGGTCGGCCACGAGCTCGGCGACTTTAGCGCCAAAGTCGCATTTCAAAAGTTTGTTTTCTGCCCTTTTTCAGCCAATCAAGATCCACGGACACTGTGGGCAACGTGATGACATAGGCAGGGGTCACCACCATCTTTGAGAAGGCAAAAAGCAAAAAACACAAATATCCTAAACTAAACGGTAAAAAAAATATATATATATACTGCAAATAATGCATAAAGGTAATAATAATAATAAGGGTATTTAGTAAACATAATTTTGATCAAAATAATGTACAAGCCATCCCGCCATGTCACGGCAACCCTTGTGGGACAGTCCCTACTCTAGTATTTAAAACCTTTTCACTTGCCAAGTGGCGTGAATGTGAATAAGGGTCGAGCGGCTGAACCACTAGTAACAGCTTTGGCCAGACTGGATGGCTTTCCCAGCTCAGAAAGAGGGCGGTCACACCCATATATGCACTGAATGCACAATGAAATGAATAAAAAACAAATCTGAACTGAGAAAAGTAAGTTAACGTGTATGCACAATGTAAGTGCATATCAACACATGACCATTAACCAGAGAAAGCAAAAAACACAAATATCCTGAACTAAAAGGTAAAAAATATATACTGCAAATAATGCATAAAGGTAATCATAATAATAAGGGTATTTAGTAAACATAATTTTGATCAAAATAATGTACAAGCCATCCCGCCACCTCTCGGCAACCCTTGTGGGACAGTCCCTACTCTAGTATTTAAAACCTTTTCACTTGCCAAGTGGCGTGAATGTGAATAAGGGTCGAGCGACTGAACCACTAGTAACAGCTTAGGCCAGACTGGATGGCTTTCCCAGCTCAGAAAGAGGGCGGTCACACCCCTATATGCACTGAATGCACAATGAAATGAATAAAAAACAAATCTGAACTGAGAAAAGTAAGTTAATGTGTATGCACAATGTAAGTGCATATTAACACATGACCATTAACCAGAGAAAACAAAAAGCAAAAAACACAAATATCCTGAACTAAAAGGTAAAAAATATACTGCAAATAATGCATAAAGGTAATAATAATAATAATAATAAGGGTATTTAGTAAACATAATTTTGATCAAAATAATGTACAAGCCATCCCGCCACGTCACGGCAACCCTTGTGGGACAGTTCCTACTCTAGTATTTAAAACCTTTTCACTTGCCAAGTGGCGTGAATGTGAATAAGGGTAGAGCGGCTGAACCACTAGTAACAGCTTAGGCCAGACTGGATGGTCTTTGAGAAGGGCATGCAAGTGATTGGCTTGCTTTGGGGGGCGTCACAGGGGGTATAAAAGGGCGTGCACGCCGACCGCCATGTTACTCATGCTGATCTCAGAATAGGGAGAGCTGCTGCTGCTGATTCTGTAGGGAGAGCGTTAGGCAGGGAAGAAGACACCAAAAACTGCTTCTGCTGCTAGCGATTTTGCCTGTACAACACACCAGTCACTGTGTGTGCAGTGCAAGTGGAGGCTATATTTTGCTGGATCAGCTGTGTTGGTTGTTAGGCTGCCTTATAAGGCTGAGTTCACACGTGGCGTTTTTTTCGCGTTTCCGCGGCGGTTTTAACCACGCGATTTTGCCGCGAAAACGCGAAAAATAAGCATCCCATGCATTCCTATGGGATTCCGCAATGCTGTACTAATGCTGCGGTTTTTACCGCGGCGGAATCGCTTCGCAGTAAAAACCGCAGCATGCTCATTAATTTGCGGAATCGCGGCGATCCCGCACCCATAGGAATGTATTGTTCCGCTTACTTCCCGCATGTGGCTGTGCACACCATGCGGAAAGTAAGCAGAACAATTGCGGATGGTACCCACGGTCCGGAGGAGAGGAGACTGTCCTCCGGACTTTGGGTACCATATTCCTGTAAAAAATAGAATTTTAAAATAAAAAATATTGTTATTCTTACCTTCCGGCGTCCCGCGCAGTCTTCCCGCCTCTCTCCACGCTCCCGTTCCCAGTAAGCCTTTGCGAAAATGCCCGCGATGGCGTCCGCTCTCGCGGGATCGCGAAGTCTCGCGGTCTTTCGCGCGACGTCATCGCGAATTACCGCGAGACGTCGCGATCCCGCGAGAACTGACGTCATCGCGGGCATTTTCGCAAAGGATTACTGGGAACGGATGCGCGGGACGTCGGAGGGTAAGAATAACACCATTTTTTATTTTTTTTTACATTCTATCTTTTACTACTGATGCCGCATAGGCGGCCTCAGTAGTAAAAAGTTGGTCACACTGGTCAAACACTATGTTTGACCAGTGTGACCAACCTGTCAATCAGTTCTCCAAGCGATGCTACAGATCGCTTCGAGAACGCTAGCATTCTGCAAGCTAATTACGCTTGCAAAATGCTAGTTTTTCCGCGGGAAAATCGCGGGAATTTAAAATGCGATTTTCCCGCGGACTAGAATTCCGGAATTCTCGCGGAAATTTCCGCGAGAGTTCCGGTACGTGTGCACTTAGCCTTAGGCTTACTGATAGCTGCATTGCTGTTTTCCCACTGCTCTGCAAACTGCTTTTTTAAAAGCAATCCAAATTTTTTTTTGTCCTGGTGAGGTACTGAGCGTGCATTTTTTCACACCATACAGCGGTGTACGCTCCTCACACAGTACCGTGTAACGGCTGTTATCACGGCCACAGTGAAGCTATCTGTGTGTGACTCTGTAAGAATAAGTCGAGGACATGTTCCGTTCTTACAGACCTACACCTTCTAGTTTTGTCTGCTTTTCAAATAGTTAAGTATATTTGCTGTTTGATCACATTCAAAACTATAGAGAGACAGCGTGTGTCAGTCCGTATACTTAAAAAACACGGAGCTTGACAATTTTACGGACACCAGACAGCGGTGTACGTGCACGCTCCTCTCTCAGTACCGTGTAACGGCTGTTATCATGGCCACAGTGAAGCTATCTGTGTGTGACTCTGTAAGAATAAGTCGAGGACATGTTGCGTTCTTACAGACCTCCACCTTCTAGTTTTGTCTGCTTTTCAAACAGTTAAGTATATTTGCTGTTTGATCACATTCAAAACTATAGAGAGACAGCGTGTGTCAGTCCGTATACTTAAAAAACATGGAGCTTGACAATTTTACGGACACCGGACAGCGGGGTACGTGCATGCTACTCTCTCAGTACCGTGTAACGGCTGTTATCACAGCCACAGTGAAGCTATCTGTGTGTCACTCTGTAAGGATAAGTCGAGGACATGTTCCGTTCTTACAGACCTACACTCTAGGGAGAGATACCTATTCTGCCCAATTCTATATACACCTTGTAGTTTGTCATACACTAGCCAATTTCTGCCTGTGACATAGCGGTGTGATATTCACTGGGCCTCACACAATCCAACAGTGTCCACAAGTGTGTTCAGAAATTCTAAATCTCCCCTGTCCTATAGTGACATTTTTCACACCTGTGACATTGAGCCTGTGACATAGCGGTGTGATATTAACTGGGCCTCACACAGTCCAACAGTGTCCACAAGTGTGTTCAGAAATTCTACGTCTCCCCTGTCCTATATACACCTTGTACCTTGTTTTACATTACTATATAGTTTGTGGGATTTTGTGCACATTTTTACCAAAAATGAGGAAGGCTGGTGGAAGAGGCCGTGGAATTGGGTGGGGGTTGCCAGCTGGTAATGATGGTGCTGGTGGTGGATCTGATGGTAGTGGCAAAAGCAAAATAGGACCGAATGCAGGAGGTGTTGAGCCTGCGTCATCGTCTGGCTCCACAAGGCCTCGAAGGCTTAGTTTTCTAGGAGTTGGCAAACCGCTTTTAAAGCCAGAGCTTCAGGAAAAAGTTTTGGCTTACATTGCTGACTCAGCCTCCAGCTCTATCGCCTCCTCTTCTGAAGTTATAAAAAATAAAAGCACTGAGTCGTCATTGGAGGGTCATGTTCATGAACCACACCTTTCCTTGTGTCCTTCACCCCAACCAAGATTGAAGGATGACGCAGGCCATACAACTGATTACTCCATGGAGCTGTTTTCACATACCATGCCTGGGTTATCAAGTGAAATGGTGAATTACCCAAGCCAAGATGAATCTGACATGGAGTGTACTGATGCACAGCCACTGATAGATGATTCTGCTGGTACATTCAGTCAGAGCACTAAATTGTCCTCACAGTGTAATGAGCCAGATTCTGACCCTGATGAGACTCAGGTGCCCCTTCCCGCATACTATACCACCATACACAGTGACACAAAGGAAGGTGCACATGACATTGAAGAGGAGGTGATGGATGACCCAGTTGTTGACCCAGACTGGCATCCATTGGGGGAAGAGGGTGCTGCTTCCAATAGCTCAGATGAGGAGGAGGAGCATCCACAGCAGACATCGACATCGCAACAGCTGTTATCTGGCAGGCCCGGAGCACTCCAAAGACAGGTTCCAAAAATCAAAAGAGTTGCTGGACAGCTTGTCCAGACGGTCAAAATAGCACAGTGTGCTAGACCGCAAAATGTCTTCCAAAGTAGGAAGAGTGCAGTGTGGCACTTTTTTGAACAAAATCCTCATGATCAGGCCAAGGTTATCTGTAAGAAGTGCGCAAAGACCTTTAGCTGAGGGAAAAATCTGAAAAATTTGAATACCAGTTGCATGCTTAGACATTTAACCAGCATGGTTAGGGGAGGAGGATGCATTTCGTGGGGCAAGTGAAAATGTTGGCGTGGCAAGGTCTGGTACAGGGTTTGTGTGTGACTGGAGGGATGTGGATTTGCCAGAAAGTGCTCCTCCAACCAGCACTCGCAGTGCATCATTGACACAGGGAACATTGGCCCACATGTCAGATTATGCCTTGCAGATCCTAAAAAGGGACCCCCGCATTGCCAAAATGATGAACGATGACGACTACTGGTTGGCCAGCATCCTGGATCCACGCTATAACGGCAAATTACAAAACATCATGCCACACGAGAACCTTGACCTAATAATGGCTAATAAACAAGCAACTCTGGTAAACCGGTTGGTTGAGGCATTCCCAGCACACAGCAGCGGTGATGGTTCTCACACGAGCCGTACGGGCCGGGGGCAGCTTGGCAGAGGTGTTCGTGGTGCACACAGCAGAAGTGGCGTTGGAGACAGGGGTTTCATGACAATGTTGTGGACTGATTTTTCAAGTACCACTCACACAACTGGTAATACTGCATCGATGGAAAGTGACAGGAGACAGCAGTTGTCAACTATGGTTACAAACTACTTTTCCTCCCATATCAATGTTCTCCCGCACGGGTCATTCCCCTTTGACTATTGGGCCGCTAAACTGGACACCTGGCCTGAATTGGCACAATATGCGCTACAGGAGTTCGCTTGCCCAGCTGCAAGTGTGCTATCGGAAAGAGTCTTCAGTGCAGCTGGATCAATCCTGGCAGAAAAAAGGACCCGTCTGTCAAGCCAAAATGTGGATGATCTAACCTTCATTAAAATGAACCATGCATGGGTTTCCAAGGATTTTGTCCCACCTTCCCCTGATGACACATAGGGTGACAGAAAAATGGCTTGCTTTGGTCCTCCTCTTCCTGGGACTTGAACAATTTCGCCTTTTGCATCAGCTGAATGTCCAACATCAGCATATGCCACTTTCTAAAACTCCCTAACTGTGCTGCCTCCCCCCCATGGCCGGGGTCACCACCTAGTGCACGAAACCGTGCGAGTGCCGTTGCCATGGACAGGTGGGTAGGCCGACTCTTGGGCACGGGGACTGGCACAGGGTCCCTCATAGTGCAATCAAGTGTCTCTGACGGTGGTGGTGCACACCCACCGTCAGACACACCGCTGTACTATGAGGGGCCCAGTGCCAGTACCGACGCCCACGAGTGGGCCCCCCTTGCTTGGGCAGGGCCCCAGCATTTGTAATCTTTACCTCTCCCTGCTCCTCCACTGTGTAGTCTGGGCCGTCAAATCCATACTGGGCCTGACACCGTCTGAGCCTGCCTCCTGATCTATAGATATATATTTTGAATGTGTACACTATGCTATCCTTACATGTTATCCGGTGATACGGTACCCTTTCTCACCTTTGTGCAATCACGTGTAATCCATACTGGGCCTGACACTGTCTGAACCTGCCTCCTGATCTATAGACATACAGTATATTTTGAATGTGTACACTATGCTATCCATACATGTTATCCGGGGATACGGTACCCTTTCTCACCTTTGTGCAATCACGTGTAACCCATTCTGGTCGTGAGAACGACTGGCGAGCTGTTAAGCAAGCTACAGCACCTGTGGTTTGCACACGTAAGTTTTTCATTTTTTCAGGAATAACGGTTAGGCCTAATTCCGGAACTGCGGTTGACCTGCACTTACTGGGAAATCATCGTTCGCGGGTAATAATTGTAATCCCAGATCCCCATCACTAACGTTGTTCAGCGGGTTATCTGCATCTGTAAGCAACAAACGCTGGCCTTTTCAGTGTAGCGCACATGCAGCCACGGACATGTAAGGGCATGACACACCAGTTATTGGCCAATCTCACATGCCAGAGCCTCACGTGTCCCTCTAGTAAGCCGGACTCGGACCGCGGGGCATGACGGAGTCTCGTTCGTTAACGGAATTAAGCTTGCAATGTGTGCATCTTTTTTGTTGCTGGATGGTTGAGGTTGCCCGTGTTAAGTCAAATTATGCCGTAGGCTCCACTCCTGGTGGTGCCCTTCTGGACATTCCTTTAAGGTTAAGCTTTGCAACCATACTGCCCACGTAAAACAAACACTTTGGGAATAACGCCGCCCAATCAGTTAACCTGCTAGAGAGATCCTTCGTTGCTCCCAAGCATGACATCACACTCCCTAGGAGGAAGGTAATGCCACTGTGGCGACCGTACTCCTGGGGGCGACACAAGTGCACTGATGCCCAGCCACTGCTCGATGAATCTGCTGGTACATTGACCCAGACCACTAAATTCCCCTCGCACGCTACATGGCCTGAATCTGACCCTGATGAAACTCAGGTTACCCTTCCCATATACAGTTCCATCTTACACGGTGACAAAGAGGAAGCTGCAGATGAAAGTGCAGGTTCGGCCCACCCGCCATCAGACACACCACCGTACTATCAGGGGCCCTGTGCCAGTGCGGTCGCCAGCGAGTGGGCCCCCCTGCTTGCTCAGGATCACAGCACTTGCAAGGTTGAAATACTGTGCAGTGAGATGGAAGATGGGGACGACGAGGAGTCCAGACTAGTACAGGGATTCCCTAGCGAGGAGACTTATTTCATTGTTTTCAATGTTGGGACAGCAATTTTTGGGGAGCACTATACTCTGGAGAATGATAGATGGGGCCCACCATACACTGGAACATTCCAAAGGTGGACATCAGACACTGGAGCAGCATTTACAGGGCCCATTATACACTAGAGCATTAGAAATGGGGCCCATTATGTTAATTAAGGTTGACAAGCTTAAGTAAGAAGAATTGATGCTTTTGGCATTCAAATGGGCACTGTAGGTGTGTTTCCTGTCCTCCTCTCACTGCCGACTTTAATTCCCCATTGACTTACGTTGGGTTTCGTGTTTCGGTCGGACCCCCGAATTTTCCCTATAGTCGGCCGATTTTCCTTGACCCAACTCTTGGAAAAGTCGGGTTTCATGAAACAAAACTCGACCCTAAAAAAGCAAAAGTCGCTCAACTCTAATATACAGTACTATTTAGCAAAAAAGCAAGCAAAAAAACACATTTGTTGCAGCGGTATCTCCTTGTCAGCTCATATCTGTGTGTGCTCAAAGTTTGGCTAGTTTAGGCCGGTTTTCTTTTTTTGCCCTGGGTGAAACTGTACTTACATACAGCACTATTTAGCAAAATACAAAGAAATAAAAAAACACATTTGTTGTAGTGGTATTTCTGCCCTAGCTCATATCTGTGCGTACTCAAAGTTTTGCCGGTTTTCTTTTTTTGTCCTGGGTGTCACTGTACTTACATACAGAAGTATTTAGCAACAAAATACAGACCATACAATTTTTAGTATGGTATCTCTGTGCCAGCTCATATCTGTGTATGCTCAAAGTTTGGCCAGTTTAGGCTGTTTTTTTTTGTCCTGGGTGAAACTGTACTTATCTACAGCACTATGTTGCATTATGTTAAAAAACAGCCCACATTTTACATTGGGATATATCTCTGACATGCCTCATACATCCGTGTGATTACAATTTGTGGATTTTAGGCCGCTATTCCAGTGTTTTCCTGTCTGTTACTCCAGTTATATACAGCACTATGTTGCATTTTTTTTTTAAAAAAGGGCACATTTAACAGTGGGGTATATCTCTGACATGCCTCACACATCCGTGTGCCAAAAATTGTGGCATTTTAGGGCTAAATTCCCTTTTTTTTCCAGTCTGTCACTCTCGTTATATCCAGCACTAACATATTGTACAGTGGGGTATGTCCGTAAAAAAAATTCTGTTTCAAGTTGTTATGGCAGCTTCATGCTGTGTTACATGCGCCAACTACTACCACCATCATCTTCAGCCTAGAGGCAGTCACTGCACAAATAGGAAATCTGAGTAGCAGAGGATGAATGCTTAGGCGGTGTTGTACTCTGTCTTGTACTCTGTCTCTGTATTTCGAAGGCTAAATCATCTTGATGAAATCATGCCTGGAAGAGCCAGAGCAAGATAATGTGGAATGTTGTGAGCTCATTTTCGGGTTTGCCTCTGGCTTCCGGTGAGGGTTATGGAGCTGGCTGTGCTGACAGAGGAGTAGTGAGTTCTCTATCTGGACTCCCTCTGTTGGTGAAGGGAGGTAATGAAGCTGATCTAAATGGTAGAGACCGGCCACCTGAGGAAGAGGACTGTGATTGGACATCAGGAATTTCTGATTGGGATTTAAGGCAGCCGACTCCCTAGTTTCTTGCTGGTGATTTCTCCTGACTGTGGCTTCTGGTTTCCAGTTTGGTTCCTGCCTTCTTAAAGCTAAGTTTTCTCTGCTATTGTTCATATGAGTTTTCGTCTGGTTTACTTAGTTTTTGTGCTCAGCCAGCCCTAGCTAGGACTGGGCTGAATCCCCATTTTGTCTCTGATCAGTTGATCTCTTTGCTCTGTCTTCAGAATATACCTGAGTGCTGTTATAGGGAATTGGCCTTTTTCTATGAGACGTGTTGGACATTTTTTGGCAGGGTTTTTACGTGATTGCAGACAGCAGCTTTTCTTTCCTGTCCTTTCTAGTTAGTGAGGGCCCCATCGTTTGCTCAGCCTATCTTTCTATCTGTGTTTGTGTTTTCGTCTTGTTTCACCGACAATAAATGTTGGGGACTGTCTATTGCTTTTGGGTCAGCTTGGTGCAGTTTAGATTTTCCCTTTCTTTCCTTAGGCTTATTTAGTTCTCCGGCCGTGAAGAGGCATCTAGGACCACCGTAGGCACGCTCCACAGCTACTGCTAGTTGTGTGGATAGGATCAGGGGTCTGCAATCCGCTAGTTACCAACCTCTCCGGTTTTCTGGGCTTAGCTTGCGTTTTGCTTTTTCCTCCTCGGTGACTCATTCATAACAGTGGAAGATCATGGGGACAGGACTCGCAACTACTGAAGCCTGGTTTTCCTGGGCAGAATTCTGACAAACCCTCACCTACTAATACTGAACTGGTTGGAAGATGAAATTTAAATGGAGCCCATGCATTTTCTATAACTGAAGCAATAGATTTTGAAATTTCGGCTGCATTTCAAGAGATGTCAATTGGAGAGCGTGGTGGTTGGAGATGTGACTTCTACACCACCACACAAGCTGCCGCCTCTCCACCACCCGAATAGCCGCACCCCCCACCTTCTGACTCTTTCCCATTCTCCCACAGAATGAAAGTCCGCAAGGACAAGGTCCTATCCCCTCTGTAACAGTCTGTCATTGTAATCTTTTTTGTAAACGATAACTATTACTTGGAATGTAACCCCTTGTCATGTACAGCACCATTGAATTAATGGGGCTATATAAATAAACTAGATTAAGGCCCGATGCTATCGCATCGAGAGGATAGTGACACACCTCTTGCCATGATAACCCTCAATACACACACACCTCCTCAACATACACTCCTCTCACCTTTCACCATCTCCACTCACATCCACTCACTCTTTCACTCCACATACGACCCTTTCTCTCACTCCGTCTCTCATACTCACACTGTCATCGTCGCTGCTCCATGATCCCCGACATCTTCTTCCGCCAGCGCCATCCTGGATCCCGACGTTGTCCACGCCGGCGACATGTTCTTGCGGCCATGCCATCTTGAGTATTCTGAAATCCTGCGAGTGGACATTAGTGGAGATAGTGAAAGGTGAGAGGAGTGTGTGTTGAGGAGTGGTGTGTTGAGGGTTAACATGGCAAGAGGTGTGATGTGACGTCACCAGTTACAACTGGACGGAAGTTGTTACAACCCGGAAGCTGCTTAGCGCATTTATTATAGTAGATTAAGGCCCAATGCTATCGCATCGAGAGGATAGTGACACACCTCTTGCCATGTTAACCCTCAATACACACACACCTCCTCAACACACCACACCGCCTCAACACACACTCCTCTCACCTTTCACCATCTCCACTCACGTCCACTCACTCTTTCACTCCACATACGACCCTTTCTCTCACTCCGTCTCTCATACTCACACCGTCATCGTCGCTGCTCCACGATCCCCGACATCTTCTTCCGCCGGCGCCATCCTGGATCCCGACATTGTCCACGCCGGCGACATGTTCTTGTGGCCATGCCATCTTGAGTATTCTGAAATCCTGCGAGTGGACATTAGTGGAGATAGTGAAAGGTGAGAGGAGTGTGTGTTGAGGAGTGGTGTGTTGAGGGTTAACTTGGCAAGAGGTGTGCTGTGACGTCACCGGTTACAACTGGACGGAAGTTGTTACAACCCGGAAGCTGCTTAGCGCATTTATTATAGTAGATTAAGGCCCGATGCTATCGCATCAGGAGGATAGTGACACACCTCTTGCCATGTGAACCCTCAACACACAGTCCTCCTCAACACACCACACCGCCTCAACACACACTCCTCTCACCTTTCACCATCTCCACTCACGTCCACTCACTCTTTCACTCCACATACGACCCTTTCTCTCACTCCGTCTCTCATACTCACACCGTCATCGTCGCTGCTCCACGATCCCTGACATCTTCTTCCGCCGGCACCATCCTGGATCCCGACATTGTCCACGCCGGCAACATGTTCTTGCGGCCATGCCATCTTGAGTATTCTGAAATCCTGCGAGTGGACATTAGTGGAGATAGTGAAAGGTGAGAGGAGTGTGTGTTGAGGAGTGGTGTGTTGAGGGTTAACATGGCAAGAGGTGTGCTGTGACGTCACCAGTTACAACTGGACGGAAGTTGTTACAACCCGGAAGCTGCTTAGCGCATTTATTATAGTAGATTAAGGCCCGATGCTATCGCATCGAGAGGATAGTGACACACCTCTTGCCATGTTAACCCTCAATACACACACACCTCCTCAACACACCACACCGCCTCAACACACACTCCTCTCACCTTTCACCATCTCCACTCACGTCCACTCACTCTTTCACTCCACATACGACCCTTTCTCTCATTCCGTCTCTCATACTCACACCGTCATCGTCGCTGCTCCACGATCCCCGACATCTTCTTCCGCCGGCGCCATCCTGGATCCCGACATTGTCCACGCCAGCGACATGTTCTTGCGGCCATGCCATCTTGAGTATTCTGAAATCCTGCGAGTGGACATTAGTGGAGATAGTGAAAGGTGAGAGGAGTGTGTGTTGAGGAGTGGTGTGTTGAGGGTTAACATGGCAAGAGGTGTGCTGTGACGTCACCGGTTACAACTGGACGGAAGTTGTTACAACCTGGAAGCTGATTAGCGCATTTATTATAGTAGATTAAGGCCCGATGCTATCGCATCGGGAGGATAGTGACACACCTCTTGACATGTGAACCCTCAACACACACTCCTCCTGAACACACCACACCGCCTCAACACACACTCCTCTCACCTTTCACCATCTCCACTCACGTCCACTCACTCTTTCACTCCACATACGACCCTTTCTCTCACTCCGTCTCTCATACTCACACCGTCATCATCGCTGCTCCACGTTCCCTGACATCTTCTTCCACCGGCGCCATCCTTGATCCCGATGTTGTCCACGCCGGCGACATGTTCTTGCAGCCACGCCATCTTGAGTATTCTCAAATCCTGCGAGTGGACATTAGTGGAGATAGTGAAAGGTGAGAGGAGTGTGTGTTGAGGAGTGGTGTGTTGAGGGTTAACATGGCAAGAGGTGTGCTGTGACGTCACCAGTTACAACTGGACGGAAGTTGTTACAACCTGGAAGCTGCTTAGCGCATTTATTATAGTAGATTAAGGCCCGATGCTATCGCATCGGGAGGATAGTGACACATCTCTTGCCATGTGAACCCTCAACACACACTCCTCCTGAACACACCACACCGCCTCAACACACACTCCTCTCACCTTTCACCATCTCCACTCACTCTTTCACTCCACATACGACCCTTTCTCTCACTCCGTCTCTCATACTCACACCGTCATTATCGCTGCTCCACGATCCCCGACATCTTCTTCCACCGGCGCCATCCTAAATCCCGACGTTGTCCACGCCGGCGACATGTTCTTGCGGCCACGCCATCTTGAGTATTCTAAAATCCTGCGACTGGACGTTAGTGGAGATAGTGAAAGGTGACAGGAGTGTGTGTTGAGGAGGAGTGGTGTGTTGAGGGTTAACATGGCAAGAGGTGTGCTGTGACATCACAGTTACAACTGGACGGAAGTTGTTACAACCCGGAAGCTGCTTAGCGCATTTATTATAGTAGATAGATGTATCACACCTATGTTTTTATATGGATAAGATATTTACATAGTGAGCCTCAAGAAGGACAGTATTACTGATGTATGTAAAGTGCTATTGAAATAATAGTACTCTATTAATAAATAAAAAATTAATTATTATTACCTAAGTTATGTAGGTATGTGTTAGCTATGTAGTTGAAATCTACGTATGTTTGCCTAAATTTTTTTTGTTTTTGCCTTTTTTTTTTAATCTATATATACCTATACCTATGTATATTTTTATGGATTTAAATATGTCTATGACATATATGTGAAAGAGATAATTAGTGTAAGATATATCTATCTGCTTAAAATATTTATATATATAACATATATCAAGCTATGTATAGAAGTCTTAGAAGTCTATTATCTATATCTATTTAGAATGTAACTATTATTTATATATCTATATATCTATCAATTCCTGGACCAACTTAAATAGTTTAAAGTAAGACATTTTTGTAAACGACATTTCTAGTGAAGATTTTTGGGCTATTAGGTAGCAATTGTCCTTGAAGTGGTGTATCCACCACTTTGACCCTAACGTTGCTGCGTTGCTTTACTCGGGAGAATGCAACATACAATTGTCCATGGGCAAATACAGGTTCGGGCAAAAAAATTCCAACTCGATTGAGGGTCTGTCCTTGGGATTTGTTAATGGTCATAGCAAAAGCAGGTTTTAGAGGAAACTGTCGACGTTTTAATTTAAAAGGTAACCCAGTTTCTGAAGGACACAAATCGATGCGTGGAATAAACACAATGTCTCCTTCAGCTGAGCCAGTAATCACTTTAGCCTGTATGATGTTGCGGAGTAAGGCAATGACAATGAGGCGAGTGCCATTGCAGAGACCTTTCTTGGTGTTTAGGTTTCTTAATAGCATCACAATGGTGCCAATTTTAAGTTTTAAGAGATGTGATGGCATTCCTGATGGTGTCAGAGAGTTTAAAAATTCAACTGGGTAGTTTTCACATTCCTCTGCCTCATCAGCATCGACAGAATCATCACTTGTATATACAGTATAATCACCACTAATGCGATCCATTACTTTACAGTTCAGAAAATCGACGTCATCATTTTTCGGACATAGTATCGCATGTGATGCAGCAGTGTCGAGGCTTTGTTGGTCATTAACATCAATGCAAATATGGTCTCCAAAGATCTCGGTTACTATAGAGCCAGTGCAAAGCATGTCTGGAGGAATGTCAATGACATCCTCTCCAAGGTTATGTTCATTAGACAGCTCACCATTTCCAAGTTTAAGCAAGTTTAGTGCTGTATTCAGGATCAGTGGAGCGCATGTTGTTAATTAGCGGTAGTCTGGTAAAATGTTGCCAATGTTCTGAATATTTAATGCAGGAATCTACAATGTCTATTCTTGTTCCATGAGCGATGACGGGAAGACATTGTCTGAAGTCTCCTCCAAGAACAATAACTTTACCTCCAAATGGTGTTTTATTTTTTTCAGCAACATTTGTTGTCATGATGTCAGGTAGAAGTCTATCTATCACATTCAATGCATGTTTTTGGACCATAGTGCACTCATCAATAATAAAAAGTTTTGTACTCTGTAAATGTTTTCCTGCATTTGTATCGTTTTTAATCCTGGAAACAGATGTTTCGTTGATCGGAATAGGTATGCCATATAGAGAGTGGATTGTTCGGCCTCCTTGTATCAAGTTAGATGCTATTCCTGTAGTTGCTGCAGGTGACACAATTTCTCCTTGTCCTCTTAAATGATGTGTAAGTAGATGGTATAGGTAGGTCTTTCCACTGCCACCAGGTCCATCGAGAAAAAAGCACTTTGGTATTAAACTGCTATTTTGTAAAGCTTCAGTAATGACATCATAGGCAAAAAGTTGCGCCTGATTAAGAGTTTCTTTCATCTCTGCAGCTTTTTTTAACTCATAATCCTTATCATATTGTTTAAGGAGTTGTTTAATATTTTTTGCTGGGCGTGGTAAATTATAATCAGCAAAAGTTTTTCCATGGACTATGAGGACATCTTGGACATCTTTCATAGCATATCCTTCACAATCGATACACTCTTCAGTGTTGCTGTGGTATGTATGACAATAGTCTTGTAAAAAATGGTCCTTAAATTCATTCCACAATTCAAGTGGATTACTGGGGGGGCCAAAAATACAGATATAAGCAAACATGTCTCTAAGTTGGGAAGGCATGTTAAGAATGCAAGCATCTGTTAAAGTATGTCTCCAGATGCTATCATCGAATAATAATCCAAGTGCTAACGCAGCATCCTTAAAGGTTTCATTCATAACTCCATTGACGGTTTTAATGCTGTCAAAACTGGTAGCAGCTTTTACATGCAGTAACAACAAACGTAAATAATAGCGTTCTTGGTCTTTCACACTAACAGTATACATTCTTCCAATAACTGTGAGACCCCCTCGTTTTCTTTGTTCCCATGTGCCTTGTTTCCAAACGTAGTGTTCTGGAATTTCGCGGTAGAAATAGTTATGTGCATTGTGGTCGATCTTATTAAGGTTGAAATACGCCATAAGTGTAGAATTGGAATTGAGCTTTTGATGGATGTTGTCTGCAGAGTCATTCTCATGAAAATAGAGTGGTTGAGAATTAGGCAGATGTACGGCTAGGCGAATGATGGCATGAGATTGTTTATGCATAGGAAAAGCAAATATCCGCCATGCAGCCTCAGATGCACTAACATATCTGGTATCCGTAAATTGGTGTGTTTCATCATGTTGGATGTTATTTTGGGAAATTTCAAGGTTGGCTTTGTCATGTCCTTTGTAAACGTATTTAAATAAATATTTTACACTTTTAATGGAAGCACATATTTCTACATTAATATGGCACTTGTATTTGGTGAGTAAAAAGGGGTTATATGGAACTACCCATGAATTGTCAATCGTCTTAGAATGGTGTTCATATGTTTTGCCAATGGGTCTGCGGTAAGTGGGATAGCCATCCTTTTCTTTGATGGTATATGGTTGGTTTTGTTTTGGGAAACCTTTGCTACACTTTCCAAGATCCATACAGGGAGAATTAGGATTGTGTTCTCCACAGGGACCATGAATCATGTGTTGAAGAACAATGTTATGGAGCTGAGGGTAGATTGTTTCATCAGGTATTTCAGCCCAGACTATATTGTCTATGTCTGCCTCAGTCCGTAATTTAGACAGGCTGTCAAGAATAATTAAAATATGAGCGTGTGGGAGACCACGCTTCTGAAATTCAATGACATGGACCATTGCAGTGACGTTTCCAAATAATCCACTGCTAATGTCTTTTAAGAGGGATTCCAGTTTAATTTTAAAGACACGTGCAACCAAGTCTGGTCTGTGTTCAACACGCTGCCACGGTTCTAAATGTGTAGTAATCTCATTCCACTTAGGATTACATGTCATGGTGATAAATAGATCTGGTCGACCATACTTTGTAACAATAGCCATAGCATCCTGGTAGCGCTGCTGCATGTTTCTTGGACTGCCTTCAAAAGAAGATGGTAAAATGACGGTTTTCCCAATAGGGATGCCCTTTTGAACCGATTTTTTGAGTAGATGTTCTTGAAGGAGGCAGTAATCCTCCACTTTTAAATCTTTTTGGTGTTTGCAGATGTAATGTAGGCGATTAGCTTCGATTTTGACATAAGCATCTACTAAATATTGCTGTGTTAGCTTACCACCATTGAGGAGTGGATTAAAGTAATTTCTGACAGATAACATATAGCAATAGTATTGGAGTTGAGTGATCCTCCTCGAACTTTTGTCTTGTTGTTTGAGTCCATCATGCCATCCTTGGTCTCCATAAGGGAAAAATATTGGATAGAGGAGGGCATCCAAATTGCTATGGAGAATACTAATTTGTTGTGTTTTTGGAGCTAAAGGGTTATGGGGATCAGGTTTTAAATGAATTAATATGTCTCTATTGAAAGGTGGCTCACCATTGTCATTTTGAAACACGACTGCTACTTCACTGACAGTGGGATTATTGTAGCGTCGAGGGTCTTGAGTACGATCTTGTTTAATAGCCATAGTGATGTTTGGCATGACAGTTCCGTTTTGTAGAGATTTAATTTTTTCTTCTTCTTCCACATCACGTAACATTTGATAAGCTTCCACAAAAGGATTAATAGTTTGGATTTGAAGGGCAATAATGTTCATCAATGTAGGATGACATTTTTGATTTTCTTTACATCGTAAGCGTTGTTCGTTTGCGGTAGTGGTATCGAGAATGTAAAGTTGGGCAAATGCGCGTTGCTGGTCATCTGAGGGATGTAGTGTTCCAGTTCTATGATAGATCTGGCCATGTATGCGGAAACAGTATGGGCCATATCCAGGAGGTGGTGAAATATTTGCACCCATGGAGGCAAAAGCAAAGGAACTGTTAATACTTCGAATATTATCCATGAAATTTTTGCTAAATTCACTTTGCCCTTTCAGCAAACGTGTAAAGACATCAGGATATTGTAGTATGGGTACATGGACTTTACCCTTCTGACAGCAGAGCGTAAAGTTGTTATCAGAAGGTATCTCTGCTACAAAATGCAAAGCTTCGCAATGCTCACATACATGGGTCATGTCACCACAGCTGTGTTCGGTAATACTATTTTCATCATTAGTGAAAATGTGAGGTTGTAGTAGAAGTGCATGTCCAACCGATGGGGTGCGCCTAGTTTTGAGACCAACGTATATTTGTCTTGGTTGCACTTTCTGCGGGCTAACTGCAGCTTGTATGTGAAGAAACTGTGCGTTGGTATTGAATGGTGGTATTGATAGGGCAGAAACAGATTGCTGATTAGTTATGTCAGTGAACGGCATATAGGATGAAGTGTGTAGTAACTTGTTCCACATGCTGATGTGGAAGCATCCTGTTGTGAGTCTACTAATAATGATGAGGAAGAAGCCGTCTGTTGTTGGCGGTGATGGCGTGTAGAGGCTTCTTCAGCCAATGTAATAGATTTAGAGTTAGGGGATTCGTGTGTGAGACGACGGCGTTTATAAGCCTTAATCTTGTCAAGTCGATGCTGTTTTTCCTCAGGAGTGTCATTAGCACGGCGTTGTTTTTGTCGTAGTGCTAAAGCTGCTTTCCTTTCACTGGCATTGGCATACTGTGCATCGGTATTGAATGGTGGTATTGATAGGGCAGAAACAGATTGCTGATTAGTTATGTCAGTGAACGGCATATGGGATGAAGTGTAGCAGTAAATTGTTCCACATGCTGATGTGGAAGCATCCTGTTGTGAGTCTAATAATAATGATGAGGAAGAGGCCGTCTGTTGTCGGCGGTGACGGCGTGCAGAGGCTTCTTCAGCCAATCTTATGGATTTAGAGTTAGGGGATTCGTGTGTGAGGCGACGGCGTTTATAAGCCTTAATCTTCTCAAGGCGATGGTGTTTTTCCTCAGGAGTCTCATTAGCACGGCGTTGTTTTTGTCGTAGTGCTAAAGCTGCTTTCCTTTCACTGGCATTGGCATACTTTTTGTTATGACTCATGTTGGCACAGGTAAAGGAGTCTATTTGGCAGTTATCTGGCAGTGAAGAAGGCGTCCTGGAGTATTGTAGAGTAAACAGATACTAATTGACCCTGTAATTGCCCAGCAGTAGTTATGAAGTGGTAGTGGCAAATTGGCCCTGTAGTTAGACACCGGCAGAGGAGCAAGGCAGCAGTACTTATGGCGGTAGAGGAAAATTGGCCCTGTAATTAGACACCGGCAGAGGAGCAAGGCAGCAGTAGTTATGGCGGTAGAGGCAAATTGGCCCTGTAATTAGACACAGGCAGTGAACAGTCAGAGGAGCAAGGCAGCAGTACTTATGGCGGTAGAGGCAAATTGGCCCTGTAATTAGACACCGGCAGAGGAGCAAGGCAGCAGTAGTTAGGGTGGTATTGGCAAATTGGCCCTGTAATTAGACACCGGCAGAGGAGCAAGGCAGCAGTAGTTATGGCGGTAGAGGCAAATTGGCCCTGTAATTAGACACCGGCAGAGGAGCAAGGCAGCAGTAGTTATGGCGGTATTGGCAAATTGGCCCTGTAATTAGACACCGGCAGAGGAGCAATGCAGCAATAGTTATGGCGGTAGAGGCAAATTGTCCCTGTAATTAGACACCGGCAGAGGAGCAAGGCAGCAGTAGTTATGGCGGTAGAGGCAAATTGGCCCTGTAATTAGACACCGGCAGAGGAGCAAGGTAGCAGTAGTTATGGCGGTAGAGGCAAATTATCCCTGTAATTAGACACCGGCAGAGGAGCAAGGCAGCAGTAGTTATGGAGGTAGAGGCAAATTAGCCCTGTAATTAGACACCGGCAGAGGAGCAAGGCAGCAATAGTTATGGCGGTAGAGGCAAATTGGCCTTGTAATTAGACACTGGCAGTAAACAGGCAGATGACCAAAGCAGCAGTAGTTATGGCGATAGAGGCAAATTGGCCCTGTAATTAGACACTGGCAGAGGACAAAGGCAGCAGTAGTTATGGCAGTATAGGCAAATTGGCCCTGTAATTAGACACCGGCAGAGGACAAAGGCAGTAGTTATGGCGGTATAGGCAAATTGGCCCTGTAATTAGACACCGGCAGAGGAGCAAGGCAGCAGTAGTTATGGCGGTATAGGCAAATTGGTCCTGTAATTAGACACTGGCAGAGGAGCAAGGCAGCAGTAGTTATGGCGGTACAGGCAAATTGGTCCAGTAATTAGACACCGGCAGTAAACAGGCATAGGACCAAGGCAGCAGTAGTTATGGTGGAACAGGCAATGCCAAGCGTCCGCACAGCAAGTCGGCGTGAGGTAAATGATGCAATTTCACGAATGCAAGATGGCGTCGGCGAAATCTCGCGAGATTTCGCCGACGTCGTTAACACCTCTTGCCATGTTAACCCTCAACACACCACACCGCCTCAACACACACTCCTCTCACCTTTCACCTCCACTCATGTCCACTCACTCTTTCACTCCACATACGTTCCTTTCTCTCACTCCGTTTCTCATACTCACACCGTCATCGTCGCTGCCCCGACATCTTCCTCCGCCGCCGCGATCCAGGATCCAGACGTTCTCCAGGCCGCCGACATGTTCTTGCAGGACGCCATCTTGGATTTCGTGAAATCCCGCGATATTCAAGATAGCGTCGCTGCAACAACATGTCGCTGGCGTGGACGACATCGGGATCCAAAAAGATGGCGTCGGCGAAATCTCGCGAGATTACGCCGACGCCATTTTGGATCCCGATGTCGCCCACGCCAGCGACATATTCTTGCGGGACGCCATCTTGGATGTCGTGAAGTCCCGCGATATTCAAGATGGCCACGCCGCAACAACATGTCGCTGGCATGGGCGACATCGGGATCCAAAATGGCGTCAGTGTAATCTCGCGAGATTTCGCCGACGCCATCTTTTTGGATCCCGATGTCGTCCACGCCAGCGACATATTGTTGCGGCGACGCCATCTTGAATCTCGCAGGACTTCACGACATCCAAGATGGCGTCCCGCAAGAACATGTCGGCGGCCTGGAGAATGTCTGGATCCTGGATCGCGGCGGCGGAGGAAGATGTCGGGGCAGCGACAATGACGGTGTGAGTATGAGAAACGGAGTGAGAGAGAGGAACGTATGTGGAGTGAAAGAGTGAGTGGACATGAGTGGAGGTGAAAGGTGAGAGGAGTGTGTGTTGAGGCGGTGTGGTGTGTTGAGGGTTAACATGTGCGTGTGTGTGTGGTGACGTCACCGGTTACAACTGGACGGAAGTTGTTACAACCGGAAGCTGGTTAGGGCATTTATTATTATAGATAATAATAATACTATATGGGTGTTTCCACGAGACAATCCATCAAACATGTTATTGAAAGTTTTTTTTCTGACAACTCTGTTCAGCTGTGCACAAACTATGTCAGCTTGGTAGCTATACCCCAATGGGTGTTGGCACAGTGTCATGTTGACTACAGTCCCCAGATGTTATGTAGGTCCCTAATCTAACCTCTACTTCAGAAGCATGATGAATTAATAGGAAAAGCACGTGGTATTGGTGGTGGAGCTGTTATTTTCTTGCCAAAGAAACTCAATAACATCAATGAGGTGATTAGCCGCACATGGACTGGAGAAATAGTAAAGATGACAATTGACAAGTAGTTTCACATTTGTGGTAAAACACACTTCAACAAGTTGCTTTAACTCTAACAACCTTATATTCAAAAGCCTTGGAGATAAAGATGAATATATTGTGAAGCAAATAGGTATGAATAATTAATTATACAAATTATGTTATATAATTCTGAACATAAACAGCCTCTCAGTGGGGAAATTATTTTATTTTTGTTCTGCATGTGCTGTCCAATTTTCTCTATAAAATTGGAAGTACATGCCTTCTATGCTGCTTGCAATAAAGAACTGATTTGCCAGATATGTACAGAGTAAGGAAGAGCGGGCTGCGGATACCTGTGCTGCAATGTGTACGGAACTGTCAAGGCTGCATCCCCTGTTTTCCGGCCGAATGAATAGGGGAACAGACAGGCCCCATTACACAGAAAGAGGTGTCGTGTTTAGACAGTGAACCTGGCCGGAAGGTGAGGGAAATAAAAAGCAAAGCAGGAGAGAGTCGACAGCTGTGACCATGTGAGCAGCAAGGGGGGCAGTGTACTATGCACCCGAAGTGCCAACACTGCTGCGAAATGCAGCAGACAGACAGACTCAGTGACCCAGAGGCAGGGAGCCAGCTTAAGAGAAAGTGGGCAAGACAGCAAAGATTTTTGTTGTGGACAAGTAGCGCATAGGAGGCTGAGTAACGTGCTCCATCCTTAGAGCAGTGGTGCTGCAAAGGACTGTTCCTGTTGTCTCACGCCATTAAAAGTGGTACTGCCATTTAGCAAGGCACTGTTTGCCCAGTAACCACCAGAGAGTGAGGCACCATGCGCTCCATGCCAGTGAGTACAGCGCATGTGGGCAGTAGAGAGAGCCAGTCCATGCCACGTGTTCAGCATGGATAACCAATAATTATAAGGCACAGAGGAATGACACAGGACATTGGTACAGTCAGCAAGGTACTCCCTCAGCATTTTCCCAAACTTTTCACTCTTTGTGAGATTCCCTCCCGCCTCAGAGACAGGGCGATGGAAGGGTCTGAGAAAACTTTCCCCAAACTTTTGCAGGGTTCCACTGCCTTTGCTGGCTTGGAGTTGCGTTTCTCTCACCTGTACTCCTTGCTTGGCCAACAATCTGTGATCTCTGATGCCAGCGTTTTTAGATGTGACATTTTTTAATAATTCCTCTAGAAGGGCCCTCTGTTCCTCCAACATTTTAGTACACCTGCCTACCTCTGTAATAAGAGATTTAAAATTCTCCTTGTAGCATCTAGAAGTGTCACCAATCAGTATTGCTCATCGCCCAAAATTCTGAGAACGCGAGGGTGACGGGAAAGGCAGTGTACCTTTAACTCAGCCATGCGTGCAAGACTGCTAACAGTCAATTCTTCCATGTCCTCACCCAGAGGACGACTGACCATGCTCTCTTCCTCATTGTCCTCATGCCTCCAACACTTAGAACTAACCTCAGTGATATCATTGTACAAACATCATTGTAAATACCTTCTTGTAAATACACCCCTGTATTTTTTATCTCCCCCACCTCATTTTACATTATAAGTTGTCACGAGCAGGATTGTTTTGTTTGGGTTTAAGTATTTTTATTGTTGTTACTTAGTGTAGATTGTAAGTTGTCACCAGCAGGGTAATTTTATTTTGGTTTAATTATTGGATTATTATTATCGTTGTTACTTAGGACTGTTGTGTTTGAAAAAGTTAAACTGTAAATATGTATTCACTCTATAATAAGTCTCAATCTTCAAATTAGAACACAGATAAGCAGGATGGAGATGTTAATTATGGTGTCAATGACACTCACCCTCTTGGTGGATTCCTCAAAGTTTTGTAGGATGTTACATATGTCAGACATCCATGTCCACTCGTCAGATGTTATGTGTGCAGACAGAACTGAATACCGACAACCTTGTTGATGCTGGTAGACTAGTCACTAACTGCCCTCTTCTGCTCAAAAATCCTTTCAAACATCTGCAGTGTAGAGTTCCAAGGCCTGGGGGCATCACACACCAGTCGGTGAGCCAGAAGCTGCAAGCACTGCTGAATCATGGCAAGGGCGTATGCAGCTGTAGCTGACTTTCTAAAATGGGTATTTCCAGCGTTGTACTTCTCCAAGCAGATCTGCCAGCTCTGTGTCGCTTTTCACAAAGCGTTGACCAATTCGGTTAAGCGCATGAGCCAAGCATCGAAAGTGTGTGAGCTCTCCTTGCCACAGAGCAGCCACCAGGTTCCAGCCATTGTCACACACAACCATGCCTGGCTGTGGGTTCAGCGGTCTCAGTCACCGATTTGCCTGCTCTTTCAGAGCTGTCCACAACTCGACAGCATTGTGGGGTTTGTCACAGAAGCATATTAGCTTCAGCAAGGCCTGTTCCCACTTTGATTAGGCAGTGCTGCAGTGCTTCCAGCTTGTGACTGATGTGCTACCTTTTGTAGCTGGAGGCTGAAGAGGAGAAGGGCATGCAATACTCATTGTTTGGGAGGATGGGCACCATAGCAAGGTTGGAGTGGGTCCCGGCTTCCACTGTGTTAACCCAGTGTACCCTCAGTGAGATGTACCGTCCCTGATCACAAGCACTTGTCCACGTGTTTGTGGTTAGGTTGACTTTCCAAGTAATAGCATTGTGGATGGCCCGGATAATGTTGTGGGACACGTGTCTGTATAATGCCGGGGCGGCACACCGGGACAAATATTCCCACATGTTCGTGGCCTCGGGGTGATCCTCGACTCTGCCCTATCTTTCAAGCTACATTTCCAAGCCCTCACGCCTCCTCTTGTCCATTACAACTCAAAAACATTTCCTGGATCTGTACATTACAAGAAACTTAAAAAATGTTTGTGCACGCCCTCATGATCTCCCGCCTTGAGTATTGCAACCTTATACTCTGTAGCCTCCCCTCTAGCACTGTTGCACCACTCAAATCTATCCAAAACTTTGCTGCCAGAGTAATCCAACTGTCCCTCCATTAGTCCCCAGCCTCTTCTCTCTGCCATGCCATTCACTGCCTTCCTATTGCCCATAGGCTACAGTTCAAAACCCTAAATATGACATATAAAGCCTTCCCCAACCTGTCTCCTCCATACATCTGGGACATGGTCTCCCAATGTCCGACTGGGTCATGACTTTTCATATGCAAACCCAGTGTGCTGTCAGCAAGATGTACCGTCCCTGCCCATAAGCACTTGTCCACATGTACGTGGTTAGGTGAACTTTCCCTGTACCAGCATTGTTGATGGCCCGGGTAATGTTGTGGGACATGTGCTTGCCTGTCTAATGTCGTGATGGCAGACCGGGAGAAATAGTGCAGGGTGGGGACCGAGTACCTTGTTACGGTCACCACCATTCTGTTGTGGAAAGCGACCATTTCCCAAGAGCCTAAATGCAACATTTCAAGTGCAAGCAGACGAGAAATTTGTGAATTTAGTACTGTAGCCTGTGGGGCGTTGGCTGCATCTTTCCGCTTACGGTCCAATGACTAGGGTCTAGGGTATGGACAATTGAAGGCTCCACTGGGACAAGGACGTGGACTTGCTTGATGATGGTGCAATTTGACTGTGGTCAAAGACAAGTGCAGGCCAGGAAGCATCTTGGCATGCACCGTGGACAGGGGATTGGCCTGCACGCACAACAGTGGAAGAAGAAGTGGTATCACCCGCAGACACTGTTCATGGAGCCTGGTGTTCAACCAACACTGATAATGCTGGTGGTGGTAAGGCTGGTAGTTTTTCTACCCCTGCTGATGCGGCCATTGCCGGTGGTGCATATGTCCTTTTTGGGGTTATCGGCAGAGTCTTTAAAAAACAAGAAGACTGGTAGGGGGACATTCATTGTCTCCCTCTACCACACCACCTCCTCACCTCAACACCTGTTTTTCGTTGTTCCCCAAGGCTCTGTTCTAGGACCCCTATTCTTCTTCATCTACACCTTCGGCCTGGGCCAGCTGACATTATGGCATGGTTTGCAATATCATCACTACGCCGATGACACGCAGATCTACGTATCTGTACCTGACATGACCTCCTTACTGACCAAAATCACACGTCTTTCCACCTAATCATCCTTCTTTTGTGCTCGCTTTCAAAAAGTGGACATGGACAAATCAGAATATATCATCTGTCAAGAATCTCATGCTGAGTACACTAGAGAGCTATGTATGCCTCATTCGGTACCACTTTAGTAAGAGGTTAACTTTGCCCTAGAGAAAATGTTTATCCAGACATTCACTGCCTTTTTGGAACATTTTTTGCAGCTGTGATCTTCATCTTTTTGGTGTGGATGTGGAAATTTTCTAAGTCGTCATCAATACCATCATCGTCCATATGTTGTAAAGAGGAAATTTGGTTTTTCAAAGGGTGTGGTTATTTATGTTTTGTGGCATTCCTTTAACAGTGTAGGTTACACTCGGACAATTAATTTTAGACTGTGACATTTGATATTATTGGTAATATGTATGGGTGAAGATGAAGAACCTTGTTGCATGGGTGTGTTTATAGTTACGGATGGTGCACTCCTATTTAAACTTAGTTTTTCATGATTATCCATCAGTTTGTTTTGTTTTCCTCCTACACTGATCTGCTTTCTATAATTCTGCATTTAACAAACATGTTGCACTTTGCCCTTTATACAGACACGTGCATGTTTGGCAACATATTTTGGAAGGGCATTTCTTTGTGCGAGTCTCACATGCGCATCTGGTACACCGATCTTATGACGGGCATGAGACCGATTATGGTAATTGATGGTGGATAAATGACGAATCATTGTTGGCTGTATCCTGGATCTCATACCTCCCACAGCCACTGCTGTTATTAATCATGTACTTTTCAATTCCTGTCATCACCATGGCCATTTTCCAGATCACTTCATGCAATGATTCATCCAACATAGTTTAACTAAAAACCTGCACCTTCCCAGCAGCAACTGTGTATCAAACCACGTTAAGTTTTGCAAGGTGTTTATGATGCCCCATCCAAAAAAGGCCACACTATGTTGATATCTACCCAACAGGGGAAAATGTTTGCCAGCCAACACACTTAGTGTATGGGCATTACAAGTCTAGGAGACCCGCTCTTTTAAATTGTGCATAGTTTTTAATCAGGCCTTCCTTCACGTCTCATCATCCGCCGCCACTAGATCACCAACATTAACGTGTTCCGTGCTGCTTCAGCCATTGTCAAAATCATAGCAAGGGTGGGTGTTTTTGCTGGGCGTTAAATACTTATTATGGAAAAGGTTGAGGTGTACCACACAGGGGAAAATGTTTGCCAGTCAACACACTTAGTGAGTGGGCATTACAAGTCTAGGAGACCCGCTCCTTTAAATTGGGCATAATTTTTAATTAGGCCTTCCTCCATGTCTCATAGAATCGTAGAGTTGGAAAGGACCTCCTGGGCCATCTGGTCCAACCACCTGCTCAAAGCAGGATTCGCTAAATCATCCAAGACAGATGTTTGTACAGCCTCTGTTTGAAGACTTCTATTGAAGGAGAGCTCACCACCTCTCATGGCAGACTGTTCCACTCATTGATCACTCTGTCAAAAAGTTTTTTCTAATATCTAATCTGTGTCATTTCCCATTCAGTTTCATCCCATTGCTTCTAGTCTTTCTTTGTGCAAATGAGAATAAAGATGATCCTTCTACAATGTGACAGCCCTTGAGATATCTGTAGACAGCTATTAAGTCTCCTCTCAGTCTTCTCTTCTGCAAGCTTAACATTCCCAAATCCTGCAACCTTTCCTCATAAGATAGGGTTGGCAGACCGGTCACCATTCTGGTCACTCTTTTCTGAACTTCCTCCAGTTTGTTGATGTCTTTTTTAAAATGTGGCACCTAAAACTGGACACAATATTCCAGATGAGGTCTGACCAAAGAGGAGTAGAGGGCAATAATGACTTCATCATCTGCCACCAGTAGATCAACAGGGTTAACGTGTTCCGTGCTGCTACAGCCATTGTCAAAATCCTAGCAAGGGTGGGTGTTTTTGCTGGGTGTTAAATACTTGTTATGGAAAAGGTTGAAGTGTACGCCACAGGGGAAAAAGTTTGCCAGCCAACACACTTAGTGCATGGGCATTAAAATCTAGGAGACCTGCTCCTTTAAATTGGGCATAGTTTCTAATCAGGCCTTCCTCCACATCTCATCATCCATCGCCACTAGATCAACAGGGTTAATGTGTTCTGTGCTGCTACAGCCAGTGTCAAAATCCTAACAAGGGTGGGTGTTTTTGCTGGGTGGTAAATACTTGTTATGGAAAAGGTTGAGGTGTACCCCACAGGGGAAAATGTTTGCCAGCCAAGACACTTAGTGTATGAGGATTTACAAGTCTAGGAGACCCACTCTTTTAAGTTAGGCATAGTTTCTAATCAGGCCTTCATCCATGTCTTATCATCCATCGCCACTAGATCAACAGGGTTAATGTGTTCTGTACTGCTACAGCCAGTGTCAAAATCCTAACAAGGGTGGGTGTTTTTGATGGGCGTTAAATACTTGTTATGGAAAAGGTTGAGGTGTACCCTACAAGGGAAAATGTTTGTCAGCCAACACACTTATTTTATGGATATTGCAAGTCTAGGCGACCCGCTCCTTTAAATTGGGCATAGTTTCTAATCAGGCCTTCCTCCACATCTCATCATCCACCACCACTAGATCAACAGAATTAACGTGTTCTGTGCTGCTGCAGCCAGTGTCAAAATCCTAACAAGGGTGGATGTTTTTGCTGGGCATTAAATACTTGTCATGGAAAAGGTTGAAGTGTACCCCACAGGGGAAAATGTTTGCCTGCCAACACACTTAGTGTATGGGCATTACAAGTCTAGGAGACCCGCTCCTTTTTAATGGGAAATTTTTTGTTAAGAGGCCCTCCTCCATGTTTCTCCCAAGGGTGGATTGGGGTTATTGGGCTGCATTTGACTTGGTAGCAGGGCAGACCTTGCAGTCAATGCATAAGAAAATAGAATGGGAGTACAAAATGAATAATGTGAAGTGGATTTTCCTGGGCACATCCAGTACCTGGGTTCTAAGGCATATTGGGGTGCATATGACTTGATAGCAGGGCAGGCCTTGCATTCAATGCAACATTTTTATGGAAGCCCTCCTGGACATCTCTTGAAAGGGGCATTGGGGTGCGTCATAATTCTTGGTGGCCCATCCACTCACTGCATAGGCTATAACATTTTAGGAGACCCACTGTTTAATAATGGCCCTTTAAGCAGATTAATGCTGCCTCATGCCCTTGTAAAACTAGGCTCTGTGACTTTAAGAGTCCCTCCTTCATAAATGAAACAAGATATGTCTGCTTATGTGTCACACACCACATGGGCAGCTAGGGTTGGTAAATGTTACAATGACATTTCCCAGTGAATGCATTTGTTTTGGTTGAAAGCAATGTTAAAGTTGAAAAATGCTTCAAAAACACTGCGTCTGAACATAGCCCAAGTGGTGGAGGAACATTTTGATCTGAGGTTAATTATTTTGCCTCATATACAAGACATTAACCTGGAAAGGATGTACCTTAAAATATTTCCCAGCAAAATACATTTTGGTTTCGTTTTGGTATGTTTTTTGGTGCACCGGTAAAAATGGCATGAATCTCTGACAACATTGTTTAAAGCTATGAACTAGGAGTCAGGAATGCTTCCAGGGGTGATCCCCATGATGTCCCCGTGTCATTTGAACAGCGTTTCCATCATTTTCAGATGCTTTTAGACCTTAAAAGGACCCCGGGGAGGGATCGCAGTAAAAATGCTTGGGTCTCCAATAGACTTACATTGGGCTAGTTATTCTGACTCAGGACCCGAGTATTCCAATTTGCTCGACCCAAGCATTTTAGTGCTCGCCCATCACTATTTGTAAGCCATGATCATCAGCATTAACAAATAAACTCTTGAAATAGATCACTCTACTTGTAGTGAAGAACTGAAATGAATCAACTTTTTAATGATCCTCTAATTTTGTCAGAAGCACCTGTATGTGTCCTTACAAAATAGGACTGAACAAGAAAAGCTAGGTAGATTCATGTCCCACAAGCAAGCACCTGCAACAAGTCACTGCATTCAAATGGCATGTGTACTAGTGTAATATTGGACAATTACAACAATGAAGTAAGCAAGGAAAAAAATAATTTGCAACACACAAGCTTTTTGAGATAGACTTTTGGGTTTACATTTCTGGATTGCGAAGATTTTTATTTATGATGTAAAAATAAAAATATGGCCTTCATGATATACCATGCAGGAAGCACAATGTGACACACAATAACAATAATCTTTGTATACCACCTGACATATTCTGCAGTGCTTTACAGTTTGCACACGTAATCATCACTGTCCTCGATGTGGCTCACAATCTAAATTCGCTATCAGTAAGTCTTTTTGAAATGTGGGAGGAAACCCACGCAAATACGGGAAGAACAAACAAACTTCTTGCAGATATTGACCTTGGTGGGATTTGAACCCAGGACTCCAGAGCTGCAATGCTAACCACTGAGCCACTGTACTGCCTCACACAAGCCTTGGACTCAAGCTTTTATTTCAGTAGCAAAATATCATTGAGGGGTTTTATACTGCTCTTCTTGTTTGCATTGTATGAAGGATAAAAAAGGCTAAGGTGCTGTTACTGCAGTACATTTCAAATCAATCAAGTCACAGTCACACAAAGTGACTATAGAGCTACATCACTTCCCTATTTATCAATTGAATATTTGGATTATTACCCACAGACTGAGAGCAGCACTATTATTTTCAATCTGCTTGAGTTCTGAAGCAGAACAGCACAATCAGCTTAGTCCATTTTCTATCCATAGGTAGAATGAGTTGGCGCTCTGATCTCTTGTCACTACACTGTTCAATAATAAAATTGCACTCCTTGTCCCACCTCATATTTTACACTGACTGTGATAGCCCCCCAAATTTAATGTTCAAGGCCAAGCCCGTGTGGCCACACCTGCCATCATTGGCTCGCTCTCTGGGTCATCAGCAGTGTGTGAAATGGCACTGGCCAGTTAAGTTTTTTGGGGGGCCAATAATTGCAAACTGAATTGCTGAATATCCAAATTTTAAGAGATATCAATTTTAGGAAATTCAACTTGAATTTTTTCTACACATATCGATCCACTTATCCCTATAAGTAATCTCATTTAGACATGTCCGAACCCAGAAAATTTTCAGACATGCTAGTGTCTTGTGCACTGACGCGCCTTGTATCATTTTTAGTAATGTCGTTGTCTGACAGTTTTTCTTTAAACTTACATTGAATGAATTATAGAGCTTAGAATCGACAGGCCACTTCTTTCAATCCCTTTGTGTCTTCGGAAACCTGTAGTGGTTTAAAGAAGCTCAAAAGACTCAACATATGCACAGTAATTGGTTATTACATTAGAAAGCATATGTTCATTCATTTTCGTGTTTATTTAGAGCTTTTTCCTCAGTCTGGTCATGGATATAAAAAAAATAAAAAAGACACTGTGTGCATATACCCTTAGGGTCCCGTCACATTTAGCGATGCAGCAGCGATCCCGACAACGATACGACCTGGTCAGGATCGCTGGTGCATCGCTATATGGTCGCTAGTGAGCTGCCAAACAGGCAGATCTCACCAGCGACATAACAGCGGTCGGCGGTCGTTACTTACCTGTCAGACGCGGCGATGAAGACGTCCTCCCGCCTGCGTCCACGCGTCGCTCGTCGACACCAGCAGGAAGCGGCCGAAGAGAAACGGTCTAGGACGTTCTTGCGCGATCAGCGATAGCCAGCGGGGGAGCCGGTCAGAGGTAAGTATCACACATAGCGATATCGCTAGCAATATCGCTGCTGCGTCACAAAATCGTTGACGCTTAAGCGATATCGCTAGCGATCTCGCTTAGTGTGACGGGGCCTTTAGACTTCTGAGAAAATCTAAAATGCTTAGCCTAATGATTGTTTTTCCAAAGAATGATTGTAGAATATTTTTACCAGACTTATCTGGTCTAAAGGATGCCATAGGCACTAGTGTAATTCTAATAACGTTGATATAATGTTGGTTAAAAATTAACAGCAAACAATCATTTCTTTTGACTATTGACAGGCTGACATCTTCTGAAAGAAGGCATTAGTGATTAAATATTTTGCCAATTATTCACTAGTCCAGAAACAATCTTTCCATAGAGGAATGTTTTCAATAAGATCTTCCGTTCTTCGTCCAGAATACAGAATTTCTTCAAGAAAAAAAAACAGAGATACCCTATCACATCTATTGTTACTCCAGCACCACTGCTCCGGTGGTCCTTGACCAATTTTTGATACCTTACATGCATTTGCAGGATGGCTGGAGTAAATCACTAACCTTAGTAGTCTTGTGCATACAGGTATTTGGATGTATAGCATATCATCACTGCGGCAAAATGAAGAGAGATCACCAGGAACAATCAAAGCATGTGTGGGGAGGAGGACCCCCATGTAGTGATTGGGCCGGAACCAGGGAGACCGCCATCAGGGTTATTGAAGGAACCACACCAGGGGGATTACAAAGGGAGACATGCGACTGAAGTTGTCAAGGCAACAGGGGGCGGGGCTAGGAGACAAGGAGCAGGGGGCGCACTGAGGTGGCAGTTGGGAGAGAGCCTGGGAGGAGGCAGGAAGCAGGGTGACTTGCTGGGGCACCGACGGGAGTCTGTGAGTAGAAAACTGCGCATTTACCATCAAGAGAGATGTGAGAGAGTGATACCGGAGATTGCTCCCCGCCCCCGTTCTCAGAGAACCATCCCCGCCGCCACCCACCTTTGTGGGAGACAATCTTTACCTCAGGTTGAGGCTGTGTATACACGTAACCAGGCCACAGAGGCCTGGACACTTCCCCCCAGCCTTACCCCACCACGGCGACCCTGCCGTCACCGGCCTGAAGATACGCCACCTCGTCATAGGCGAGATTAAAGGCCTGCGACCCAGCTTTGGGGAGAGACTCCTTGATAAAGGACGGCTACGGGAAATCTGGGGAACTGCGTCATCACCGCGTGCCACCATCATCGCTTTCTTCAGGGCCTGTTGCGCCCCACCGGCATCGCTTTCTTCAGGGCCTGCTGAGCCCCACCGGCATCGCTTTCTTCAGGGCCTGTTGCGCCCCACTGGCATCGCTTTCTTCAGGGCCTGTTGCGCCCCACTGGCATCGCTTTCTTTAGGGCCTGTTGCGCCCCACCGGCATTGCTTTCTTCAGGGCCTGTTGCGCCCCGCTGGCATCGCTTTCTTCAGGGCCTGTTGCGCTCCATCGGCATCGCTCTCTTCAGGGCCTGTTGAGCCCCATTCCTTCCAGGAGTAGTGAGGCGTCAGGACAGCCGCCTCAGCGACCTCTACGCGGCCACGCTCACAAAACCGACAGCCCCTGGAAGGCTAAGTTACTAAATAGTTTTGTAAAGATTGTTGAGTCCCTGCATGGACTGTTTGCCTGTTCTTATTTTTTAGGCTTGTTCAGCCAAGCCCCAGTGGCTACAGTTTTGATAAGTTATTTCACAATCCACCATCCGTCTAGTGTCTCGTCCAGAAGACTGGAGAAGAGCAAATGTTGTTCATATCTTCAAAAAGGGGAAGAAGGTGGACCCAGGCAACTATAGGCTGGTGAGTCTGACTTCTATACCAGGAAAGATCTCTGAACAAATTATTAAACAACATGTATGTCAGTACCTGGATAAGAATGAAGTGATTAAACAAAGTCAGCATGGGTTTGTAACTAATAAGTCATGTCAGACTAACTTAATTTCCTTCTATGACGGAATCACCGATTGGGTGGATCAAGGAAATGCTGTAGATATAGTATATCTTGACTTCAGCAAAGCATTTGACAAAGTATCTCATACAATCCTTATTGAAAAAATGACTAAGTATGGAATGGACAAGGCAACTGTTAGGTGGATTCATAACTGGCTTAGTGATCGGACCCAAAGAGTGGTCGTAAATGGCTGCACATCCAGTGGGAAGAATGTCTCAAGTGGGGTACCACAGGGCTCTGTCCTGGGCCCTGTATTGTTCAACATCTTTATCAACGATTTAGATGAAGGAATTGAGGGTAAACTGATTAAATTTGCTGATGACACAAAGCTAGAAGGGATAGCTAATACTAGAGAAGAGAGAGAGAGGATTCAAAAAGATATAAATAAACTGGAGAAGTGGGCAGCAACTAACAGAATGGTTTTTAACAGGGAAAAATGCAAAGTACTACATCTGGGCAATAAAAATGAAAAAAGCATATACAGAATGGGAGGAATAGGCCTAAGCAACAGCACATGTGAAAAGACTTGGGTATACTAATAGATCACAGACTGAATATGAGTCAACAGTGTGATGCAGCAGCAAAAAAGGCAAATGCAATTCTAGGATGTATTCAATGCAATCAAACTAAGGAACAAAAAAGCGCAATAGGGTCTTATCCGGGTTATTATTGAAAGAATAATTTAGAATGTACTCACCCTTTTCAGGAGAGGTTCAGGCATATAGGATCAGTAGTCTGCTTGCTGCACGTCCAAGGGTCAGCTCTGTGACCGCTTAAAGCTTCAAATTTTGGAATAAATTCATGGACTTCAGTGCGCTGCTAGACAAATTCACTAATCCAGGTTATGAGAAAGATTAATTGTTTATTTCCCAACGCGTTTCAAAGTGTATACCACTTCTTCCTCAGGGGATGACAGGATTGTCATCAACAAACTGGAGCAAGTTCAGAAAAGAGCAACCAGAATGGTGACCGGTCTGCAAACCCTGTCTTATGAAGAAAGGTTGCAGGATTTGGGATTGTTTAGTTTGCAAAAGAGAAGACTGAGAGGAGACTTAATAGCTGTCTACAAATATCTAAAGGGCTCACACATTGTAGAAGGATCAACTTTATTCTCATTTGCACAAGGAAAGACTAGAAGCAATGGGATGAAACTGAATGGGAGGAGACACAGATTAGATATTAGAAAAAACTTTTTGACAGTTAGAGTGATCAATGAGTGGAACAAGCTGCCACGAGAAGTGGTGAGTTCTCCTTCAATGGAAGTCTTCAAACAGAGGCTGGACAGACATCTGACAGGGATGATTTAGCGAATCCTGCTTTGAGCAGGGGGTTGGACCAGATGGCCCAGGAGGTCCCTTCCAACTCTACGATTCTATGATTCTATGATTCACTGCATCCTGCGAACCTGCTCAACCCTACACTTGGCGTAGTCAGCAGGATGCAGTCTCCGAGTGTGGACAGTGGTGGCACAGGTCAGGGGGAAGCTGTAAACTCTGTAAATAATGAGGGTCCCCATATCAGCATTTCATTGGGGGCCATGCTGAACAACCTGCCTAGATTCTCCGGCTCCAATACTATGCTATGGAGCTGGACAGAATGAATGCAGGGGCTCTTTCGGATGCACCCAATGACCCCTGACCTGGAAGCTGAAGTGGCACTCATGGCCCTAGACGGGGAGGTGCGGAGGTCAGTAATGTTGAAACCTCCGCGGCACCGCAACACTTTTGAAAAGGTGTTACAGATAGTGGAACAGACCCACGGGGATCCCACTAATGTGGGAGAGTTAAGGACCCGTCTGTTTAGTCAGAGGGGGAGACGATTACTCAGTATATGAATGTACTCCAAGAATTGCATATGGCTATTGAAAGAAAAGACGGGGTAGGGGTAGGACCTGTTGACATTACCCTACGTGACCTACTGGTGACTGGGCTGCGAGATCCACTGATAAAGCAGGCATTACGGGAACAGATCAGAATGAATCCCCAAATAGACTTTTCAGAAGTGGGAATTCAGGCACGGGTTCGGGAGCAAGAGCAGAGGATGGCGGTCTCTGTGGGGAAGGTCCGAGGTGTGGAGGCCTCCTCGAACACAGTTGGGGAACCTCAGTGGGTGGAGGAGATGAAGCGAGAATTGAAAAATATTAAGAGCAAGTTGGCTGAAGTAAAAAGAAGAACCGAACTTGAGACTGGACGACCTAGCGTTAATCCCGGTCCCTGGGGGTCACGCTCTCCGCGGGGTGGTCAGTCTATACCGACCCGATGTTATGAGTGTGGAGAACCAGGCCACTTCACCCGAGACTGTCCGCGGCGTGGGAGATACCCATCCCGGCGGCCTTTAAACTAAAGGGCTCCGGGCTGGGGGGACGCCGCTTGGAGCCGAAAACCACAACTAGGGGTGGTGGAAGTCCCAAAGATTTGGTAGCAAAGTGTCCGGTAGTTTGGGCAGAAGTAGAGGGCCGGGCCGTCCGGTGCCTGGTAGACACGGGGTCACAAGTAACCACTATGCCCGTAACGTACTTTCAACAAAACTTTCCGGAGGCAGCAAAGCCTCAGTGGGGGCCCATGATCAGACTAGTATCCGCTAACCAACTGCCGGTCCCGGTTGCCGGATTAGTGTGGGTGCAGGTGACGTTGTGCGGTAAACCCCTTGGCCGCAGAGGGGTGGTGCTGACTCAAGGAGAAGCTGATCAACGACACCCCGTCACCCTAGGCATGAATATTTTAAAAGAGCTTGGTAACCTGTTGCTTAATGATCCCACACAAAAAGTACTGAAGCAGTGGGGTTCTCAGACAGCTCAGGGACTGGTATTCCAGCAGCTGGTGCGAGGTGCACGGGTGCATCGGGACTGCCAGGAGGGTGAGGCTCTGGGTAAGGTCATCGCGTCAGCGGCTCCCCTGCTTGTGCTGCCTCCTGGACAGACAGTGGTGGCCCTGCCAATACGAGCCCCGATACCTTTGGAGGGCGTGAAGGTGCAGGTGGAGCCGTGTCACTCGGAGCACCTACCTCCTGGCATACTGGTGGCCCGTTCCCTCGCTACGGTGCAAAAAAGGAACCATCCTGGTACGCTGCGGTAATCTTGAAGACCAAGACACCGTTCTGAAAGCACGGACTGTACTGGCCAAACTAGTGAGGCCTTTAGAGGAAGTGCTGCCAGCCCCTGCGGTTCAATTACGAGCACACCCCGAGGATCCTTGGGAAGTAACAATACGAACCTTACAGGCCCACGAAGTCTCGGCACAAGAGAGGGGCCGAAATATTTTGGAGCAGATGCGGGCTGAGCTTTCTGGATTAACTGCAGCCCAACTCTCACAAATAAAAATATTGCTTGGACAGTACCATGACGTATTTGCTAGCCATGAGGACGACTTTGGGCGTACCACCGCCATCACTCATGAGATCCCCACAGCAGGAGCGGCCCCTATCCGAGAACGATATCGACAGATTCCGCCACAACTCTATCAATAGGTGAAAGCTTTGCTGGCCCAAATGCTGCGAAAAGGGGTGATACGGGAAAGTCAAAGCCCCTGGGCAGCCCCAATCGTGTTGGTCCGGAAGAAAGATGGTACACTACAATTCTGTGTGGATTATCGTAAACTGAATGCTTGCACTATTAAAGACTCATACCCGCTGCCCCGCATAGAAGAATCCCTGTCCGCGTTGGGGAAGGCAACATATTTTTCGACCCTGGACTTGGCCAGTGGGTACTGGCAGGTGCCCATGTCAGAAGAAGATAGAGCTAAGACGGCGTTCATTTTGCCCATGGGACTGTTTGAGTTTAATCGGATGCCATTTGGGCTGGCCAACGCCCCCGGGACCTTTCAGCGATTGATGGAGCGATGGCTGAGGGATCTCAATTTTGAGGCCACGCTAATCTACCTGGACGACATCATTGTCTATGCCGCCTCCTTCGAGGACCACCTGAGGCGGTTGGGACAGGTACTCAGCCGGTTGCAAAAGTACGGGTTGAAGGTGAAGCCTCAGAAATGCCATCTATTTCACTCTCAGATTGAGTATCTGGGTCATGTCGTTTCGGCAGAGGGTGTGAGGCCATCCCGGGAGAAGGTTGCTGCTATCCAGGAATGGCCTACCCCCGAGACGGTGAAAGATGTGTGGGCTTTTCTGGGATTAGCTGGATATTACCGTCGCTTCGTAAAGAATTTTGCATGTCGAGCTCGAGTCCTGCATGACCTGCTGAAGGGGGCTCCCGCTGGGGCCAATGGGCGAAAAATCCAGTGGCAACACCCTCAGGAAGAGGCCTTCCGAGACCTCAAGGCTGCACTTACGGATGCCCCAGTGTTGGCTTATGCGGATTTCTCTCAGCCGTTCATCCTGCACACTGACGGGAGTCTTCACGGGCTGGGGGCTGTGTTGTCACAGGTTCAGGATGGCCGGGAGAGAGTGATCGCATATGGAAGTCGCTCACTCCATGACTCCGAGCGTAAACCTGACAATTACAGCTCTTTTAAGCTTGAGCTCCTCGCAGTGGTGTGGGCTATGACGGAGAGATTCACAGAGTACCTTGCGGGCTCCGAGGTGGTAGTGCGAACTGACAACAACCCACTGGCACATTTGGAAAACTCCAAATTGGAGGCTTTGGAGCAGCGATGGGTGGCCCGGATGGCGAAGTACAATTATAAGATTATCTACAAAAGAGGGGCCGAAAATGTCCATGCAGATGCCTTCTCAGGATTCGACATACAACTCCCGGACAGAATCGAGACGAAGAATTAGAAGGAGAGGAAATACCGTTCGCCCTTACCACTGCCGTGCTCAGCAATGTTGATTCAAAAGTATCCTCCCCAGAGGCCCACAGGGGCATCCTGGAACAATCTCGGAATAAGTGGATACAACAACAACAGGAAGATGAAGAAGTTGGACTTCTCCGGACATGGGTCGCCGCTGGTCAATTACCCACTGATACTCAACGACAAGCTTTAACCCAAGACCTGTCGCTGATGCTGCGACAATGGGAGAGGCTAACTATCTGAAAGGGACTATTGTACTGTAAAATAACATCGCAAACAACCTCAATGACGGTTTGGCAGGTGGTTACGCCCGAAGCTCAACTACACGAACTGGCTCGAGAGGCTCACAAAAAAGAGGCCCACTTTGGAGTTAAAAAGACTTTGCAATGAAAGTTTATCACCCACGCTTGTCAGCTGTTGTGGACGAAATTTGCCGTACCTGCCGCTTATGTGAATTGGCCAAACCGCCCGCTCAGAGAGCCGCAACACAGACTATTGTGACTTCAGTACCCCTTCAGCTTCTGATGGTGGATTACCTGACCATTGGCCCCGCATTCCAGGGATACGAACACTGTCTCGTCATGGTGGATCATTTCACCAAGTTCGCTGTGGTCACCCCTACTCGAGACCAGACCATGGAGTCGGCCGCCTCCGCCATTTGCAGAAACTTTATACAAGTGTACGGCTGTCCTCAACGTATACATTCCGACCAGGGAGCATGTTTTTTGGGGAAAGATATGGAGGAACTACATCATCTCTATGGGATTGACAAATCCCGGACCACACCGCATCACCCGCAAGGAAATGGGGCTTGTGAACAATTTAATCAGACATTGATCCAAATGCTGCGTACTCTGGAGAGTGGCAAGAAAGCTCGTTGGCCTGAATATGTTTCTGAACTAGTATGGGTCTATAATAACCGGCTACATCGAGTTACGGGCTATTCGCCTTATTCCCTGCTGTTTGGACGAGAGGGTAAAGGAATCACGGAGGTAGAGTTGGACCCCGAAGAGCCTCAGCCCTGGACCGGAGTGTCGTCCTGGGTCCGAAATCATCGCCACAGGCTGCAAACTCTTCACCGAATTGTACATACCAAACTCCAAGACTGGGAACACCCAGGGAAGAATACAACTTCCCCTCCTCATCTCCAAAGCGGGGACCGTGTGCTGGTACTGGATCAACGCCCCCAGAACAAATTGGAGTCACGTTGGGAAGAGAGTCCTTATCGGGTACTACGCCGTATCCACCCAGAAGGGCCTGTGTACGAAATATGGCCCGAGCAGGATGAAAAACTGCCCACCCGTATTGTGCATCGTAATATGTTATGCCCGTGTATTTCCATTGACCCGACACAACTGGAACCCATCCCGTTGACATCCGAACCGGAGTCAAGATGCTGGGACTCGGACGACGAGGATTTCCCTCCAAACTCCAAAGGCCCTCCACTCAATAATGAGCCAGTTGACCCAATTAACCCGCCTGCATCATGCAGCCCCCCAATGTCCACCACCCCAGAAGATTCCACCCCAGTCGAACTTAGACGCTCCGAGCGGTCAACAGCCGGCAAACCCCCCGAACGGTATGAACAAGACCAGTTCGTATGGCAACGAATATCGACATCCTTACAGGCCAAACTCAATAGACTAATGCCCTCGCCCGAGGACTGGTGAGCTTACAGGGTGGGGGAATGTGGGGAGGAGGACCCCCATGTAGTGATTGGGCCGGAACCGGGGAGACCGCCATCAGTGTTATTGAAGGAGCCACACCAGGGGGATTACAAAGGGAGACATGTGACTGAAGTTGTCAGGGCAACAGGGGTGGGGCTAGGAGACAAGGAGCAGGGGGCACTCTGAGGTGGCAGTTGGGAGAGAGCCTGGGAGGAGACAGGAAGCAGGGTGACTTGCTGGGGCACCGACGGGAGTCTGTGAGTAGAAAACTGCGCATTTACCATCAAGAGAGACGTGAGAGACTGATACCGGAGATTGCTCCCCGCCCCCGTTCTCAGAGAACCATCCCCGCCGCCACCCGCCTTTGTGGGAGACAATCTTTACCTCAGGTTGAGGCCGTGTATACACGTAACCAGGCCACAGAGGCCTGGACACTTCCCCCCAGCCTTACCTCACCACGGTGACCCTGCCGTCACCGGCCTGAAGATACGCCACCTCGTCATAGGCGAGATTAAAGGCCTGCGACCCAGCTTTGGGGAGAGACTCCTTGATAAAGGATGGCTACGGGTCATCTGGGGAACTGCGTCATCACCGCGCGCCACCATCATCGCTTTCTTCAGGGACTCTTGCGCCCCACCGGCATCGCTTTCTTCAGGGCCTGTTGCGCCCCATCGGCATCGCTTTCTTCAGGGCCTGTTGTGCCCCATTGGCATCGCTTTCTTCAGGGCCTGTTGCGCCCCACCGGCATCGCTTTCTTCAGGGCCTGTTGCGCCCCACCGGCATTGCTTTCTTCAGGGCCTGTTGCGCCCCGCCGGCATCGCTTTCTTCAGGGCCTGTTGTGCTCCATTGGCATCGCTCTCTTCAGGGCCTGTTGAGCCCCATTCCTTCCAGGAGTAGCGAGGCGTCAGGACAGCCGCCTCAGCGACCTCTACGTGGCCACGCTCACGAAACCGACAGCCCCTGGAAGGCTAAGTTACTAAATAGTTTTGTAAAGATTGTTGAGTCCCTGCGTGGACTGTTTGCTTGTTCTTATTTTTTAGGGTTGTTCAGCCAAGCCCCAGCGGCTATAGTTTTGATAAAAGTTATTTCACAATCCACCATCCGTCTAGTGTCTCGTCACTGCATCCTGCGAACCTGCTCAACCCTACACTATGTACACTACATTGAATTTGACATTTCACTGCTTTTAGACATATTTTGTTTTAAATCTCTGATAACTCATTTAACAACAGTTTAACAAGCAATTTTATAAGTGACAAACTATAGACTTATACTCACCAAACAGAAAGCCATTTTTACAGTATAATTTTTAATTTATCTCTGCATACAGCTCTTTTTATATACTGGAGGAAATCAGAATATATGTTCAACAGAAATAGTGAGGAGCCTCTTAACTAAATATTTCAAGCAATGATATAATTTAGACATAAGTATTCACGAAAAATCCTGAAACCCTGATGTTACGATTTCATCAATTGATTTGGAAATAAATTTTACTATGCTATTTTATTTTCTATTCATATTAAATATGCAATCTATGTATCTCCCCTTTGGTCCTCTTGAGGAATTTTAACAAATTCTTACATGGATTTCTGCATCATACTGAGTATTAAGAACATGGAAATCTATATCTCCATGGTAACAATGAATCTAGGTTTTGTTCCCACTGTCTGTTTCTACAATCACCTGCCCTTTTTATTACAGTATATACAAGACAACCTGCTTCTATTAAGGTTATATTAGTGTGTGAATTGTGGATCTGCTTTCATCGCTTAAAGTTTTTATTACAATTTATGTTATTTAAAATCAATGTAAAAAGAGCACAATTAAGATGAAATGTTGCATTGTTACTCTGGTGCCTGTCTATAATTATATTGTTTTCTTTGCATCTATGTATATGAAAACAAGCTAAATGGGTTTTAACAGTGTAGTAAATGCATTCTATTAATTAGAGCACAAAAAATATTTTGGCGTACACAGTATATATCAAATTCACAGAAAAAGACCCCGATGAACTATATTAAAAGATAACTTTTAGTAATACAAATAAAATTACCAACTGTTGCACAACAAGCCAAAACCATCACAAACATCAAAAAGACACTAGATAGAGAAGCCCAAAGGGGGTGCCTGGCCCTACTCTAAAACTACCTGTGCCCTACCTAACAGTGGAGGTTGGCACCCTTTTCCTGCCCAAATGGGTAGGGTGGAAAGCTATTACCAAAAGTATACCCAGCAATATATATACACCAAGAAAAATATTTTTCAATCAAAACAGGGGGAGGGGAGGGAGAGGTAACTATAATGCATGCTCCAGACAAGGGGCTGTTGGTCTAACTGCTCCTGTCCTGATCCTGCCTGTCAGCGGTTGGCACCCTTTTCAAGTGACGAGATTGGTGCCCCCGCTCCTTGATGGCTGTCCCAAATGACCCTGGTCAGTTTATTATAAGGGAAATCTTATATCATGTAATGTACTGGATGGAGTGCTTAGCAAAAACATAATTAGGACATGTAAATTGTGGACTCAGACAAAGACTGACTGTAAGACATGATATTACGAGAGCTCATCAAAGGAAAGCATGTGGTGTATATTACCCTAAAGATTAAATAGATTTAACAGATGTCAACACTTGCATTGTACCAAAGAAACTCCTGTGTTAATCTTTGCACATCTCCCCAGATCATTCCCCATTAATGGAACCAATACAAACATTACAAATTGAATAAAGAGCTCGTCTCATGGAAAAACAGTCCATAAATCTATAAAGCACATATACCAAGAAATGAACTCCATTCGTTTCTCCTCTTGTGTGACGATCAACAGGAGTATATATATGTTAGAAAAGACTACTTTGCTCATCATTTGGTGATATGCAAATAAGGATAATGAAAATAAGGATAAAGTCCTCGGCACACAGGGTGAGTCCCCTCTGGATGTGGTGCTTGAATTCAAGTGCCCAGTCATGCCCAAAATATAAACTCTGCAATAGGTAATAATTTAATAAACTAAATCACCTGGACAGCTCAGCGTGTGTGCCACATTGCGTCTCAAACGCCAGAAGCACACTGCACTCAGCCAAAACGTTGTCCTGCATCTGCGTTCCAGGGAGTGCGCAGATGCGGAAGTTTGTGATGATCACTTCTCGCCTGTATGTGTTTAAAGTGCGTTCCACCGCGTGTGCAGGCGCAGAAGTTGTGCGCTCCATCAGTGCTCCACCTGGGACGCATAAGCAAAGGTGAATGTCATTCACCCTCCGTCATCATAAGATGCCAGGATGGGATGGAGAGAGGAAATTCCCTATACCCTGTATTGCGTGCTGGTACAAACGGGAAATCCTCAGGTCTGTACAGATGTCACATAGCAGAGGGAAAAAAAATCCACAAAACCATGTGACCAAAGAGTTCTATCATATTATACATTGCACAGGGGACATTTGGAATCTCTCTAATAATCAAAGGGCAGACTCCATAATAAGCATCCCCAACAGAAACACATTCTTCATCAATATGCTCATACAGATATGTCAATTTATAAAAAAGGGATATATGACCTCCTACTAATATAGGCCAAGATAATTCATATAAAACTTGTTAAATATTCGCAATGCACAGATAATGCCTCCCATCATATAGCCAAAACACCCCTTAATGATACATGTCGAGTTTGCTCAACAAAGGACAATAAATGAGATTAATCCTTGGGGCTGTAAGGCAAGGTTAGAGTGCCTATGTCAGGTATGTATCATGACAAAGGTCAAATAATAAATATTTTCTTCAAATGAAGAAAAACAATAATAAGCAAATGACCTACTGTGGTCAAAGAAGAACTGCAGGTAAACTTACGAAAAGGCCCTAACGATTAACATTAACAGGAGAATCAAATGTAACAACCAAAATTCATTTGCTTGTTGAATCCTCTAGGAGAGACCGTGTCTAACCTATGGATCCATCTAATTGAGGGGGCAATGACTTCAATTATACAAAAGGATAAAGATTTCATATCACCATGGTGCAACTCACAGACATGCCTAGAGATGGGAGTCTCCCTGGCATGCCTGATCTCTCCCAGGTGATCCCCAATCCTTCTCCTCAGCTCCCTTTTACTCTTGCCAACAAAATTTAAATGACTCATGCATTTAAAAAGATAGATCAAACCACTTGTCTTACAATTCGCAAAGTGTCTGCTACTGAATGCTTTGCCCATACTTTCACTTGTAAAATGATCACCAGCCGCTACAAAACCACACACTATATATATATATATATATATATATATATATATAAAATAACTAATAATATTAGTGTGCGCTTGGAACACTCAAAGAAGAGGGAAATCTAAATTGGGTGGTTATAGAAAAAAAAAAAAAACCTCTTATAAGTGCTCTTTATGTAGCTGGATAATAGCGAGAAAATAGCAATTGGTAATAGTCAATTGTAAGACCTCAGAAGAAGTGCTTAAGGGAAAAAGAATATATATAGATCCTGGTGGCAATCTTAGTTCCAACCTGAACAATCACAAACTAAAAAGGCATGAGTGAGGGTAAAAACCTGAAATCACTGAACAGGTAATATACTGCAGGGTAATTCTCCCTGATAGTAGCTTAAGAAAAAAAAAAGTCAAAGTCAAATTGCAGCCTGTGAACGGCTGTGCAGAGTAGCTGCAATAGTAAATGCACAAGTCAGAGAGCGGTACCTGTAAAGATAATGCAATGCAAAGTCTTCACTCTAGTAAGCGGTGCAGGTTAAAATAGCGCTTTTTGCTCCAGCGCTTGGAAAAAGAGGGGGGGGTTTGTACACTGGGGTATAGACGTGTTACAGGGCCTGCCCCGGCCAGTGGCAGCCTCCTGTCAGTGTACCTCCAGCTGTGGAGCAGACGTGAGCGGCCTCTCGTGCTCCCGGCGTCTGTGAGCTGCTCCAGGTATACAGGACCTTCGTGATGTGAGTCAACACATGACCACGTCAGTTTCACTTGCTGGTGGTTGCGACGGGGACCAATTGACTTTCCAACATGTTTCAAAGACTAACTGTCTTCTTCCTCAGGGATCCCTGTAACTCGTCTATACCCCAGTGTACAAAACCCCCCCCTCTTTTTCCAAGTGCTGGAGCAAAAAGCGCTATTTTAACCTGCACCGCTTACTGGAGTGAAGACTTCGCATCGCATTATCTTTACAGGTACCGCTCTCTGACTTCTGCATTTACTATTGCGGCTACTCTGCACAGCCGTTCACAGGCTGCAATTTGAACTTATTTTTTATTTTTTTTTTTAGCTACTATCAGGGAGAATTACCCTGCAGTATATTACCTGTTCAGTGATTTCAGGTTTTTACCCTCACTCATGCCTTTTTAGTTTGTGATTGTTCAGGTTGGAACTAAGATTGCCACCAGCATCTATATATATTCTTTTTCCCTTAAGCACTTCTTCTGAGGTCTTACAATTGACTATTACCAATTGCTATTTTCTCGCTATTATCCAGCTACATAAAGAGCACTTATAAGGCTGGTTTCATATTCGCGTTAAAACAACGCTGCGCCCTGCGTCGGTAAGCCCCGCCCCGATCCGGCTCCCTGTCCGCCCCATCCGGGATCACCGCCTACTTTCGCATTTGCACGCATGCGATCGGCGCACCCTATCTTTAGCATAGGGTGCGCAGATCATGCGCTGCCAGTGTGAAAGTAGCGTGCTGCGCACTTTTGACGGTGCGCCGTGCGCCCCGAAATGCAACATGCTGCATTTCGGCGCGCACGGCGCACCGTCAAAAGTGCGCAGCACGCTACTTTCACACTGGCAGCGCATGATCTGCGCACCCTATGCTAAAGATAGGGTGCGCCGATCGCATGCGTGCAAATGCGAAAGTAGGCGGTGATCCCGGATGGGGCGGGCAGGGAGCCGGATCGGGGCGGGGCTTAATGACGCAGGGCGCAGCGTTGTTTTAACGCGAATGTGAAACCAGCCTAAGAGGTTTTTTTTTTTTTCTATAACCACCCAATTTAGATTTCCCTCTTCTTTGAGTGTTCCAAGCGCACACTAATATTATTAGTTATTTTACCTTATTTCTTTGACACCCTTGTGACAGGTGTCTTAGTGTTTGCTGCTGGAATTACACTCATACACAAGCGCCACTGAATCTCCATATATATATATATATATATATATAAATATATACAGTGGGTACGGAAAGTATTCTGACCCCTTTACATTTTTCACTCTTTGTTTCATTGCAGCCATTTCGTGGATTCACAAAAGTTTTTTTTCTGATTAATGTACACTCTGTACCCCGTCTTGACTGAAAAAGGACAGAAATGTAGACATTTTTGCAAATTTATTAAAAAAGAATAAAATGAAACATCACATGGTCATAAGTATTCAAATCCTTTGCTCAGACACTCATATTAAAGTCACATGCCATCCATTTCCTTGTGGTCTTCCTTAAGATGGTTCTACTCTCTCATTGGAGTCCAGCTGTGTTTATTTAAAATGATAGGACTTTATTTGTAAAGGCACATACCTGTCTATATAAGAGCTCACAGCTCACAGTTAATGTCAGACCAAATGAGAATCATGAGGTCAAAGGAACTGGCCAAGGAGCTCAGAGACAGAATTTTGAAAAGGCACAGATCTGGCCAAGGTTTCAAAAGAATTTCTGCAGTACTCAAGGTTCCTAAGAGCACAGTGGCCTCCATAATCCTTAAATGGAAGAGGTTTGGGACCACCAGAAGTCTTTGTAGACCTGGCCATGCAGCCAAACTGAGCAATCGTGGGAGAAGAGCCTTGGTGAAAGAGGTAAAGAAGAACCCCAAGATCATGTGGCTAAATTTCACAGATGCAGTAGGGAGATGAGAGAAAGTTCCACAAAGACAACTATCACTGCAGACCTCCACCAGTCGTGCCTTTATGGCAGAGTGGCCCAATCGAAGCCTCTCCTCAGTGAATGACATATGTAAACCCGCGTATAGTTTGCTTAAAAAAACACATGAAGGACTCGCAGACTATGAGAAATAAGATTCTCTGCTCTGATTAGACAAAGATAGAACTTTTTGGTGATAATTCTAAGTGGTATTTATGGAGAAAACTAGGCACTGCTCATTACATGCCCAATACAATCCCAACAGTGAAACATGGTGGTGGGAGCATCATGCTATGGGGGTCTTATTCAGCTGCAGGGACAGGACAACTGGTTGCAATTGAAGGAAACATGAATATGGCCAAGTACTGAGATATCCTGGATGAAAACCTCTTCCAGAGTGCTCTGGACCTCAGACTTGGCTGAAAGTTTACCTTCCAACAAGACAATGACCCTAAGCACACAGTTAAAATAACAAAGGAGAGGCTTCAGAATAACTCCATGGCCATTCTTGACTGGCCCAGCCAGAGCCATGACTTTAACCCTATTGAGCATCTCTGGAGAGACCTGAAAATGGCTGTCCACCAACGTTCACCATCCAACCTGACACCACTGGAGAGGACCTGCAAGGAAGAATGGCAGAGGATCCCCAAATCCAGGTATGAAAAACTTGTTGCATCATTCCCAAGGAGATTCATGGCTGTGCTAGCTCAAAAGGATGCTTCTACTGAATACTGAGCAAAGGGTCTGAATAATTATGACCATGTGATATTTCAGGTTTTTTTCTTAGTAAACTTGCAAAAATTTGAACATGCCTGCTTTTTCCAGTCAAGATGGGGTGCAGAGTGTACATTAATGAGAAAAAATGAACATTTTTAAATTTACCAAATGGCTGCAATGAAACAAAGAGTGAGAAATTTTAAGAGGTCTGAATACTTTCTGTACCCAATATATATATATATATATATATACTGTATATATATATGTGAACAACGACAAAGCAAAGTCCAGCAATAACGTGAGCAATCCAGCAATCCAGGATACTGTTAAAAAATTTTTTCTTTCTTTTTATTCATAAATCCATTAAAATGCAATGGTCCAAGCAGTTCAAAACAGCAATAACGCAGGAAAGTAGTGCAGATAGGACACGCGTTTCAGCGGTAGAACCCGCCTTCTTCACGGTCCAGAATCTGATTCTGGACCGTGAAGAAGGCGGGTTCTACCGCTGAAACGCGTGTCCTATCTGCACTACTTTCCTGCGTTATTGCTGTTTTGAACTGCTTGGACCATTGCATTTTAATGGATTTATGAATAAAAAGAAAGAAAAATTTTTTTAACAGCATCCTGGATTGCTCACGTTATTGCTGGACTTTGCTTTGTCGTTGTTCACATTTGTATGGATGGACTCCTACATCCAGATCCGGGCACAATGGAGTTAACGAGGTCAGCTGAGGTTCCAGGTGGTTCACAGGAGTGAGCTGGTCTACATTGTTGGATATATATATATATATATATATAGACACACACACATATAGCTGCAGTCAGTACTAGCAGTTGAGGTGGAGGGCAGGCAAATTTCATAAAGCCCCCACTCTCTTTGGGGCCCCAGCATTTCTATTCCAAAGATAAAACTGCTTAAGGACCTTTGGTGACATCACAGTCATTGTATCATTATATAACCAGAAAATTTTTAACTGCAGAAATCTAGAGGAACTAAAGAAGAGACAGGCTGGTATACAGGGCCAACATTGGGTGGAAGGAGGGGCAAGCTGGGCAATTTCTCAGAGCTCCCACTCTTTTAGGGGTACCCAGCATCTCTATACTGAGGGTAATATTGCTTATGAACCTTTGCTGACATCACTGTCATTTGAACATGATGTCACCAAAGGTCCTTTAACTGCAGAAGTCTAGAAGAAATGGAGAGGAGACAGGCTGGTATGTACCCTATGTGCAGAGTGTGCATATTAACATGTGAATGTTGCAGTGTGTTTGTTTGTGTGTATACATGTGTGTGTGTGATGATAGGACTAGGATTGTTTGTATTATTGTTAATGGAAAACAAAATAAGACACCTCCTGAAAATAAGCCCTAACCCATCTTTTGAGGCAAAAAATAATATGACAGCCTTATTTTTGAAGAATATATATATATATATATATATATATATATATATATATATATCTCCACTGCTCAAAAAAATAAAGGCAACACTAAACAATACAATGTATTGTGAAGAGAAAGAAAAAATAGCATGGCACTCACCGTTCATGTGAATCAAATCACTTTATTTCACATACACAAGGCATCGGCATAGGCACGGGAGCAATGTGCTGGAAGACGGACACATTCCAGCACATTGCTCCTGTGCCTATGCCGATGCCTTGTGTATGTGAAATAAAGTGATTGCCATCCTATTTTTTCTTTCTCTTCACAATGAAATGTTCTGTTTTTCAACATGGGATTGAGCACCCGTTCCAAGTGGGATTAAGGTTTTTTTTATTAATGTGAAAAATATATGTGCAGACATCCAGGGTATTTTTCCACACAACGGTGCCGGATATCTATTTTCTCAATTTGTGGACAATACAATGTATTGTTTAGTGTTCCCTTTATTTTTTGAGCAGTATACAGTGGGGAAAAAAAGTATTTAGTCAGTCAGCAATAGTGCAAGTTCCACCACTTAAAAATATGAGAGGCGTCTGTAATTTACATCATAGGTAGACCTCAACTATGGGAGACAAACTGAGAAAAAAAAATCCAGAAAATCACATTGTCTGTTTTTGTTTCATTTTATTTGCATATTATGGTGGAAAATAAGTATTTGGTCAGAAACAAGCAATCAAGATTTCTGGCTCTCACAGACCTGTAACTTCTTCTTTAAGAGTCTCCTCTTTCCTCCACTCATTACCTGTAGTAATGGCACCTGTTTAAACTTGTTATCAGTATAAAAAGACACCTGTGCACACCCTCAAACAGTCTGACTCCAAACTCCACTATGGTGAAGACCAAAGAGCTGTCAAAGGACACCAGAAACAAAATTGTAGCCCTGCACCATGCTGGGAAGACTGAATCTGCAATAGCCAACCAGCTTGGAGTGAAGAAATCAACTGTGGGAGCAATAATTAGAAAATGGAAGACATACAAGACCACTGATAATCTCCCTCGATCTGGTGCTCCACGCAAAATCCCACCCCGTGGGGTCAGAATGATCACAAGAACGGTGAGCAAAAATCCCAGAACCACGCGGGGGGACCTAGTGAATGAACTGCAGAGAGCTGGGACCAATGTAACAAGGCCTACCATAAGTAACACACTACGCCACCATGGACTCAGATCCTGCAGTGCCAGACGTGTCCCACTGCTTAAGCCTGTACATGTCCGGGCCCGTCTGAAGTTTGCTAGAGAGCATTTGGATGATCCAGAGGAGTTTTGGGAGAATGTCCTATGGTCTGATGAAACCAAACTGGAACTGTTTGGTAGAAACACAACTTGTCGTGTTTGGAGGAAAAAGAATACTGAGTTGCATCCATCATACACCATACCTACTGTAAAGCATGGTGGTGGAAACATCATGCTTTGGGGCTGTTTCTCTGCAAAGGGGCCAGGACGACTGATCCGGGTACATGAAAGAATGAATGGGGCCATGTATCGTGAGATTTTGAGTGCAAACCTCCTTCCATCAGCAAGGGCATTGAAGATGAAACGTGGCTGGGTCTTTCAACATGACAATGATCCAAAGCAAACCGCCAGGGCAACAAAGGAGTGGCTTCGTAAGAAGCATTTCAAGGTCCTGGAGTGGCCTAGCCAGTCTCCAGATCTCAACCCTATAGAAAACCTTTGGAGGGAGTTGAAAGTCCGTGTTGCCAAGCGAAAAGCCAAAAACATCACTGCTCTAGAGGAGATCTGCATGGAGGAATGGGCCAACATACCAACAACAGTGTGTGGCAACCTTGTGAAGACTTACAGAAAACGTTTGACCTCTGTCATTGCCAACAAAGGATATATCACAAAGTATTGAGATGAAATTTTGTTTCTGACCAAATACTTATTTTCCACCATAATATGCAAATAAAATGAAAAAAAAACAGACAATGTGATTTTCTGGATTTTTTTTTCTCAGTTTGTCTCCCATAGTTGAGGTCTACCTATGATGTAAATTACAGACGCCTCTCATCTTTTTAAGTGGTGGAACTTGCACTATTGCTGACTGACTAAATACTTTTTTTCCCCACTGTATATATAGAAAAGACGGGTCACCGTCGAAACGTCGCCATCCGAGGATCAGTAAAGTGTTAGGCTTCAGGTTTCTGCGTCTGCTCTGCTGGAATCCAAAGCCTCACATTCTGCGGTCTCCTGCTGTCTATCTACTGCAGAGAAGATTACTTTGCAGCAGACCGCTCCAGAGAGTAAGTTCCTCTGTGTTCATACTGGGCATGCTCATGAGACGATCTCCCATAGGAGATCGGGAGTCATGTGCCTAGGTCCTGCTTCAGATCTCATTGGTCCATCTCGGAGATCGGGAAGGTCCCGCACGGCTATAAAAAACGTGCATGACCGTTCGGCCATGCACTAGTATAGACTATACTTGCTATGTGTGAATGGTGACGGATGTATGATTCTGGTGACTGACTTATTAAGAAACCCCTTGCGTCTGATATTACGCGTGTGGATAGGGAATTAGTTTAGCAGTCAGCGCCAGTCAGTGGCAAGCCTTAGGCCACTGTGCACACCGCACCTCTGCGCTAGCGTCCGACATTGCGCCTGCTTTGTAGCTGTGTCGTCCTGCGGCAGTGTCCTACGCCGCGCTGCAGTTGCAGCCCTTCTTGGCACTCGCAGTAACGACGCCGCACACACGGTAGGTCTAGACGAATGCAGCTCCTCTGTCTTAGGTCCTGCTACTGTGACCAGATACCGTGTGTGCATTTACCTGAGGCCTGTGTTACTAACAGGCTCAGTGTTTTTGTATGTTTATGTTGCGGCGCCTCTGTGTGTGAACAGAGCCCGCTTTGCGTACTTCGGGTGAAGTCTAACCCGTGCGCATTATGCCACCATATTGCTTGTCTGTCATTACCTAGCAGCGGTGTAACATCTACTGCATGGTGGACCCCAAGCGGCGAACGCACTTTATTATTTATTTTTATTTAGTGCGTTCCGCCATTGCTAACAGTAAAGTATCCACTTTTTTCACATTTAATTTGGAGTGCTGCCTATTTTTCTTGAGATATATATATATATATATATATATATATATTGTGAGAATCATGTGGGAATGGTGGATGAGGGCAGGTATATCTCACCCAGATTCCTTTCCTATGTGGCCTAGTCTGGTCAGTATCGCACCTGCTTACTAATGAATAATGGGAGGTGGATATAAAAGGATGCCAGGTGGTTGTGTGAGTGTCTCAGCCTGGGAACACAGAGAGCCTGTCTGTGTGAGAGACACACGTGAGTGGAAGCAGTGCCCACTGCAACTGTGGTTTGGCTGGACGGGAGAAGCCCGCCAGTTGGTAGTTAGGTGGTACCTTGTTTAGTTAGTGCCGGACAGGCAAGGATTTGTTTTATGTTTTATTTCTTTATGCATTGCTTTCACCATTAATAAACCTGGCCCAGTGTCAGTTATACCCGAATCCCAGCTCTGCGCCTGAGTTTCATGCTGAACGCACGTGACCTTTGACCCCAGCAAAGGCGATCCCGGAGTGTTTTATCACATTGTGGTGGAGAATGCGGGCATCACATTGCAAGCATGAGCATGGAGGATGTGGTGAAAGCGCTGGTACAGTCCACCGCTGTCCAGCAAGAAGCTAATCGGGTGATGATGGCCCAGCTGAAGGAGTTGGTGGACATGACAGCTACCGATCGTTCGCTTCTCCAGCAGGTGGCGCAGCGCCTGGCAAGCCTACATGAGGTTAACCTGGAAGCCGAGTCGAGAGAGATTCACGTGAGTCGGTACTGGCAGAAGATGACGACCGAAGATGACGTCGAGGCATACCTGACCATGTTTGAACGGACGGCGGTGCGAGAAAAATGGCCGAAGGCACGATGGGCCGGCCTGATTGCCCCGTTTCTTTCCGGTGAGGCCCTAAAGGCTTATTATGACTTAGAGCCTGAAGCTGCGCAGGACTTTGACAAACTGAAAGCCGAGATCTTGGCCCGGCTGGGAGTGACGACCGCTGTCCGTGCACAGAGAGTGCATCAATGGACTTATCAGCCGGATAAACCACCGAGGTCACAGATGTTCGACCTGATCCATGTGACGAAGAAGTGTCTACAACCCGAGGTGCTGACAGCGCCAGAGATAATCCAGAGAGTCGTCATGGACAAGTATCTGAGAGCTCTACCGCCAGCCCTGAGGAAGTGGGTAAGCCATGGAAATTCTACAACGGCAGATCAACTGGTGGATCTGGTTGAACGTTACTCCGTGGCGGAAGGACTCCGAGACGACGCTACCCCACCTCGTTCTTCATCATCTCCACGTGGAACCGGTAAGATTGTTCCAGGGAGTAGGGGAGATGGAAAAATCCCTAAGACAGTGGGGGAGGAAAACGGGACTGCCCGCACTGCGAGGCCGAGAGTAATGAACTATGGTCTAAGCAAGGGGCCCGTTAGGTGTTTCCGCTGCCAAGAGATGGGACACATTGTTGCGAACTGTCCGCTCACTACTGAACCCATGCAGTGCAACGTCACAGACTCTAAAAACCGCATGTCTATGGTTGCACGGGTAGTGAGTGTGAATGCTGGTCAAAAGGAGGTGGAAAAACACTTGTGTGATTTAACTGTTGATGGAAAAAATGTGGTGGCATTGTTAGACTCGGGAAGTGTGGTGACTCTGGTGAAGGCCAGTCTGGTGTCAGCCCCGACTGGACCATCAGACAAATTTTCTGTAACGTGTGTGCATGGAGACACCTGTTCGTACCTCACCACGGTCATATGCATTACTACTTCCTATGGGTCTGTGCAACATAAAGTGGGACTCGTCCCGGCGTTATTGCATGATGTTATCCTGGGCCGGGATTTTCCCCACTTCTGGCAATTGTGGGAGAATCAGTTGATACCCCAGGGTAATAATGTACATGATTCTTCTCCCCGGGCGCGTGTGGGTCCCGAACCCCTGGAAGAGGTCTCCCCGGAAGACTCGGGGGAAGAGTCTGCTGGAAATGACTCAGCAACCGCAGTATGCCATCAGGTGACCTACAAAAGGAATGGCAGCTGGAGTGAAGTGCACAGCAAGAACAGTTCGTAACAGGCTCCATAAGGAAGGACTCAAGTCATGTAAAGGTAGAATAAAGCCTTTCATCAATGAGAAGCAAAGGAGAGCCAGGCTGAAGTTTGCCAAAGACCTTAAGTATTGGACCATAGATGACTGGAGTAAAGTAATCTTCTCCCTCTGTACAAATCACTCGTCAGACCACACTTGGAGTATTGTGTGCAATTTTGGACGCCGGTGCTCAAGAAAGACATTACTGAACTTGAAAGGGTTCAAAGGCGGGCTACTAAAATGATTAATGGAGTTGGTTCACTACAATACCCAGAAAGGTTATCAAAATTAGGTCTATTTACTTTAGAAAAGAGAAGACTTAGGGGAGACCAAATATATATGTACAAGTATATCAGAGGGCAATACAGAGATCTCTCCAATGAACTGTTTGTACCAAGGACTGTGACAAGAACAAGGGGACATTCTCTTCGTTTGGTGGAAAGACAATTTCTGCACCAGCATAGAAGAGGGTTCTTCACGGTAAGAGCAGTGAGGCTCTGGAATTCTCTTCCTGAGGAAGTGGTCATGGCCAACTCACTGAATGAATTTAAGAAAGGAATGGATGCTTGTCTTGTGAGTAACAGTATAGAAGGTTACGAATAACAGAACATTATAGGTAGATGGCTGACCCAGCTTAGGGGAAGGAATTTTTTTCCCTATGGAGAAAATTGGCTTCTACTCTGTGGGTTTTTTGCCTTCCCCAGGATCCACAATGCAGAACAGCTGCACTAAAAATAGACTGAACTAGATGGATATAAGGTCTTCCTTCAGCCTTCAAAACTATGTTACTATGTTACTATGAGGAGTCTAATTTTCAGCATTGCCCAACATGTGGTCGTTTATTGGTTAGACGGAGACCTGGAGATGCGTACAAGCCACAGTGTCTTGCACCCACTGTGAAATTTGGTGGACAATAGGTGATGATCTGGGGATGCTTCAGCAAGGCTGGAATTGGGCAGGTTAATCTTTGCGAATGACGTATGAAGCAAGCTGCACACAATGTTTCCTGGAAAAACAGTTGATTCCTTCTGCTCAGGCAATGTTCCCCAACTCTGAGGACCAGTTTTTCCTGCAGGACAATGCGCCATGCCACACAGCTAGGTCAATCATTGTGTGGATGAAGGACAACCACATCAAATGCCTGTCATGGCCAGCCCAATATCCAGACCTGAACCCCATTGAAAACCTCTGGAATGTAATCAAAAGGAAGATGGATAGTCACAAGCCATCAAACAAAGAAGAACTGCTTTAATTTTTGCGCCAGGAGCAGTGTGAAAATATTGATTTCTGAACTCTTCCTGAGTTAAAACATTAGTATGGTTGATTCTAAATGATTATGCACTTGTTTTCTTAGCATTATTTGAGGTCGACAGGCAATACAAAATGTAGTGCTTGGACATTCAAAGACATGGTGTCATTAGTTTATAGAGTAAAAAGAGCAATTTACATTTTACTTAAAAATATACCTATAAAAAGAAAAATCAGGCAAACTAAAAATTTTGCAGTGGTCTCCTAATTTTTGCCAGAGCTGTGTATGTATATATATATATATATATATATATATATAAAGCTCAATGTGGATGTGTGTGTGTGTCCAGGATTGGCATCCACACCGTCGCAGCTACAGCCACAAAATTTTGCACGGTCACACATCTGGACCCCGAGAGCGTCATAGGCTATGTTGTGAGGTGAAATTTTAACCCTGCGCATTAACATTCACCAAACAATTTTGCCCCTATCTACATAATGGAGGAAAAGTAATTGGACAATTGATTCCAATGCTATTTCATGGACAGGTGTGGGCAATCCCTTCGTTATGTCATTCTCAATTAAGCAGATAAAAGGCCTTGAGTTGATTTGAGGTGTGGTGCTTGCATTTGGAAGGTTTTGCTGTGAAGGAAACAAGCGGTCAAAGGAGCTTTCCATGCAGGTGAAACAAGCCATCCTTAAGCTGCAAAACAGAAAAAACCCATCCCAGAAAAAAAGAAAGAAAGAAAGAAAGAAAGAAAGAAAGAAAGAAAGAAAGAAAGCAAGCACTGGTGAACTTATCAATGCAAAAAGACCTGGGCGCCGGAAGACAACAGTGGTGGATGATCACAGAATAATCTCCATGGTGAAGAGAAACCCCTTCACAACAGCCAATCAAGCGAACAACACTCTCCAGGGGGTAGGCGTATCAATATACAAATCTACCATAAAGAGAAGACTGCATGAAACTAAATACAGAGGGTTCACTGCACAGTGCAAGCCACTCATAAGCATCAAGAATAAAAAGGCTAGACTGGACTTTGGTAAAAAACATCTAAAAAAAGCCAGCACAGTTCTGGAAGAACATTCTTTGGACAGATGAAACCAAGATCAACCTCTACCAGAATGATGGAAAGAGAAAATTATGGCGAAGGCGTGGTACAGCTCATGATCCAAAGCATACCACATCATCTGTAAAACACGGCGGAGGCAGTGTGATGGCTTGGGGCATGCATGGCTGCCAGTGGCACTGGGTCACTAGTGTTTATTGATGATGTGACACAGGACAGAAGCAGCTGAATGAATTCTGAGGTATTCAGAGCCATACTGTGTGCTCAGATCCAGCCAAATGCAGCCAAACTGGTTGGTCGTCGTTTGATACTACAGATGGACAATGACCCAAAACATAAATCCAAAGCAACCCAGGAGTTTATTAAAGCAAAGAAGTGGAATATTCTTGAATGGCCAAGTCAGTCACCTGATCTCAACCCAATTGAGCATGCATTTCACTTGTTAAAGACTAAACTTCAGACAGAAAGGCCCACAAACAAACAGCAACTGAAAACCACCGCAGTGAAGGCCTGGCAGAGCATCAAAAAGGAGGAAACACAGCGTCTGGTGATGTCCATGAGTTCAAGACTTCAGGCAGTCATTGCCAACAAAGGGTTTTCAACCAAGTACTAGAAATGAACATTTTATTTACAATTATTTAATCTGTCCAATTACTTTTGTTCCCTTTAACAACAGGATGGCACGTGTTAAGGAGCTGAAACTCCTAAACCCTTCATCCAATTTTAATGTGGATACCCTCAAATGAAAGCTGAAAGTCTGAACTTCAGCTACATCTGAATTGTTTTGTTTAAAATTCATTGTGGTAAAGTCTAGAACCAAAATTAGAAAAAGGTTGTCTCTGTCCAAATATATATGGACCTAAATGTATTCTTATCATTTCTATGGTGTTATCATCCTTCTGTAAAGCTGGAAATAACACAATTTATTACCGTGCCAACACTGACCACCCTCTGACACAGACTGCAGGGGGAGCCTAGTATCACACAGGATAGGATTAGATACACAGCTCAGCAGTCGGTATCACACAGGATAGGATTAGATACACGGTTCAGCAGTCAGTATCACACAGGATAGGATTAGATACACGGTTCAGCAGTCAGTATCACACAGGATAGGATTAGATACACAGCTCAGCATTCAGTATCACACAGAATAGGATTAGATACACAGCTCAGCAGGCAGTATCACACAGGAGAGGATTAGACACATGGCTTAGCAGGCAGTATCATGCAGGATAGGATTAGATACACAGCTCAGCAGTCAGTATCACACAGGATAGGATTTGATACACAGCTCAGCAGTCAGTATCACACAGGATAGGAATAGATACATGGCTCAGCAGACAGTATCACACAGGATAGGATTAGATACGCAGCTCAGCACACAGTATCACACAGAATAGTATTAGATACACAGCTCAGCAGACAGTATCAGACAGAATAGGATTAGATACACGGCTCAGCAGTCAGTATCACACAGGATAGGATTAGATGCACGGTTTTTATGTGCAATATAATCATTATAATTTGTTGTAACTAACCACAGTTGGTTACTATGCCCGGGCAGCGCCGGGCTCTTCAGCTAATATATATATATATATATATATATTTACTCTTCTTTAGGAAAATAGAAGAAATGTTTCTTCAACAATTAGAAAAGCAGTAAAGTTTTTGGCTCTTGCAAACAAAATGCTTAAAATCTCTATATAAATTTTAACTTTAGGATCTAATTTTAAAGTAACTTATTGTTTTCTGTGCCCAACCATCAACTAAATTGAATGTTGCAGGTTTAAGATCCTCACCTTTTATTATTAGTAATGTGACCCTTCCCATTGTCTCATCACTGGTTCATAACTTAATAAGAGCTCCATTAGAACAAACCATAAAAGAAGCATCTGCATCTAATGCTTTATTAGTTTCTGGCAAAGAACAAGAAGATTGGCTTATTTGCAGATGATGCGTTTATCTTAAACACAAAGAATGTTTAATCATTCTGCATGCATATTGCATTGTTCATAGTTTAATGAATTTCCTTACAATGGATTAAGATAAGCTCTATAAAATTGTATGAGTGGATTTTGATTCAGTCATTTTAAAAAAGGCTTTCTTAAACATAGAGCTCGAAAAATTTAATCTTTTAAAGCTTTGACATTAGCCTCCTCAAGCTACTATAAAGCATATTTGACAGTATGAATAAGTGTTTTGGGCATATGAGTATAAAAATAATTTCAGTAAAATATGAAAATAATGGTAGTAATGTACAGTAATAGTGGGAAAAAGATTATAATAAGATAACAATATGTTTTACTATTTGAAGCATGTGTATACAATCAGGGATTTAAATAGTCTTTTCGGGACTAAAACAATGGTGTCCCACCCTTAGGACTCTTAGAATATTTTCTGGTCACCAGAACAAAGATAGCACAGGGCTTTATAGATTGTTGTAACCACAGCACTGATACACTGTAGACTCAGCTGTCAGTTAGTGCCGGTATGCGGCTACAGCCAGCGCTCACTTAATACTGAGCGGTAACTAAAGCCACGCCTTTTTGACTGAAAGTCTGAGGTTGCAGGGAAGACAAAAGTTAGTACTTCCTAGCAGCTGGGCTTTCAGTGCACCAGCCACACAGTTTTAGAATACTAAGAAGCTGTACAGTAGATTAACCCTATAACTGTAGGTTAATAGCTTTTCTTGGCCTGGTCAGTTTCCGTTAATCACTTTTCCTGACGTGCATAAATTTTAGGGCTCATGTAATCCAGATGGAGCCTGTATAGCAGTGAACTGAGGTTCTGCATTTCCTTAGTATGGTGCAGAAATTCCTGCACCCATTGATGTATAGGCTTTTCTGAGTATCATATCTACCATACATTGAAGTGTAAACTAACAGAAAATAATGCCATATGATTTTGAAAACCCACAGAGATATAATAAAAGCCCAATGGACCACTATCGAAACCCTATTGTGACTCAATGCAAAAAGAGCTGTGATATGGCAATGTGCTTGGGTCCATTGTGCATATATTTAAATGTATTATCTGCAACCTTGGTGCATAGATTTACATTTATCAACATATGCATTTTGTTGAGCTGCTGATGCTCACAGTTTGCCTAGGTGTATCAGGAATATGTCATCATTCTGATGATCTTCAAGAAACAAACATTGATAACATATACATAGAGCATAGGTGTCAATAAATCACCCCAAAAAATAACACATGTCCACAGTCTACTCCTTACTTATGTCTAAAACAGGCAGAATATATTTTCTGTGTAGCTGAGACCCCTATGTAAAGACCTGTATTATTTGGACATGGTTCTAATTCTGACTGAAAATGTCCTTTCATCTTCTGGCATATTTCTGACATCAACAAACCAATCTGAAACGACGTTCCTTAATCTTGTATCTTCTTTGATTACAAAATTAGGAGTAGATTTATTATTGCGTATTTTTTATATGGGTTCTAAAAAATGAGACGCTCAACAATTTTCTACTAAGCAGGGTTCTCTTGTTGATAATAAGGCCATCTGCCACACTAAATATGTTCTCAGTGTGAGTTCTCGGTAATGGGAAAGTCTTTAAAGATGAAAGTCATTTACCTTAGTTCATCTGTTCTTATTCACTATTGGCAAATGTTTTATTATACTGTATACGAATAAGTCTTATTTGTTAGTTTGCGAGTTTATGTGAATACATTTTTTTCCCTCTATCACACTTGCTTTGCGTTTTGATTTATGGCATTACAATAACTAGTATTTGTGTAATAATAGGTCTAACAATTTGCCTGTTTAATTCCAGTTTTCCTTTAGATTGCCAATTATATTTAGGAATTTTCTTATTATTTTATTGTTTTTTCCACACTCTAAATCATAAGATAGACACACATTGCATTCACATATGACCTCTCAGCGTTTTCATGCTTATCTGAAAAAGTTTCAACACCAGAGCTAAAGGTGCCCATAATTCCTTAACAGCTGTTGGCCTGAGACTCATTCAGTTGGCAGCTACTATGGTCATCCAAACTCACCCACCTCTATGGTCAGCAGAGAGGGTTAAATTTGTCTAAAAGTGACAGGCAAGTTTAAAAAATATAAAAGGTATAGCTCTAATTTCCACTCTACTGAAAAATTATAATTATCTTGGAGTAGAGATGAGCAACTTTGCCTTTTTTGGGGTCAAGTCGGGTTTCATGAAACCAGACATTCTTAAAAGTCGGGTTGAAAGAAATCGGCCAACTATAGGGAAAAGTCGGGGTCCAACTGAAACACGAAACCCAATGCAAGTCAATGGGGAAGCAAAGTCGGCAGGGAGTGGAGGACAGTAAACACACTTACATTGCCCATTTCAATGCCAACCACATCAATTCTTATTACTTAAGCTTGTCAACCTTAATTTGCTTTAAGGTTGCTGGCGCCAGGTTTTCGTGTGCCCTGGGCCAAAGAGTGTCAGTGCACCCTTTTAACACATACCACAATTCATAATGCTCCGATACGGCACAGAAATATAGGTATAGCACAATGAAAAATACTTCACTGCTTACATGACATGACTGATATCTATTTTAAATTCTACAATAGCTCAAAAAACGGACAGTATATTACTCCATACAGTATTATGGCCACCACCTAGTGTGCCATACAGAATAATGAGCCCCATATATTTCTCCATACAGAATAATTGGTCCCATATAATGCTCCATACAGTATATGATGAGCTCCACATAATGCTACAGTATATGTTGGTCCCCATGGATGATGCTCCACTGTCTTATGGGCCCAAATAATGCTCCATATATAATGGGCCCCATTTCTAATGCTCCAGTGTATAATGGGCCCCGTAAATGCTGCTCCAGTGTCTGATGTCCCCCAATTGGAATGCTCCAGTATATGTTGGTCCCCATGGACGATGCTCCAGTGTGTTATGGGCCCAAATAATGCTCCATATATAATGGGCCCCATTTCTAATCCTCCAGTGTATAATGGGCCCCGTAAATGCTGCTCCAGTGTCTGATGTCCCCATTTGGGATGCTCCAGTATATGATGGGCCAAATGGATGATGCTCCAGTGTATGATGGGCCCCATATATCATTCTCCAGTGTATATCGCTCCCCAAAAAATGCTCCCAGCATTTAAAAAAAATTAAATACCTCTCCTCGCTGGGCACTGCTCTACTCTGGAATCCTCAGCATTGCCATCTTCAAGCTCTCTGCACTTGTACTGTTTCGGTAGAGGGCATACAGACGTGATGTCATGGGGGCCCACTCATGGGTGACGGCACTGGCACAAGGCCCCTCATAGTATGACGGTACGTCTGACGGCAAGTGGGCCCTCCCACCGGCAGAGACACTTTTGCTTACTATGAGGGGCCCTGTGCCACTGCCGTCACCCACGAGTATGACCCCTCCACCTGCTCAGTGAACCGGCACTTTCATCTGCACCTTCCTCTGTGTCACCGTCTAAGGTGGTATAGTATGCGAGAAGGGGCACCTGAGTTTCATCAGTGTCACATTCTGGTTCTGTAGAGTGCGAGGGGAATGTAGTGCTGTGGGTGAATATACCAGCAGAATCATCTAGCAGTGGCTGTACATCAGTGCACTCCATCTCTGATTCATGTTGGACTGGGGAATTCAGAATTTCACTTGATAACACAGGCATGGCATGTGAAAAGAGCTCCATGGAGTAATCTGAAGTGTGGGCTGCCGCATCCTTCACTTTTGGTGGGGGTGAAGGAGACAAGGAAACGGGTGGTTCCTGACCAGAAGCCTGCACTGACGACTCAGTGCTTGCATTTTTTTAAGCTTCAGAAGAGGAGGCGATAGAGCTGGAGGCTGTTTCGGCAATGTAAGGCAATACCAGTTCCTGATGCTCCGGCTTTAAAAGCAGTTTACCTACTCCCAGAAAAGGGAGCCTTAAAGGCCTTCTTGTGCCAGACGATGACACAGGCTCAACACCTCCTGCCTTAGCTGCTATTGTGCTTTTGGAACTACCAGCAGATGCACCACCACCACCACCATCAGTACCAGCTGGCCCCCCACACCCATGTCCACGGCCTCTTCCACCATACTAAATAATTTTTGTGAAAATGGACTCAAAATATCATCAGATATATGGTACTATTTCAGAAGTGGACAGCTCTATACAGTCTAGGGATAATTGTAAATCTCCGTATATATTTCAAGAGTCAGACACAGACATTCACAGGCTCAGCATGGATTAGACAATAATATAAAAATTTGCAAAAGTGTACAGTATCGCTAGATACAAGGTATATATAGTATAGTTTAAACATACTGAATCTCTGTATACATTTCAGGATGCAAACACAGACGCTCCCAGGCCCAGTATGGATCAGACAACTATATAGAAAGTTGAGAAAAGATACTATGGTGCCCCTGAGGGTACGGTCGCCACAGAGGTACTGCACCTCATCCAAAGGCGTGGTATCCCACCCTCAGGTAAGGAGGGATCACCACTCAGGACTCCTAACCCTGCACTCAGTACACACACTAGTTAGTCAGTGCTTTCTAGGTGTACCCGGCAGGAGGATGGCCTCATCTCAGACTGACTAGGAAAGGGTGTTGGGGGTTAGTGTGGAAGGTAGGTAGAGTGGGAGGAGTTTAGGTAGTGGAGTGATTGTGGGCATCCAATCAGAGAGAGCAAGGTGACAGTTGGCGGGTGGAGCTAGTCTGAGGTAATTGGATCTTTCTAGAGAGTTGTCAGTTGGTGACAGGACAGAGTAAGAGTAGGAATGCTGTGAGAGGGCTGAGGGTCAGAGAAGAGAGAAACATCTTGTCCAAGCTCCTAGACTGGAAGGAAGGGGTCCTTGGGGCACGGGAAGTGCAATAAGCCACCTGTAAAGCCCGTTTCTGGAGAAGGAAGGACCAGGCCTCGTTGGGGAAGGTGGCTCCTGAAGGCAGGGCCGGCATTATGGGCAGGCAGACCAGGCAGTTGCCTAGGGCCCCCGCTCCTCCAGGGGCCCCCAGCCAGCGGCACATCACACAGCCGCAATGGGACCTTTGTGAGGTAGGGGGGCCAGCCTGCCCCCAGCGCCGCCTCCTGCCGCCGCCGCACTGAAGGAGGCAGTGATGGAGGAGATAGCATCAGCTGACGCTCCCTCTCCCATCATTCCCGCTCTGCCTCTGACACAGCGTCATCGTCATCGCGCTCTCACTGTGTGCCAGACAGAGCAGGAGGAGACAGGATCAGCCAACAGCGCGGGCACAAGGAGAAGGTGAGGAGTGTTTTTTTTTAAATCAGTGTGAGTACTGGACTGTGGGGCCACTCTGGGGGGACTATATACCATGCTCGGCTGTATCATACCATGCTGGGGGACTATATACCATGCTGGGCCGTATTATACCATTCTGGGAGGCTATATACCATGCTGGGCTGTATTACACCATTCTGGGGGAGCTATATACCATGCTGGCTGTATTATACCATGCTGTGCTGTATTATACCATTCTGGGGGGGCTATATACCATGCTGGGCTGTATTATACCATGATGGGCTGTATTATACCTTGCTGGGCTGTATTATACCATTCTGGGGGGCTATATACAATGCTGGGCTGTATCATACCATGCTGGGGGGCTATATACCATGCTGGGCTGTATTACACCATTCTCGGGGGGCTATATACCATGCTGGAGGGCTATATACCATGCTGGGCGGTATTATACCATTCTGGGGGGCTATATACCATGCTGGGCTGTATTACACCATTCTGGGGGGCTATATACCATGATGGGCTGTATTATACCGTGCTGAGCTGTATTATACCATTCTGGGGGGGCTATATACCATGCTGGGCTGTATTATACCATGCTGGGCTGTATTATACCATTCTGGGGGGCTATATACCATGCTGGGCTGTATTATCCCGTGCTGAGCTGTATTATACCATTCTGGGGGGGCTATATACCATGCTGGGCTGTAGTATACCTTGCTGGGCTGTATTATACCATTCTGGGGGGCTATATACCATGCTGGGCTGCATTATACCGTGCTGGGCTGTATTATACCATTTTGGGGGGGACTATATACCACGCTGGACTGTATTATACCTTGCTGGGCTGTATCATACCATTCTGGGGGGCTATATATACCATGCTTGGCTGTATTATACCGTGCTGTGCTGTATTATACCATGCTGGACTGTATTATACCTTTCTGGGGGGGGGCTATATACCATGCTGGGCTGTATTATACCATGCTGGGCTGTATTATACCTTTTTGGGGGGCTATATACCATGCTGGGCTGTATTATGCAATGCTGGGGGGGCTATATACCATGCTGGGCTGTATTATACCATGCTGGGCTGTATTATACCTTTTTGGGGGGGCTATATACCATGCTGGGCTGTATTATACCATTCTGGGGGGCTATATACCATGCTGGGCTGTATTATACAATGCTGGGCTGTATTATACCCTGCTGGGGGGGCTATATACCATACTGGGCTGTATTATTCCATTCTGGGTTGCTATATACCATGCTGGGCTGTATTATACCATGCCAGGCTGTATTATACTGTTCTGGGCGGGGGCTATATACCATGCTGGGCTGTATTATTCCATACTGGGCTGCATTATTCCATTCTGGGGGGCTATATACCATGCTGGGCTGTATTATACCATTCTGGGGGGGCTGTATTATACCATTTTGGGGGGGCTGCATTATACCATGGTGGGCTGTATACCATGCTGGACTGTATTATACAGCCCAGCATGGTATACAGCCCAGCATGGTATACAGTCTGTATACCATGGTGGGCTGTATTATACCATGGTGGGCTGTATTATACCATGATGGGCTGTATACCATGGTGGGCTGTGCTGTGTACCACGGTGGGCTGGGCTGTATACCATGTGGTGCTGGGCTATATACTATGTGGTGCTGGGCTATATACTATGCGGCTGTGTTATATACCATGGGGGGTACATTTTACATTATAATCTATAGGGGGAGGCTGTGTTATATAATATGGGGAGCTACGCTATATTCTATGGGGAGGTGGGCTGTTTTATATTCTATTTGGGGCGACATTATATTCTATGGGGGGCTGTATTATATTTATGATATTCGATGGGGGCTGCATTACACTATATGAGGAGGGCTGCATTGTATTCTATGGAGGGGCTACATTATCTATTATATAAAGCTCAATGTGTGTATGTATGTATGTATGCATGTGTGTATGTCCGGGATTGGCATCCGCACCGTCGCAGCTACAGCCACAAAATTTGGCACAGTCACTCGTCTGGACCCCAAGAGCGTAATAGGCTCTGTTGTGAGGCGAAATTTTAACCCCACACGTTCCAATTCACCAAACAATTTTGCCCCTATCTACATAATGGGGAAAAAGTGTGTGCGTATCAAGCCACACCCCTCATTATGATGTCATAATGGTTGCCATGGCGACGCTGATGTAATCATAGGTTGCAAGCCCCGCCCCTCATTATGATGTCATAATGGTTGCCATGGCGATGCTAATGTCATAATAGGTTGCAATGGCGAAGATGCTGTCACAATGGTTGTCATGGTGATGATGATGTCTTAATAGGTTGCAATGATGACGGTTATGTCATAACGGTTGCCATGGTGATGATGATGTCATAATGGGTATATGGGCACTGGACTATGGGATGGAGGATGTGTGATGGGTATATGAACATTGGACTATGGGATGGAAGATATGTATGATGGGTATATGGGCACGGGACTATGGGATGGAGGATATGTATGATGGGTATATGGGCATGGGACTATGAGATGAAGGATGTGTGATGGGTATATGGGCACTTGACTATGGGATGTTGAATATGTATGATGGGTATATGGGCATGGGACTATGGGATGGATAATATGTGTGATGGGTATATGGGCACTCGACTATGGGATGGAGGATATGTATGATGGGTATATGGGTACGGGACTATGGGATGGTGGATATGTATGATGGGTATATGGGCATGAGACTATGGGATGGAGGATAACTATAATTTGTTATAACTAACCACAGTTAGTTACTATGCCTGGGCAGTGCCGGGCTCTTCAGCTAGTGCTATATAAGGGGCTGCATTATATCCTATGAGGGGGTTACCATATATTCTATGGAGGGGCTGCATTATACTATATGAGGGGTGGGGTTGCATTATATTCTGTGGGGGGTTACATTGTATTCTGTGGAGTGGCTGCATTATACTCTGGGGTAGCTGCATTATTCTCTAAGGGGTGGCTGCATTATACTATAAGAGGGGGCTACATTATATTCTATGGGGGTTACATTATATTGTATGGCGGGGCTGCATTATACTCTGTGGGGTGGCTGCATTATGCTATATTGGGTGGCTGCATTATACTATATGTGGGCTGCATTATACTGTATCGAGGACTATGGGGAATACATTATATGAAGAACTATGGGGTGCATTATGCTATGGGAAGTGAATTGTACTACATGGGTGACTATGGTGGTGCATTATAATATATGGAGAACTATGAGGAGTGTATTATACTATGTGGAAGACTGAGCAGTGTATTTTAATATATGGAGGGCTATGAGGATTGTATTATACTATATGGAGGACTGAGGAGTATATAATACTATATGGAGGACTATGGGGAGTGTATTATACTATATGGAGGACTGAACAGTGTATTTTAATATATGGAGGGCTATAAGGAGTGTATTATACTACATGGAGGACTGAGGAGTGTATTATACTATATGGAGGACTATGGGGCAGATTATATTATATGGAGGACTATGTAGTTTAAACTGTAGATGTCCTGCTGATAACATGATACTGTATGGTGATCTGTTAGGGTGTGCGCACACGTTGCGGATTAGTCTGCGTTTTTTTCTGCAGAGAATCCATATCTCTTGGCAGAAACCGCAGGGTAAAACACATGCATTTTTCCTGCAGATTCCTAGCATGTGTACTGTGGATTTGATGCAGGTTCTAGTGAGGTTTGGCAATGCGGATGAGAGAGAGATTGATTGATTTGTATGTCCCGGAACGTACACTGCAGCTGCGGTTCCGCAAAAAAGAAGTAACATGCTGCAGAAAATAAACCGCAGCAAATCTGTGCGGAATTTTCCGCAGCATGTGCACAGCGGATTTGGTTTTCCATAGGATTACATGGTACTGTAAACCGCATGGAAACTGCTGCGGATCCGCAGGACCAAATCCGCTGCGTATCCGCAGCAAAAACCGCAACGTGTGCACACACCCTTAGTGATCGTCCTGTCCCCATCATTCTTTCTCAGATGGTGGAAAGAGGCCGGGAAACAAGTATTGAAAGACTTCTTCAATTTTGTCGATCATTTAGCGGCCTGAACTCAGCGCATGTAAATACAATCGAAATGCTTGTATGATGTGCAGTATGTTATACTATAGAGAGCTATGAGGAGTGTATTATACTATATGGAGGATTGAGCAGTGTATTTTAATATATGGAGGGCTATGAGGAGTGTATTATACTATATGGAGGACTGAGGAGTGTATTATACTATATGGAGGACTATGGGGAGTGTATTATACTATATGGAGGACTGAGCAGTGTATTTTAATATATGGAGGGCTATAAGGAGTGTATTATACTACATGGAGGATGGAGGAGTGTATTATACTATATGGAGGACTATGGGGCAGATTATATTATATGGAGGACTATGGGGTGTAAACTGTAGATGTGCTGCTGATAGCATGATACTGTATGGTGATCTGTTAGGGTGTGTGCACACGTTGCGGATTAGTCTGCGGCTTTTTCTGCAGAGAATCCATATCTCTTGGCAGAAACCACAGGGTAAAACACATGCATTTTTCCTGCGGATTCCTAGCATGTGTACAGCGGATTTGATGCAGCTTCTAGTGAGGTTTGGCAGTGTGGATGAGAAATAGATTGATTGATTTGTATGTCCCGGAACGTACACTGCAGCTGCGGTTCCGCAAAAAAGATGTAACATGCTGCAGAAAATAAACCGCAGCAAATCTGTGCAGAATTTTCCGCAGCATGTGCACGGTGGATTAGGTTTTCCATAGGATTACATGGTACTGTAAACCACATGGAAACTGCTGCGGATTCGCAGCACCAAATCTGCTGCGGATCCGCAGCAAAAACCGCAACGTGTGCACACACCCTTAGTGATCGTTCTGTCCCCATCATTCTTTCTCAGACGGTGGAAAGAGGCCGGGAAACAAGTATTGAACGACTTCTTCAATTTTGTCGATCATTTAGCGGCCTGAACTCAGCGCATGTAAATACAATCGAAATGCTTGTATGATGTGCAGTATGTTAGCATTTGGGGCCCCATTTTAAACTTTGCCTAGGGCCCCACTTTGCCTAAAACCGGCCCTGCCTGAAGGTAGTGGAGAAATACAGGGCTCAGCTAGAAAGACGGAGGCTGAGGTAACTTTAAGTGCCTCAGTCGCAGCCACATTCAATACTCAAAAAGGCAGCAGTTGGAATAAAGGACCCCAGGGTCTGACCCATGTCGCCCGATGTGATCCGTGGCTGGGGACACTGTTTGCGAAGGCGCACAGCAGGAAGGAAGAGAGAGATCAGTGCAGAGACATGGCCTAGAAAGGATACACAAGGAGGAGTCTTGAACAGGTTTTCCTGATCTACCTTGGAGTTTGCCGGACCCCTCCCTCAGAGGACACAGTACCAAGCAGGTCATCTTGTGCACAAAACCTTTGAGGAAAAACTTAGAAACTGCATCCAACTGTGTCCTTGGTGTCTTTTACAACTCGCCTGCTACACACGCTACACTCACCATCACCATCAACGGCTCACAAACACCATCTCAAGTGCCCTGGGATACAGCTCTGCCCGTGGAGAGCTTCATCATCTTGGTTGCTTTAACACCGTCCCAGAGGATCTGCATGGCAGCGTCGGCTACCCTAGCCGAGTACCACTGGTGGCGTCACGATCTCCCTTTTCCAAATTAATTATCGTGCCATCTACCCCCTCATCTGATCTGTCATCTTCTTTATTGGACACCCAGGGCCACGGACCGAGTTCCAATCACCACCGTGACATACTTCCCCTTAAAAGAGCCTGAAAGGCCCGGCACTGAGTAACCCCAGGCCATGCGTGGCGTTTCATTTTAACACCAGATACCAGGGATATATAGTATAGTTTCAACATTCTAAATCTATGTATATATTTCAGGAGGCAGACACAGACGCTGTCATGGCCAGTATGGATTCGACAACAATCTAAAAAGTAGAAAAAGAGTACAGTATCATCAGATACATGGTATATATAGTATAGTTTAAACATTCTAAATCTCTGTAGACATTTCAGGAGGCAGACACAGACGCTCTCAGTCCCAGTATGAATTAGCCAAGAATATAAAAAGTAGAAAAAGGGTACTGTATCACCAGATACAAGGTAGATATAGTATTGTTTAAACATTATGAATCTCTGTATTTATTTCAGGAGGCAGACACAGATGCTCTCAGGGTCAATATGGATTACACAATATGAAAAGCAGTAAAAGGGTAATGGATCAGAAGAGTACAGCTGTATACAGTGTAGGGGTCATTGTAAATCTCAGTATATATTTCCAGAGTCAGAAACAGACTCTCACTGGATCAGTATGGATTAGACCACAATATAAAAAGCAGTAAATGGGTAAGGTATCACAAGCGTACAGCTGTATATAGTGTTGGGGTAATCTTAAATCTACAAATATATTTCTGGAGCTACAGACAGACGTTCACAGGCTCAGTATGGATTACACCAGAATCTAAATAGCCAAAAAGGGTACTGTATCATTAGCGTACAGCTGTATCCAGTGTTGGGCAAATTTTACATCTCTGGATCTATTTCCGGAGTCACCCTCACACGCTCACTCACTATGGATTTGAGCATAATACAAAATGTTGAAAAAAGGTACAGGATAAGCAGATAGCAAGTGTATATATATTATAGGGTACAATTTAAATCTGCGTATATATTTCCGTATTCACCCTCAGATGCTCACTCAGTACGGATTTGACCGTAATACAAAATGTCGATCAAAGGTACTGTATCACAAGATAGGAGGTGTATATAGTATAGGGTAAACTTTTTATCTACGTATATATTGAAGGACTAAACCACACACGCTCACTCACTATGGATTATACCGTAGTAAAAAATTTAGAACAAAGGTACTGTATCAGCAGATACCAGGTGTATATAGTATAAGTGAAAATGTAAATTGCCCTATATATTTCCGGAGTCACATACAGATAGTCAGCATGTATTTCTCCGTGATACCAGCCGGGACACGGTACTGTGTGAGGAGCGTACAGCTCTATACGGTGTGGGAAATAATGAACGTTCGTTCACTGTGCAGAAAAAAAGAATAAAAGTATTAGTGCTGTGTAAAAAGCAGTCTGCACAGCTGTGTAAACACAGCAATACTGCTAAAAGGCAGGCTAATAATCGACGCTGCTGCACACAAGAAAATCCTCCCGTCACTGCACACTAACTGTACCAAACAATTGCGTTCAGCACAAGCACATAAGAAATTCTGTTTACAGGCCTAAGTGTCTCCCTAAAGACAGGGGCCAGAGCGAGCCAAACCCCCCCTCCCCAGCGGCATAAGAGGAGGCCCATATGACAGTGGGTTGGAGGGAGGGGGTTAACTGTCCCTGGGGGGTGGAGTATGGCAATAAGGGGGGGATTTGAAGTGGGCTTATGGGGCGGTTACCTCAGTTCCCGCTACAGAGCCGCAGAGACTGTCCCTTGCCCAGACGGCATGGAGTCCATATCAGCTGGAATGGAGATGCTGCGCGCTGCAGCGGAGATGCAGTCTGCCAGGTGGATCGAGGAGCAGGTCACGGGGATCATCGGTGGAAGCAGCGGGTCGACCGCTGGTGTCTCTTCCCGTGCGAGGCGGTGGTGAAGAGCCACGGAGTGTTTATCCCCGATGCAGATCCCAGGACCCAGTGCCGGCGATGGAGCCCCTTCCAGGGACCCTACGGGTCGGGTGCCTGCTGGTAAGCATGCGGGCAGGTCCCGGGCTGGGAGGAATTCACGAGCCGGGCTGGGTCCAGTGGCGGTTGCAAGTCCTTCTCCCTGAGCAGATCAGGAGGCGGGGCCTGCAATCCCCAAGTCGGCGATGAACAATGACATCACAGCAGGCCGTCATGGAGTCGGGCAGTCTGCCTCCTCTTCTTGGGGCGGCAGTGGGAGTTACCCGGAGGGGGGGTCATTGGGCAGCAGCCCCCATCGCCCGAGGCTGTCAGCTATGCCCAGTACCTCGGGCACCCTGACCGGAACAACGGCAGTGGATCAGCATGGACGGTTCATCAGGCAGTCGGTGGGGGTTGCGGGGGGTGGGTGTCCACAGGCATGGATTGGGGGCTGGTGGAGATGTTGACTTCCATGCAGGATTTCTTGGCGCGAATGGAGGGATTTGGAGCGCCCCCGGTGCATTTAGCCTCTTGGGTGGGGTTGCAGGAGCGAGGGACCAGTTTGTCAGGGGCGGTTACCGGGGTGTCAGTTGGTCAAGCTGACACTGTGTCTGTTTCGGTTCAGACTGAGAAGGAAAAGGAATGTCGGATCCATATAGATGACAGGGCGCATGGGGAGGTATATGTATGCTTTGAGGACCCACTGGGCACTCATCGTAAGAATGAGGTGTGGGAAAAGATATAGAAGGACAAATATGTCACAATTTTTTCACTGTTTCCTTTGGAAAAGTTGAACTTGGACAAAGGGAAGAAGGATTATAGCAAAAAAGAGGAGGAAAAACGGAGATAGCGATTGATTCAGCACAGATTTGCTAATTGGCTACAGCCATTTGATATTTTGGCTAGCGTGGTTGGAGAGAAGGCGCCTGAGAATTGTTCTCATCTTTTTTGCTGTTTGGATTCGATTGGGGAGAATTATAGGGTGTAGGGGGTTTAGGCTTGGCTCCGTTATGACAAACAGTTTAGGCATAGGAAGGCGGTTCGTCCGGCAATTTGATGGGACAAGAAAGACATACATCTGTGGTTGAAGGTTATGATGCCAACTAAGTTCGGCCATTCCTTTCCTGGGGGTGCCGGGGGGGGCCGGTTCGTCAAATGCACAAAGCAGTGGACAAGGGGCAAGGGGGTCAGTTGGGGCAATCGGTCAGCCAGAAGCAGGGTCTCTGCTGCAATTGAATGATGGCCAGTGTACATTTGGGGCTAGAATGCTGCAAATTCAAGCACCTTTGATCCCATTGCAAAGGAACCTCGCATGGTGCTTCCAGATGCTTTATGAAGCAGAAAGGAGAAGCAGAGAGTGCTAATTCCAAAGGGGTAGATGCCAGTGACTAGCCGCGATGGTCCCTTATGTAAGTAGAATTCCGGATGGTGTTAAGTCGGAACTGTTGTTGTCCATTTTCAGTGCAGGTATAAAATTCCCGCCCCTCCTTTTGAGATACCACGGGTGATTAACAATCTGATGTCAGCTGACCAATACGCTGAGGTGGTGTCGTAACAGTTGGGGAAGGAGGTTAAGTTGGGAAGGATGTCTGTGCCATTTAGGGATCCTCCGTTTGAGGATTTGGTAGTCTCGCCCCTGGGTGTAGTGCCTAAGAAACAGCCGAATAAGTTCAGGCTCATTCATCATCTGTCTTTCCCTCGTGGTAGGTCGGCGAATGATGAAATTGACCCGGAGCTGTGCTCTTTGTTTTATACGTCATTTGATGAGGCTGCAAAGTTTGTCCTGAAATGTTGGAAGGGGGCATTTTTGCCTAAAACGGATATTGGCGTTTATGTTGATCCCTGTTCATCCGGATAGTGTTAAGTTGTTGGTGTGTTTCTAGGGTGGTGTTTTTTGGGTTGATAGGTGTTTGACAATAGGTTGATCCGTGTCTTGTGTGGTTTTTGAGGCATTCAGTTCTTTTCTCGAATGGGTTGTCCGTGAAGTATTGGCTTTTGATTCCTTGATTCATTACCTGGATGATTGCTTGTGTATCGGTCCGGCTAATCCTGGTTGTTGGGAGAGGTTACTTAGAGCGGTGGAATGGGTGGCGGAGCGTTTTGTTGTACCACTTGCTCCCAGTAAAACAGAGGGGCCTTGTATGTGCCTATTGTTTGTGTGAATCGTGATTGATTTTGTAAAATGTGAGTTCCGTTTGATGGAGGATAAGGTCAAGGCGTTGCGGGATGAGGTGCCTCGGGCAAGACGGTTGAAGAAATTGTCGTTGAGAGAGTTGCAGTCACTACTTGTGAATTTGACTTTTGCTTGTCGCATTATTACAATGGGTCAAGTCTTTTCTCTGTGGTTGGCGAGCGCAACGGCGGGAGTGCAGGCTCCGCATCATTTTGTTTGGCTTTACAGTGATTTGGAATTGTGGGACCATTTTTTGGAGCAATACAACTGAAGTTTTTTGCTAATGGAGGAGGCAGTTGTAAATGTTGACTTGGAGTTGTTCACAGAGGCGTGTGATGGAGTGTGTTTTGGGTCATATTTTAGGGGCTTGTGGTGCGTGGCTGCATGGCCTGAGGAGTGGTTTCAGCTGGGCCTTGTTAGAAATATTGCTTTGCTGGATATTTTGCCTATACTGGTGGCTGCGAACCTATGGAAGGAGGAGTTTCGGGACAGAAGGATCCATTTTAATTGTGACAACGTGGGAGTTGTGTGTTCCATTAACAGCTTGACGGCGTCCTCTCCTCCAGTGATTTGAGTCCTGCGGCAGTTAATTTTGACTTGTTTATCACTTAATGCTCATGTGACCGCTTCTCAGGTGGCAGGTATTAGGAATTCCATTGCTGATTCTTTGTCTCGTTCACAGTGGTAGCATTTTCGGTAATTGTCCCCGGATGCGGAAGAAGCGGGTTTCATTGAGTCCATCCGGGCTTTGGCAGGTGGTCTCAGGGCTGCAGAACCTTTCATACAGGCATCTCTGTCTTCTATTACTTGGTCGATCTATCAGTCAGTATGGATTTAACCGTAAAACAAAATGTTGGAAAGAGGTACTGTATCAGCAGATCCCAGGTGTTTCCAGTCTAGGGGTAATTGTAAATCTCCATCTATATTTCAGGACTCAGACAAAGACAATCACAGGCTCAGTATGGATTAGACAAGAATATAAAAACTTGAAAAGGGGTAATGTTTTACAAGTGTTCAGCTGCATACAGTGTTGGTGTCATTTTAAATCTCCTTATATTTTACCAGAGTAAGACACAAACTCTCACAGGCTCAGTATGGATTACACCAGAATATAAAAATGAGAAAAATGGAAATGTTTTGAAAATGTACACCAGTATACAGTGTTGGGGTACTTTGAAATCTTCGTATATATTTCAGTCTCAGTAAGCCAGTCCAGACTCTCCGCTACAGGAAGCTAGATGGATAAAAGTACAGGTGGAAAGTCGAGTGATTTCATAAATGTTTGAATTACTAACCACGGGAAAACCTCCCGGGAGAATTCGCAGAGGTGATGCTGACCCTCAATTACTTTTACTGTGGATACAGCAAAAACGGAAATTAGTGAAGAAAGGGTTGCTGTATCGCAGTAGCGTCGATCCCATCACCGTTCCTCGTCTCCATCAAATTGTTATCACAGGGAGAGCTGTAGACATGGTCCTCACTGCCTATCATGATCTGTCTGGTCACTTTGGAGTGCAAAACACAGAAGCCACAGGCCGTAGGGGATTCTATTGGATTGCCATGAGAGGAGACATTCAAAAATGGTGGCAGGAATGTCACAAGTCTGTGACTATGAAAACTGTGAAAGGTGATCATAAAGCACCACTGCATCCAATTGTGAGTTGATGTCCATTACAAATGGTAGCCATTGGTAATCTGAAGGTAGAGGCCATCAGGACAAGACATAGCTACATCTTAGCCATCATCGATCAGTACACCAAATTTGTAGTGGCCGTCTCTGTGAAGGATTTAACTGGCCAGACTACACAGCGGTGGAGCAGGGAGAGGTAAGTATTGCAAGTGCTGTGTCCCTGAGCAAGCAGGGGGGACCCACTCATGGGCGCCGGTACTGGCACAGGGCCCCTCATAGTACGCCACTGTGTCTGACGGCAAGTGGGCCCCCCACCATCAGAGACACTCTATTGTACTATGAGAGGCCTTGTGCCAGTGCCGTTGCCCAAGGAAGGGGCCACACACCTGTTCACGGCAACAGCACTTGCCCGGGTGTGCCAGGTGGTGACCCTAGTCCTGGGGGGGTGGGCAGCCCAGTTAGGGAGGTTTAAAAAACGGCATATGTTGATGTGTAGGCTGGACTTTCAGCAGCTGCAAATGGAGGAAATTGGAGAAGTCCGAGGAAGAGGAGGACAAAAGCGAGCCTTTTTTCTGGCAACCTATGCGCTATCAGGGGAAGGTGGGACAAAATCCTTTAAAACCCATGCATGGTTCATTTTAATGAAGGTTAGATCATCAACATTTTGGGTCGACAGACGGGTCCTTTTTTCTGTCAGGATTGATCCAGCAGCACTGAAGACTCTTTCAGATAGCACACTAGCAGCAGGGCAAGCGAGCTCCTGTAAGGCATATTGTGCCAATTCAGGCCATGTGTCCAGTTTAGAGGCCCAATAATCAAAGGGGAATGACCTGTGAGGGAGAACCTCGATATGGGAGGAGAAGTAGTTTGTAACCATAGTTGACAACTGCTGTCTCCTGTCACTTTCAATCGATTCTGTATTAGCTGTCGTGTGCGCGTTACTTGAGAAATCAAACCACAACATTGTCAGGAAACCCCTGTCTCCAACGCCAGTTCGGCTGTGTGCACCACGAACACCTCTTCCATTTTGCCCACTACGGCTCGTGGGAGAACCAGCTCCGCTGCTGTATGCTAGGAATGCCTCAAACAAATGGTTTACCAGAGTTGCTTGTTTGTTAGCCAATATTAGCTCTAGGCTCTCCTGTGGCATGATGTTGTGTAATTCGCCTTTATAGCGTGGATCGAGGATGCTGGCCAACCAGTGGTCATCATCCCTCATCATTTTGGCAATGCAGGGGTCCCTTTTTAGGATCCGCAAGGCATAATCACATATGTGGGCCAATGTTCCAGGTGTCAATGCTGCAATGCCAGTGGTGGGTGGAGGAGCTCTTTCTGGCAAATCCACATCCCTCCATTCATGCACAAACCCTGTACCTGACCTTGGCACGCCCACATTTTCTCTTGCCCTCTGAGAAGCATCCTCCTCCCCAAAATAATCATCCCCCTCAGCCTCCTCCTCATATTCCTCTTCTTCCTCCACCTCATCCACGACAGTTCCCTGACCAGACAATGGCTGACTGTCATCAAGGCTTCCCTCCTCCTCTTCCTGTTGCTCCTCAGCTGCAGACGCCTGATCCTTAATGTGCATCAAAGTTTGCATGAGCAGATGCATAAGTGGTATGCTCATGCTTATGATGGCGTCGTCTGCACTTACCAGCCGTGTGCATTCCTCAAAACACTGAAGGACTTTACAGAGGTCTTTCAGCTTTGACCACTGCACACCCAACAACTCCATGTCTGCCCTCAAACTGCCTGCCCGTGTATCCTCCCACAAATGCATTACAGCCTGCCTCTGTTCGCACAGCCTCTCAACCATGTGCATGGTGGAGTTCCATCTTATAGCAACGTCTATGATTAGGCGGTGCTTGGGGAGGTGGAGTGATCGCTGCAGCTTCTGCATACGACTGGAGTGTATGGGCGAGTGACGGATGTGCGAGCACAGTATTTGCACCTTATGGAGCAGGGCTGTTAACGCCAGATAGTTATTTAGGAAGCACTGCACCACCAGGTTCAAGGTGTGAGCCAGGCAAGGTATGTGTGTGAGTTTGGCAAGGGCTATGGCTGCCACAAAATTCCGCCCATTATCACTGAGTACCTTGTCTAGCTCAAGATGTAGACTGCCCAGCCATGACTCAGTTTGTCGATGAAAGTAGTCGGCCAGTACCTCCGCGGTGTGTCTGCTGTCGCCCAAAGACATCATTTTTAAAGCAGCCTGCTGCCGCTTACCACTAGCTGTTCGATAGTGGGACACCTCGTGTGCAACACTGACAGATGTGGATGGAGTGCTCGTGCGACTGCACTCTGTCGACGAGCTTTCGCTTCTGGAGGAGGAGGAGGGTCGAACGCCTACAGCCAACTGTTTCCTATACCATAGGCTAGGCAGCACTGTTCCACCGCCACTGTCCCCTGTGGATCCTGCATCCACCACATTAACCCAGTGCACAGTGATGGACACGTAATGACCGACCCAGGCCATGCCTACTGGCTCATACTTCTGTTGAGAGGTGCACCTTTCCACTCACTGATTGTTTTATTGCATGGACAATGCGGTCTTTCACATGCCGGTGGAGGGCAGGGATGGCTTTTCGAGAACTGACTCTGTGTAGATGTGACCGTAATAAGAGCAGCAGATATCCTATATTGTTTGAGAATCGGACACCTCTATACGGTGTATGTATGTAAATATGTTAATCCCCATGTATTTTTTTACAGAGTCACACACATATGGCATGTATTTGTCCGTGATACCAGCCGGTACATGGTAGTGTGTGAGGAGCGTACACCTCTATACAGTGTGTGCAAAAATTTGCGCTCAGTAACTACTGTGCAGAAAAAAAATGAATAAAAGTATTTTTGCTTTGAAAAAAGCAGTCTGCACAGCAGTGTGCACACAGTAGTGCAGCTATCAGGTAGCCTTATAAGGCAGCCTAATAACCACCAGCACTGCTGCACACAAAAGTGTGAAAAAATGAACGCTTGGTAACTGTGCAGAGAAAAGGAATAAAAGTTTTTTTGCTTTTAAAAAAAGCACTCTGCATAGCAGTGTGCAAACAGCAATGCAGCTATCTGGGAGCCTTGTAAGGCAGCCTAATCACCAACAGAGCTGCTGCACACAAATATATCCTCCCCTGTCACTGCACACTATACTGTTGTGTTGTACAGTGAAAATCGCTATCAGCAGAAGCACTTTTTTTTCCTGCCTAAACACTCTCCTATTGAGAACGAGCAGCAGCAACCTCTCCCTATGCTAAAATCGGCAGAAGTAAGATGGCGGTCGGCGGTCACGGCCTTTTATAGCCACTGTGACGCCACACAAAGCCAGCCAATCACTTGAATGCCCTTCTCTAAGATGGTGGGGGCCGCTGCCTATGTAATCGCGTTGCCCATAGTGTGCGTCCTTGATGATTGACTGAGAAAAGGCGCTGGAAGCATTGTGGGAAACGCGACTTTGGCGCTCAAGTCGGTGACCTCATGGCCGACCTCACGCTATGGTCAGGTTTCGATCGGCGAAACCCGACTTTAGCCAAAGTCGGCGACTTCTGAATTTGGCCGACCTGTTTCGCTCAACTCTAGTTCTTAATTCAAATTTGTTATGTGTTTTGTGCATCTATATGGAGTTAGTGCTGCGGATTGGGTCCTGTCTATACACTATTTATTGTGGTTTAATGAGATTATATTGTATTGTGGCCGCATATCCTTACTATTCTTTGCACAGACTTCAGCCAGTACTTAAAAGGTCTGCCGTGGTGCACGCCCCGGAATGTGTCCAATCAGCTCTGAGTGGATCATTGACATCAGGGGAGTAGTTTCTCCCCGACCCTCCCTGATGCTGGGACTGCTGGATGTGACGTATCGCGACCCGGGTCCCGCCTCTCATGCGCTCCACGGAGCGGTAGTAATTATGGTCAGCTGTGGCAGCAATATTTAAAGTCCAAAACTATGCAGCAACTCACACAAGCCCCCCTACAAATCCCAGTGTGATACGTGTGTTGGGGCTAGGGACACAGTACGCAGCACATTCATGTCCCACATGGGTAAGCATTAGCACTCTAGCACTTTCCTCTGCACTTGGCATTTTACTTTGCAGTATATATCTGCTTTTCTGTGAACTATGCATTGTGCATTTGGTGTGCTGCGCAATTACAGTAACCTCCTACAAGTGAATTGAGACTATGGATATATTTTTTAATTTGTTTATGCATAATTCAGGTGTACAAAATTAGAATTTGAAATCGTGATATATACTCTATAATGATGGGTAAATGTGGCTATTTTTGCTAATATAGAATACTTTATGATGCTGCTATCTGTGTCCACTGTGTCATCACTATCTATCGATCAATATTACTGAATTTACATGCTTCATCTTATTGTGTCTATGTATTGATTAATAAAGTTTATATGAAATTTTTCACTACAAATGGCATTTTGGTATATGTTTGGGCGTTATACTCCGCTTTTTCTCTGTAGGATATATTATATATATATATATATATATATATATATATATAATATTCAGTCCAAATCTAAAAATGGAGAAACCAAATACCTCCAAGTGCTTACATTGCACACCGAGCCCTGAGTAAATACTTTGAGTATTATGTAATGAAGAAAAATGCTGTTGACAGAAAAGCGTGCCACCACGGCGAATAGTGGACAGCACATTCGGCATATTAGCAGATGGACTACTTTTTTATTTCTCTTGCCATATCTATCATCATTGAGTCCCATTAGTTCATGCTTGTAATATGGAGCCACTACACTGCATTACACAGTTACAGTTTTAATTACTCTGAACTGATTTCATTTGGAAAGAAAGTGCAGAGAGCATGTAGATTGTTATCATAACCTTAATTGCTTGTCTCCTGTGATTATTCATTATGCTAACTTTAAACCTGGTTTCCACCACTATTTTTAAATGATGAGTTCTATGGACAGTCATTTTTTCACAGGTCCTTTAGCTTCCATTAGATTACTGCTGTGACTGAAAATGAGCTCATTTTATCACGTTACTGCCCAGAACATTTTTCTGGAAGATTAAATCTAGGCTATTTAGGCAAAGTGCTGCTCTATGGCGAAATGTAAATAACCTATGGAGAGTGAATCCCTAAAAGTTATTCTTAATTATTTCTCCTGAGAGGTCAGTTTTATAGTGACACAAATATAGCAGCTCATTTTCCTAACAAACTAAAACGTGTAACATTTATGGGCAGACACTTATATTACCAATTACAGTTATGATTATAAGAATATAGAGATCAGTATATAAAAATCTCGTAACTTGTCATTTAAAAAAAAAAAGCTTTACTGCAGAGTAAGACACTTCTTAAAACTTATCATCACTTTTTCCTGCATATTATATGGTGAAAAAGAAACTGTTTTATCGTAATTTAACATGATGCAATCCATACAAGAAAGCTTTTTTGATACCTGAAGCAAATCTTCTCTCATTTATATAATATCACTAGACACATTAATGCTAGTTTTGGTTTTTCTGTTATACAAGTGCCCATACAAATGTGGAATAATGTGTTGCTATCATTTTAATAGTCATATTATAGGAAGTCTCTTTGGTCATGGGTAGCATGAGTAAATGCCTGGCCAAGCAATTACAGCCAGGTATGTCTTTCTCTTAAGGGCCTGTCACACTAAGCGATATCGCTAGCAATATCGCTATAACTTGTGACATTATAACGATATTGATAGCGATATTGCTATGTGTGACACTTACCTACGACCCGGTCCCCCGCTGGTTATCGCTGATCGCGCGAGAACGTTCAGGACTGCTTCTCGTCGTCAGCTTCCTGCGGCGTTCCTGTGGAGAGGCGAGCGACGCGTGGATGCGGGCGGGAAGACGTCAGGATCGCCTTGTCTGACAGGTAAGTAGCAACCCCCGTCCCCAGCGATGTCGCTTGTGAGATCTGCCTGTGTGGCAGCTCACTAGCGACCACTTAGCGATGCACCAGCGATCCTGACCACATCATCTCGCTGGTCGGGATCGCTGGTGCATCGCTAAGTGTGACACTACCTTTAGACTCTGCAGTGTTTCAGAGCAAACATTTTTGGAAAAGCAGGCTGTTGACTAGAGGTAGAGACAAGAAATGAGGAAACATGAAAAGTTCAATTTCACCTTTCTTGCTTGTTTTTTTTCCCCATAAAATGTCCTTCATTGTGGTCTGGGATTTCCCAAGACACTACAGCATAATAAAAGTAATATTTTAAAAATTAAAAAGTGACCACCTCTCCGACCCCTCTGCTACTGTTCTCCACCCAGCCGATCCTCACCACTGTGGATCTCTGCCATTCGAGTTGTAATCTTCAGTCCTCTCACACTGTGTTGGACTTCAGGGTGCCATGACACCAGGGATGGTTTAGCACAGAGGTCTATGGCAGGGCATCAGAATGTGTTACGAGGATCAGACGGGTCATTGCGAGTAGCAGATAGATTGAAGAGGTGAGAGGTAAGGTGAGTATAACGATTTTTATTATTCATAAACTTTTGGTGGCCCATTATGATTCAGAAAAATTGGATTTTGCTGAATCCACTCTGAAGCTAATTAAAAAAATCAGCATTTTGGCAATTGTGGAATTTTGTAAAATTTGAGAAGAATTCAATTCCACCTGTGGACCTGTTTTGTCCATTGCAGGCTCTAGCTGATTTATCCCTGATTAATTCCAGTTGATGGACAGGTATCTTACATGACCTGTCCAACAATGGGAGTCAGGAGGGCAGAAGTCGGTCATAGGCTGCACTGGACTAACCAGGCTTTAGCAAACGTGTTGAGGACATGATTTGTTTCCCTTGTTAAAGGGGTTATCCACTACTCAGATAACCGCTTCTCAATCCCTATGTTTCCCATTTGTAAAATAATAAGACTTACAGTATATTCACATCTAGTTCTGGCGCCATTCCAGCATTTTTGGTACTGGCTCTCCCATTGTTGTACCTGTTTTTGTTCTGACCCAAAGTCAGATATGCCGGATAACCAGTGAGGCCAAGTTAAGAGATTAGACCCTTAAATGAAGAAGGCTCCAAGAAAGGATGCATACTTGTTATGAGAAAGTAAATTTTCTCTTTATTCACACAAGAATGCTGTCGCTTATACAATTTACAGCAATGTAACTCAATGTGACTCATGGAGACCCCCCCCGGTACCCATGTCATGGTGACTTTATTTACAATATACCTGTAGGGTCGTGGGCCGGGCTGGGGGGTGGTCCCTCTTCTGACCGCGCAGAGACGAAACAGAGACAAGATGGAGACAGATTCTGGGTGCAACAGGTCCAAGTTTTATTCTCTCTTGCCGCCCACTTGACGGCCTCCGCAGTACACCACACTTCTCTTCACTTCACGGCCCACCGTTTCCAGGGCCCGTTATACACACCATACTTTTACGTTAGGGACGTACATGCACGTACCGTCCCTTCTTCACTTGTTTGACGCTCCTGACAGGTCCGTCACTGTGGCCGCCTTAGGCCTGTAAACCAACAGCAATTTTACTGGTCAGGCGTCGTGTCAAATACGGTGTCCCACACCCGGTGTCTCGTCTCTTCTGCGGTTCTTCCTGTCAGGACCACCCTTCTGACGTTCTCTCTCCTCAGTCCCCCTGGTCTGGTTCTCCTCAGAGCGCACAGACTGTCATAGTCCTCCTGTCACCTGAGCTCCCCTGGGGACTGGAACTTTCTGGAACCCTCCCTCAGTATTTACAATATACCTTTCCTGGTTCCCTGTGACTCCGCCCCCCATGACCAACGGTTTCCTAAGCCCTAAGCTGATGTCAAGTCCTTTGCTCACACTCCTCCCTGCCCTCTAATGGTCAACCCAGGTATTGCACATCCACTACTCTTTCCTAGCTGTTTCCCCACTGTAGTAACTGACAACTATCTGAACTGTGCAAACCTTTCCTTCTCTATAGTGACAAGTGCATCCGTCCGTCAGGTCACCTTCCCTACACTCCTCCTTCCTTTGTCCATTGTCGTCCTCGACAATCGTCATCCCTGCTTTCGTCGTTCTGAAGCTTCACCTACACTCTGTTGTCGGACCAGCTGTTGGGCCAAACCCACTACCTGCGGGGGCCGAACCATACTGGGAGCACCATGCTCTGAGTAGCCTACTCCTACTTACCAGCGCACACGCCACATGACAACGTCTTTCACACTGGGCTAGGTACACCCATATTCTCTCTATGGCGTGTACCTTCCCCTACTCTCCCCTTCTGTCACCTTCCCCAGTCTGGTACGCCATGATCGAGGTCCCACACCTACCAGATCATTGCCGGCATCCATCTCTCTCCTTCAGGGGTGTCCGTGGTGTCGGGGACCTGACCTAGGATGGCTGTCTTTTCACATCTTTCACCTCTTGTACCTTTCTTTCAATTACATGTCATGGTCGGCATCTCGGTCTCCCAGACCCTCTTCACACATAGACCCCTCTTTGGATCTCACACTTCCCGTTGGTCCCTCAGACCTTCCCTTACCCGGGCCTGTTGCATTTTACTTTGGCATATTATACATTAAACAACTTTATAATAGCACAAGTACCCATTTTTATATTTTTTTTAATTTTCTTTTGCTTCTAAAACCAACATAAAACAATACAACATCACAAAGTTCTCCTCCCCCTCCGTTTGAAATTGACACTGCCCCCTTTTTTTCCGCATCCCGGCCATGTCAGGCAAACTAACTGCAACTAAAAAAACATTTTCTATAACTTGGATGGAAAACTGTCCTCGTGGTCTGCACTACGGTGCAACAGATTCCTGACAGTCCAGACCATCTACTGATGGCCGGTAGCAAGGGGCCCCACAGCCGTGGAGCTCCTGGGATGCAGGGAGTGTCCACAACAGTCCTCTTTACGGGGGTTCACATTCCTCGGGCTACGCCAGTACTGCCACCGCATACTATCTGCGGGGGCAGTATTCTTTATAATAGGAAACTAAGTCCCCTTCCTTCAGAGCCCGGCCATGCCGTATAGAGGCCACATTCACATACACCTTCTGGCCAGTCTTATCAAGGATGAAACCATACCCCCTGTCGACGTTGGTGTATACCAGCCGTCCCTGTGATCTCCTCACCGCCATACCTGCCTCTCCCTTTTCATGCAGCTGCTTCCAGATCGCTTGCTCCCGTGCCTTCTTCTCATTGATAACCTCCGCCACCAAAACAGAGGGTACTGCGCAGGCTCTAGAGTCCGGTGGGCGGGACTTTGTCAAAAAAGCTTGTGGGCCAGAGGCAGCCGATGATATCTGCGGCCCAGCAGCCGCTGGGGCCAGGTGGCGGACGGGAGCAGCCGTGTTTCCGGATGACTGAATCACAGGCCCTGTCAAGCAGGCCGCAGCCGGTTCTAGTGCCGGCATAGCTGCGGCCGCAGGGTAGGCCGCATCCAAAACCTCCAGCAGAGCCGGGGTGGCGGCCGGTTCTGGTAATGAAGCTGGTACCGGTCGGGGGAGCACAGCCGCGTGCTGATGACTCCGGGCGGGATGACTCAGGGACAGGGGCAGAGGCCTCGCTCAGCTCCGCGTACACCATAGAGCCCTCCGCAGCCAGACCTTCCGATACGCTGGAGGATGCGTGCCGCGGCAGAATGGTGGGGGCCACTTGTGAAGCCACCGGCAGGGCAAGGGGAACTCTCTCCTTACCCAGGGCTGCGGCCTCCATCACATCACCACGCGGCTCCTCCTGCAGTCTCCGCTCCTCAGCTCATTGTTCCGTGGACCTAGCCTCCAGGCTCAGGTACTCTGCGGGGAAGTCCTCCGCCGGTATCAATGGCGGCCGCTCCTTCTGGCTCCGCACAGGCTCCGCACAGGCTACGCTTCCTGCCTGTGGCTCTGAAGATGACATCTTCTGGCTCAGCTCAGTCTCCCGCCGCCATTGCCACTCCAGGCAGCCGATGCCCCGACACCTGCAGCATCTCATACCGTCCGGTGGGCAGCAATCGAATGGCGCCAAGCAGTCGCACCCAAGCTTTTCTTCGGTGCCACTCCCTCTGTGGGGTGGGGCGTCGGCAGGCCTTTCCACCCACCTGCCAGGGTCCAATATATGGAAGCGTCGGTCTCCGGGCACATACCGCTTCCCTTTGGGGTATGTTGGAGGGGTCCTAGTCCATTCGAACAACTGCGAACACCCGTACCTCTCCTCTATGCTGAAGCAATACCGCCATACTGCACAGTTCCTGGTACCGCCCCGGATCCTCTGCTGACCACACAGATCCGCCACAGCGCTCCCAATTTGTATTCCACAGGTAGGTAATTTGTAATCCACAAGAGATTGTTATCCAAACAGAGTAGTCCCAGTCTTTTTCCATTCTTTAAGGCAGGTCTGCCGCAGAAGATGACGTATAAGCGGCGTTGATCCTGCCAACTACGCCAAGTGTAGGGTCGTGGGCCGGGCTGGGGGGTGGTCCCTCTTCTGACCATGCAGAGATGAAACAGAGACAAGATGGAGACAGATTCTGGGTGCAACAGGTCCAAGTTTTATTCTCTCTTGCCGCCCACTTGACGGCCTCCGCAGTACACCACACTTCTCTTCACTTCATGGCCCACCGTTTCCAGGGCCCGTTATACAAACCATACTTTTACATTAGGGACGTACATGCACGTACCGTCCCTTCTTCACTTGTTTGACGCTCCTGACAGGTCCGTCACTGTGGCCGCCTTAGGCCCGTAAGCCAAGAGCATTTTTACTGGTCAGGCGTCGTGTCAAATACGGTGTCCCACACCCGGTGTCTCGTCTCTTCTGCGGTTCTTCCTGTCAGGACCACCCCCTGACGTTCTCTCTCCTCAGTCCCCCTGGTCTGGTTCTCCTCAGAGCGCACAGATTGTCGTAGTCCTCCTGTCACCTGAGCTCCCCCTGGGGACTGGAACTTTCTGGAACCCTCCCTCAGTATTTATACCTTTCCTGGTTCCCTGTGACTCCGCCCCCCATGACCAACGGTTTCCTAAGCCCTAAGCTGATGTCAAGTCCTTTGCTCACACTCCTCCCTGGCCTCTAATGGTCAACCCAGGTATTGCACATCCACTACTCTTTCCTAGCTGTTTCCCCACTGTAGTAACTGACAACTATCTGAACTGTGCAAACCTTTCCTTCTCTATAGTGACAAGTCCATCCGTTCGTCAGGTCACATTCCCTACATACCCATAAAATGTTTTTGCAGAATCTTAAAAACATTGCATATGAGATAAGATGTATAAAATCCTTGACTATAAGACTGTAAGGCTGGGTAATATAAAGAAACATCTAGAAGAGAGGAAAACATTAACTCTTCTATATCAATTTCCCACTTTTGAAAATGGTAAAACCTTTTGCTACAGGGTTAGTTGTTGTCCACAAAGGATCTACTATCCTATCTCATGGGAGGAGGCTTCCTACCTGCTTTACCCATCCACCCTCAGTGTGGAAACCCACTTCCCCCATCAGCAGTGGTCATCTGTGGTCTATGATATACTACAAAAGGTTCAAAATTAGATTCTTTTTTTACACATACATTATCCAATAGCTTAGGTACATATATCATCGCTCTTTAGGCTATGTAGAGCAATAAACAAAACAATAAAATCTGCATGTAAGACTGTACAGTGACACTCACCAGGCGTATCGTAGGTCATCTTATAATTAGCTGAAACCAGGGATTAGTGACCCATCCGCCTATAGTCATTGAGGCAGATATGCATGGGACACATCTTTTCCCCAAAACTTAGATTGAGTCCAGGTTTCATTGTGTATGCCGTGTGGTGTTAACACCTTCCGTAGCTCCAGAGCTAAGGCTAAGTATGGTATAGTCCTTGCAGTTACTTGACTGTGTGTACACATCCAACAGTCCTTTGGCTTTACTCCTTCCATATCCTTTGTAAGAAAAGCATGATGTCAAATAAGTTTGTTGTCCTGGTAAATATTCAAAAGTTTATCCTGTGTCTCTGTAGGATGCAATAATCCTGCTACTCCAAACAAGGTGATTAGTAGAAAAGTCATTCTGCCGAGGAAGTGACTTTTTTGCAGTGCTTGGCGTGGATCCAAGTGGGCTTTCCCTCAAGTTTCACTTAGGTGGATGTGGTCAGGTGGACTTTGAAAGGGCCATCAAACCATGGATCCAGACTCCTTGACTGCATCTCTTGTGTCTGCGTATGACCACCCAATGACCTGGATTCAGCTGATGCACATCTGCACTGGCATTAAGATCTGGAATGAATGAAAACACATGTTTATGCACCACATCTTTTTTGCAAGGCATGGACATAGGCTGGCATAGAACGGTGTTGCTTCTGTAGGACCTGTGGGAAGTACAGGTCAGTCTTTGGGGCACTACCAAACAGGATTTCAAAAGTTAACAAGCTTGTCTTTCTATTTGGAGTGTGTCTGATTGAAAAAAGTGCAAGAGCCAAGCACTCTACCCAGTTTTTTCCTGTCTCTACCATGGTCTTTTGAATTTTTAGTATCCCATTTAACCTTAACACTTTCCCACTACTTTGTAGATGATATGGTGTATGAAATGTTTTCTGTATTCCCAGGACCTACAAAATTTCCTTCATTATTTGTCCAGTGAAGTGTGTAACCCTGTCACTTGCTATGGTTTGTGGGACACTGTATCTGCATATCAGTTCTTTCATCAGTTTGTCTGCAGTCATTTTAGCATTAGGATATTTTACCGGAAATGATTCCAGCCAACCAGAGAAGAGATCAACGCATACTAGGATATATTCTATATACAGACTCTAGATTGACATATTGACTACACTTCTACTTTGTGTAGTTGTATAGATCCGAAAAAAAACACATATGAACCCAAAATCACAAAAATATAAATCTTTATTAAATAGCAAGAACATACATAACATACAAGGTTAGGTTCCATTGTGAATGGTAGGTGGTAACCATTCTAACTTTATTTGATTGGTCTTTCCTGTCGCCTAAAACGTTGCCTGTGGTATAGATCAGATCCTGTCTTTTCCGACCACTAGCTCGATCATATGCCAACTTGACTTGTCTCTTGCTGTATCCTCTAGTCAAGAACCTGTTAGGAGTCAGGTTTCTGCGGTTGCTATGCTGGAATCCAGACCCTCACATTCTGCAGTCTCCTGCTCTTTATCCACTGCAGAAGAGATTGCAGAGGAATTGCCTTGCAGCAAATCTCTCCTGAGGCGAAGTCCTTCTCTCCTCTTACTGAGCATGCTCATGGGACGATCTCCCATTGGAGATCGGGAGTCATGTGCTCAGGTCCTGCTCCAAATCTCATTTGTCCTTCTCAGAGTTCTGGAGGCGTGCGGAAGGTCCCGGCTGCTATAAAAGGCACGCATGGCTGTTCCGCTATGCGCTAGTATAGACCATACTTGCTGCTGTGTAAATGATGATGAATGCATGATTCTGGTGAATGACTCATTTGAAACCCCTACCCTTTGATATTATGCTTGTGCGAGGGATTGAGTTCAGTACCAGCGCCAGCGCGCCTCTGCTTCATTGTCCACAGCTGCTAGCGTCCGACATTGCGCTTGCGTCTAGCATTGTCGTTTAGCGGCAGTGTCCTACGCCGCGCTGCAGTAGCAGCCCACTTGAGCGTTCGCAGCTGCGACGCTACACACATGGTAGGTCTAGAAGGACTTAGTACCACCATCTTTGGCTATTCCTGTGACCTTATACTGTGTGTGTAACTACTCTGAGTACTTGTGACCTTAACACGCTCAGCTCTTTTGTTTATGTACATAGGCATCTCTGTGATTTAACAGAGATTGCTCAGTGCACTTGGGTGACGGTTGACTCTGTGCACAAAACCGCCATATTGCTTCTGCCACCACTTAGCAGTGGTTATATCATCTACTGCACGGTGGACACCGAGCAGCGAACGCACTCTATTAGTTTTTTATTTTAGTGCGCTCCGCCGTTCCTAACAGAACCTTTGTTTTAGATCTACCTCTCTCTTGTGGAAGTCACCATCTGATGAGCAAATTCGTCGGACTCTTAAAAGCTGTCCAGTTGGTATGGACTTGATGACCTGTTTTGGATGGACTGATTGTAACAAAGAGTTCGTCGAGGTTTCCTTTCTAAACAAATCAGTCTGCAAAAAACCTTTACTGTCTCTCTTAACCGTGACATCTAAAAAATCAATAAATTCCATGTGGTACTTGTATGTCAACCGTAAATTAAGATTATTGATGTTTAAATCTTCAAAATGGGAAACTAACTGTTCCAAAGGACCCTGCCAGATCATGAAGACATCATCAATGTACCACGCCTAAAAGGAGACGGGGTCCGTTGATGTGTGCAGATCTGACAGGAAGAGGTCCCTCTCCCACAGCCCCAGGAACAGGTTTGCATAGGAGGGTGCAAAGGCCGCTCCCATGGCTGTCCCTTGGAGCTGTAGGTAGAGGGACCCCCCAAAAAAGAAAAAATTCTGTTTAAGTGCAAACTCCAATACAGTCAGAAAAAACTGGACCTCCTCTTTTGTAAAATTTGTCAAAGTAAGAGAGTAAACTGCCGCCTTCAGTCCATCCTCATGTCGAATGCTTATGTACAGAGCCTTGACATCACAAGTCACAAGTATAGCTCCCTCCTCCACATTTAGAGAGTTGATTTTCTTGAAGAAGTCACTCGTATCCCATATGTACAAGGGCAATGTTTCCACCAAGGGCTTCAATTGAGCATCAATGTATTTGCAGACCTTTTCCAAAAAATTTCCCACACCTGAAACAATAGGCCTACAGGGGGTGACCTACAATCCTTATGTATTTTCAGTAAGAGGTAGCTGTATAGTTGTATGTAGTCAATCTGCAGTCTCTGAAATGGGTAAGCAGTAGAGTTGAGCGAATATTTCAATGTTTGGCTCGTATTAGGTACGCCGAGTTTACAATATTCGCCGGTTAATTAGTAGCATATTCGCCGAACATAGCCGAACACCATTCACGTCAATGGGAGGCAAAAACAAACATATGCACAACACCTTATAATGGCCCAAAATGCTGCCAAAACACATCAAATGAGGGACAGACACCAGGAAAGTGGCCCCAATTCACCCACAGTACAGATTTTAGCATGGCACTGTAGCAATCAGCCAGGCATGAGGTCTGGGACAAGATAAGACAAGGTGGGTGGGGGATCAGTGTAGGGCCCCTTTGCTGGGAGCCCTGATACCACATGCAACACCTCTACCTGGTTTCATGCTGAGCCACACTCAGGTGGCACAAATATCAGTTTTGTAGATTACCATTGTCAGAAAAATTTAAAGATAGTAACATGGGTAGTTGAGTCCAAGGAAGTGGAGGCCTGACGGTCTTGGAGGCCTACTGCTACAGGTAAGACGCATGAAGGAGATCCAACCTGGAGTCTAAAAATTTACAAAAATTAGTGGTAGGCACCAAAAAAGTGTCATCAAATGCAATAAAGTAGAACTAGTTTAGCGGGGACTGACACCTCTTACACTACAGCCAACCCAGCAGATGGAGACTGTAATGGGCAAGGTGGTGGAATCACTATTCTGTATCCCTCTGAAAGCCTGGTAGGGGCGTAACTAGGTGGCCTACCAAATCTTTACTCGGACAAGTGGCAGCAGGCGAAAACTGCGACCCAAGGAGGTACAAAGAGGTGGCACCAGGTTCTAATCCATGGCTGACCTACAGAATGTGGCAGTTGACCCCCTACAACAGGTAAGCTGCTATGACCCAAAGGAGGGATGAGAAACACAGGAAGGCACTTTAGGAACTCTGGAACCACGGGTGCAGATGTGACCAGCTGAGGAACAGAAAAGCACTGGTAGGTGTGGGCTGGACAGGGTGTTAGGCAGATGAGCACTGGCAGGTGCAATCTGGACTGGCTGATGGACAGAAGAGCACAGATAGGTATGAGCAGATGGGTACAGGGTAGACAAGTAGACAGCCGGACCTGGGGAACCTGACAACTAGCAAGCATGCAACGCAAAATAACAACATAGCCCAGGCACTTCCATATTGGAGGAGAAGCTTTAAATAGAAGGTGTTGACCAGCTATAGGTTGGGAATACCTCAGGTTGATGTGGGCGGTCCATTTAAGAGGGAGCGAGCACACAAATGCACCCTTTAAGTATAGTTCCTGATTCTACAACTGACCTTGGTGGACACCAACACATAGGGGGTGAGATGAGGATGTGGCATGTGAGTGGGAGACACTGAATGTCCTATCTGTTAGGTACAAGGAGATCCAACCAAGGGCCAAGTCTGCAATGTCAACAGAACATCTGTAGTAAGAGGCAGTGGTCCACTGTGTCAAAGACAGATGCCAGGTCCAGAAAGAGGAGGACCAACTCGCGTCGCTTTCATTTGGCAGTTAGTAGGTCATTGGTAACTTTAGTCAGGGCAGTTTCAATGGAATGGTGCGGTCTGAAGTCAAATTGTGCTCGGTCAAAGAGGGAGCAAGAGGAGAGGTGGGAGTAAAGTTCAAAATGGACATGTTCCAATAATTTGGTGGCATAGGGGAGAAATAATATGGGTCGATAGACATAGAGGATGGGTCAAGGGTGGGCCTTTTGAGGATGGGTGTGATCGAGGTATTTTCAATCAGGGTGGAAGACACCAGTTGTTAGTGACAGGTTGAAGAGGTGGGTTATGCTTGTGATGAAGACTGTGGTAAAGTTTTGAATGAGGTGGGACATTTTTGTGTCAAGTTCACAGGTGGTGAGGCAAAGTATTCAGCTGTTATGTGAGGAGAGGGAGGGGGAACTGGTGGATGCAGGAAAGAATTGAAAGTATTGAATAGCTGTTTAGGGTTATGAGACAAGTATGATATGACGGATGAGAAGTCGGCTTGTTTTGCTGCAGTCAGAATTTGCACAGGATTTTTACAACTTGTTACTGGACAGGTAACTCTGCTGCCTTTCTTTGGCAGCCATACAACAGTACACATTGTAGATGATGGCCAGAAAGAACATGTGCTCCAGGAGATGGCAAGTGCTGCATCAAGTGGCATCTGCTCCTCTTCCACCACCTTAACATCACACACAGTACAGTCCTCAGTGGTGGCACCCCAATTAGCCTTCTTTTCCCCCACATCATAACTCTCCAAGCGCCCAACTGACTTTTGGGAACCACAGATGTCTGCAGATCTCTTCACACATTGTATGCAATAGGAAGTGTACTTTAAAGATTGACAGAGTCAAGAGGAAGAAATCATCTGCACCGATGGCCAAATTTTTTCTCACTTTGATCCACGGCCAGACAAAGTTTTGTCCGAGCATAAACCAAACGCTTGTCAACAGACATTAACCCCGTTGGGTGAAGGTGATCTATTTGTGACAAGATTCAGATATTTGAGGTGCCCACAGACTGTACTGTGCTGTCAAGGCAGGAAGAGGAGGAGGGTGACTCTCAGGGTGAGGAGTGGGAGAACAGAGAAGATGATGATGAGGAAGTAGATCACACTTGTTGTAAACCCAGAGGCATACAGCTGCATAGCTCAGCAGAGGAGGAGGAGGAGGAGGAAGACAAGGGGTTATAAAGACAAAGAGTTATGCAACTTCGACAACCAATGCATCCTGAGGCCTAACTCTGGCAGTGGACAGCAGCGCTCGAGGTTCTGCATTTGGCTATCTTAGGTCTTCTAAAAAATCATGTTAGCTGTCAAATTTTAAAAAAAGACCTAGTAGAATAAAGAAAAAAAATTAAATAATTTCAGTACTACATGCATGACCTGGCACATGCGTGATGAACATGCGTTAAAAATACAGGTCTCACCAACCACCATCCACCCCATCAACTCCTTCTTCTGATTCTTCCTCCTCCCTCACTGTGGTAAGTCACGCAGGCCGAAGAACCTCCACTTGTATGTCCCTGACAGTTGGGGGGATTGAGAGTCTGTCAGCTGATATGGAATTGGACATGCCTGCTGTTTTTGACTGATCATACATACCAAGCACACCCCATCTTTCTCCACCGTAACATCCCTGCCTGCACCTCTCTCACAGTCCAGTAGCTTGTCATGTTAACCCTACTCCACCCTGTGCCAGCACAGCAGCAAACCCTTATTTGTGCAGTTGCGCTCACATAAAAGATTCTTTACTTCTACACATGGCAAAGTTAACAGCTTGAATTTCACCATCTTTAATCTACTAATAAAAATAACCTGTTGTGAATTCTCTTACTTCTGAGTCGGGGCTCCCTCTGGTGGTTACTGTTATGATTGAGTTACCATAGGAGGCAAAAACAGAAATGCTAGCTAAGTCCAGAAAACTAGAGAGGTTGGCAGCTATCGGATTGCAGACCCCTGAACCTATCAACACAACTAGCAGTAGCGGTGGGGGGTTCCTACGATGCCCTAGACCCCTCGATCACAGCCGGAGAACTATATAGCCTAAAGACAGAAAGGGAAATCTAAACTGCCCCAGAGCAGACCCCAAAGCAAAAGGCAGCCCCCACATATAATGACGGTGAAGCAAGAAGAAAGAACACAACACAGACAGAAAGATAAACTGAGCAAAGACTGGGCCCAAGCTAACTAGATAGGAAAGGACAGGAAGGCTGCTGTCTGCAATCCGTGAAAAACCCTATGAAAATAAGAGCCAACAGACTGACAGTGAAAAAGGCCCTGAAGACGCTAGGCTTCAAAAAGACTATGTCAGTACTCAGGAATATTCTGAAGACAGAGCAACAGGCAAAAGGAGATTCAGCTCACCCCAGCAGGGAATGGCAGAATCCAGAAAAGCAGGGCAAACAAAAAGAAAACACAAATGCTAAAAGGCAAAGCAGAAAACTTAGCTTTAGAGGAGCAGGAATCAGACTGGTCTCCGAGAAGTCCACAGAGAAATCACCCGCAGGGCAGAAGGGCGTCGGCAGCCTTATATCCAGTCCGTGACTCCACTCAGCCAGTCATCATCATTAGGCTCAGGTGCCTGATAATCAGGCTCATTACCTTCCTTTACCAGAATAGGGAGTTCACCAGACCTCAGTGACGAAGGGGAAAATGAACTGACAACAGTACCTCCCCCTTGAGGAGGGGTCACCGAACCCTCAACCACGCCACCAGGGCGATCAGGGTGAGCCCGATGAAAGGCACGCACCAATCTTTTGGCATGAATATCAGAGGCAGAGACCCAGGAATTATCTTCCTGACCATAACCCTTCCACTTAACCAAATACTGGAGTCTCCGTCTAGCCAGATGGGAATCCAGTATTTTTTCTACCTCATATTCCATGTTACTTTCAAACAATACAGGGTCCGGAGGTGCCACCCCAGGAACAACTGGTTCAACAAACCTCTTCAACAAGGACTTATGGAACACATTATGGATTTTAAATGTGACAGGAACAGCCAAACGAAAAGAGACCGGATTAATAATCTCCAAAATCTTGTAAGGTCCAATAAATCTAGGCTTAAACTTAAGAGAAGCCACCTTCATAGCAATATTTTTTGATGATAACCACACCATATCACCAATCTTAAACTGGGGACCAATGGTCCTATGTCGATTGGAAAACCGCTGGGCCTTTTCCTGGGAGAGAGATAACTTATCCACCACTTGGTCCCAGATCTGGTGCATTCTCTCCACCACAGTGTCAACACCTGGGCAGGCAGAAGGCTCCACCTGCCCTGAAGAAAATCGAGGATGAAACCCAAAGTTACAAAAAAAAGGTGACATCAAAGTGGCAGAACTCGCTCTATTATTTAAAGCAAATTCGGCCAAGGGCAAAAATGAAACCCAATCATCCTGATCAGCGGAAATAAAACATCTCAAACACGACTCCAAGGTCTGGTTTGTTCTCTCTGTCTGCCCATTGGTCTGAGGGTGAAAAGCAGAGGAGAAGGACAACTGAATTCCCAGCTTGGAATAGAAAGTCCTCCAAAATCTAGACACAAACTGAACTCCTCTGTCAGATACAATGTTCTCAGGAATCCCGTGCAAGCGAACCACCTGTTGCAAAAACAGGGGCACCAACTCAGAGGAAGAAGGCAACTTAGGGAGTGGTACAAGATGAACCATCTTAGAGAACCTATCACAAATCACCCAAATAACAGTCATTCTTTGAGAGACCGGCATATCAGAGATGAAATCCATTGAAATATGGGTCCATGGCCTCCTGGGGACCGGCAAAGGCATCAACAACCCACTAGAGCGAGAACAAGATTTAGACCGGGAGCAAGTCCCACAGGACTGCACAAAATTCTTGACATCATGAGACAAGGTGGGCCACCAAAAAGAGCGACTCACCAGATCTCTAGTACCAAAAATACCTGGATGACCAGCCAATGCAGAGCAATGAACTTCAGACATCACTCTCTTCTTCCACTGTTCAGGAACATACAACTTTCCACTGGGACAACGCTCAGGCTTGTCCTCCTGGAACTCTTGGAGAGCAAGTCTCAAATCGGGCGAGATGGCAGAAAGAACTACCCCTTCGCCTAAGATGGTAGCAGGCTTGGTCAACACAGGAGAATCAGCAAAGAAGCTCCTAGAGAGGGCGTCTGCCTTGACATTCTTAGTTCCAGGAAGAAAAGAGACCACAAAATCAAAACGTGTAAAAAACAAGGCCCACCTAGCCTGTCTAGGGTTCAAGCGTTTAGCCGACTCCAGGTAAATCAAATTCTTGTGGTCAGTGAGGACCACAACTTGATGTTTAGCTCCCTCCAACCAATGTCTCCACTCCTCAAATGCCCATTTCATGGCCAACAGTTCCCGATTCCCCACATCATAGTTACGTTCAGATGGAGAGAACTTTCGGGAAAAGAAAGCACAGGGATTCATTTTAGATGTTACAGGATCCTTTTGGGACAAAACAGCTCCTGCACCAATCTCAGAAGCATCCACCTCTACCTGAAACGGGAGTGAGACATCATGTTGCCGCAAAACCGGGGCAGAGGTAAATCTTCGCTTCAGCTCCTGAAAGGAAGCAACAGCCTCCGGAGACCAAATCAACACATCAGCTCCCTTCTTAGTCAGATCAGTCAATGGCTTGGCAATGCTAGAAAATTTTGCTATAAATTTCCGATAAAAATTATCAAAACCCAAAAACTTCTGGAGGGCCTTCAAAGAAGTGGGCTGAACCCAATCATAAATGGCCTGTTCCTTGGCCGGGTCCATTTCAATAGTTGACGGAGACAAAATAAATCCCAAAAATGAAATCCTCTGTACTCCAAAAAGGCATTTCGATCCTTTGACATGCAGGGAATTCTCCCTCAAGATCCGGAACACAGTCCGAATATGTTCCACATGAGAATCCCAATCCTTGGAGAAGATCAAAATATCATCCAGATAGATAATCAAAAATTTATCAACAAAGTCTGGGAAAATATCGTTCATGAAGCACTGGAAGACAGAAGGGGCATTAGTGAGCCCAAAAGGCATCACCAGGTACTCAAAATGTCCCTCCGGAATATTAAACGCCGTCTTCCATTCATCCCCCTGCTTAATGCGGATAAGATTATACGCCCCCCTGAGGTCAAGCTTGGTAAACCAGCAAGCACCTCTAACTCTAGAGAATAGATCCGAAATCAGGGGTAACGGATACTGATATTTAATAGTAATTTTGTTGAGGGCACGATAATCAATACAAGGCCTTAAAGAACCATCCTTTTTGGCCACAAAAAAAAAAACGGCACCTAAGGGCGAAGAGGATGGTCTAATATGACCCTTCTCCAACGCCTCCTTAATATAGGACCGCATAGCCTCGTGCTCAGGTACAGATAAATTGAAGAGCTGACCCTTGGGAAATTTACACCCCGGGCTCAGTTCAATTGCACAGTCATAACTCCTATGAGGAGGCAAGGATGCAGACTTATTCTCACTAAATACATCATAAAAGTCTTCCAAATAGTCAGGAACATCATGCGACTGAGGAGAGGTGGAAAAAACCGGAGCCTCACTAAAGGCACACCGACAACCCCAACTCACCACAGACACAGATTTCCAATCCAAAACTGGATTATGAATTTGCAACCAGGGAAACCCCAGAACAACGGCATCATGCAGACCATGCAACACCAAAAATCTGCAATTTTCTTGATGGTCTGGGGCGACCCGCATGACCACCTGGGTCCAAAACTGAGGTTTATTTTTCGCCAAAGGAGTAGCATCAATCCCCCTCAAAGGGATAGGCGTCTGCAGAGGTGTCATCGGAAATCCACAACGTTTAGCAAAATCCAAGTCCATTAGGTTTAGCGCTGCTCCCGAATCCACAAAAGCCTTGGCAGAAAATGTGGACAGGGAGCAGATCAGAGTAATTGCCAGAAGAAACTTAGGTTGAACACCACCAACAGAAAACGTGTGTGCAGAGCGTTTCTCTCGTTTAGGACAAACAGAAATAATATGCGAGGCATCTCCACAGAAAAAACACAGCTTATTACGCCTTCTGAACTCCTGACGTTGCGCCTTAGACAAAACTCTATCACATTGCATAGGTTCAGACGTCTTTTCAACCGGTGGCAACACCTCTCGTGCTGTCCTGCGTTCACGTAAACGCCGATCAACCTGAATGGCTAACGACATAGAATCGTCCAGACCAGAGGGAACAGGAAATCCCACCATAGTATCTTTTACGGCTTCTGACAAACCCTTCCGAAAGAGAGCAGCCAAGGCATTATCATTCCAGGTAGTAAGGACCGCCCACTTTCGGAACTTTTGACAGTACAACTCTGCAGAATCTCGACCCTGGTTCAATGCCAACAGGGTCTTTTCAGCCTGATCAATAGCATTAGGTTCGTCATACAACAACCCCAAGGCTTGAAAGAATGCGTTCACGTTAGTCAAAATAGGATCATCTGGTTTCAAAGAAAACGCCCAGTCCTGGGGATCGCCACGCAACAAAGAGATGACAATTTTAACCTGCTGCGTGGAGCTCCCCGACGAGTTAGGCTTCAAGGCAAAAAATAATTTACAATTATTTTTGAAACTCAAAAATTTAGATCGATCCCCAAAAAACACATCAGGTGTAGGGATCTTTGGTTCAACAGCATGCGAACGAGCAAGGTAGGCGGAAATTCCCCGCACTTCTGCAGCGAGCTGCTCCACACGATCAGACAATTGCTTTATCTCCATTGAGAGAAAAAAAAATTCCCCCTACAGCCTCAGAGATATAGAGGAAAAATTTACACACTTTTTTTTTTTAAACACAATTCTTTCCTGCTATTGAGTACCCTAGGATCTGCGGTATGGCGGGTGATTCTGTTATGATTGAGTCACCATAGGAGGCAAAAACAGAAATGCTAGCTAAGTCCAGAAAACTAGAGAGGTTGGCAGCTATCGGATTGCAGACCCCTGAACCTATCAACACAACTAGCAGTAGCCGTGGGGGGTTCCTACGATGCCCTAGACCCCTCGATCACAGCCGGAGAACTATATAGCCTAAAGACAGAAAGGAAAATCTAAACTGCCCCAGAGCAGACCCCAAAGCAAAAGGCAGCCCCCCGCATATAATGACGGTGAAGCAAGAAGAAAGAACACAACACAGACAGAAAGATAGACTGAGCAAAGACGGGGCCCAAGCTAACTAGATAGGAAAGGACAGGAAGGCTGCTGTCTGCAATCCGTGAAAAACCCTATGAAAATAAGAGCCAACAGACTGACAGTGAAAAAGGCCCTGAAGACGCTAGGCTTCAAAAAGACTATATCAGTACTCAGGAATATTCTGAAGACAGAGCAACAGGCAAAAGGAGATTCAGCTCACCCCAGCAGGGAATGGCAGAATCCAGAAAAGCAGGGCAAACAAAAACAAAACACAAATGCTAAAAGGCAGAGCAGAAAACTTAGCTTTAGAGGAGCAGGAATCAGACTGGTCTCCGAGAAGTCCACAGAGAAATCACCCGCAGGGCAGAAGGGCGTCGGCAGCCTTATATCCAGTCCGTGACTCCACTCAGCCAGTCATCATCATTAGGCTCAGGTGCCTGATAATCAGGCTCATTACCTTCCTTTACCAGAATAGGGAGTTCACCAGACCTCAGTGACGAAGGGGAAAATGAACTCACAACAGGTTACTGTGGGTAGTGGAGCTGGCCGGATTGACAGAGGTCTGCCACCTGATGATGATGATTGGAAATCTGGGGTTACTGATTGGGAGTATTTGAGTGAGCAGACTTCCCTCAATTGTTGCTGGTGACTAGTTCTTCCTGTGCAACTTGAGGTCTGCTGTCTCCTGTCTGATCCTGCATTTTTCCGCTAAGTTGTTCATTTGCTAATCCTTTGCTTCTGATCTGGTTTTGCCTCTTTCTGCTTTGCTTTGTGGGTTCAGCATGCTCCCTGCTGGGGCTGTGCTGGACCCCACTCCATATGTTACAGCTTGTGTCAGTTTGTTCAGGCCCCTGTTATATTAGTCTCTTTTGCTTTGCTGCCAGTATACACCAGAATGCTGATATAGTGGGGGAGAGGTCGTGAGACCTTAGTGTTTTTTGTACATCAGACGTGTTGGATTTTTTAGGATTTTTGCGTGATTGCAGACAGTGTCTTTCATTTCCTATCCTATCTAGACAGTTTGGGTCCCATCATTTGCTCAGACTATTTTCTGCCTGTGTTTGTCCCTCATCTGGTCTCACCGATAATATATGTTTGGAGGCTATCTATTTCTTTGGGGTTCTACTCTGGAGCAGTTTAGATTTCACCTTTCTTGCTTTAGGCCTAGTTAGTTCTCCGGCTGTGTCGGGGCGTCTAGGGCATCAAGGGAACGCTCCACGGCTACTGTTAGTTGTGTTGTTAGGATTAGGGGTCTGTAATTCGCTAAGTGACCAACTTTTGTGGTTTTCTGGTGGCCTAGCCTATTCCTGCCATCCTCCTCGGTGACCTGTTCATATCAATAACCTTTATTTATATATCACAAACACATTACTCATAGCTTTACAAGCAGTTCATATCAAACAGTCAAAAGTTACCAAGTTTAAGATAAACAATTGAAGTAAAAATAATGACATTCAAACAAAGAAGGCAGCACTTTATTCTAAGAGAGTATTCACATTAGTTTCCCAGATAGATGTAGACTGTCTAAGAGAGGAATGGCATTAGGTCCCTGACAACCAGAATTGCCTTATTGTGGCTGCCAGGTACACATGAATTTGCCAATTTATGCGCTACACATTCTTAATTTTTCATATTTCTAGTGCAGTAATGCAATTAAATTTTCATATTTCATGTTTGTATGATATAGCACTACAGAGTGCTGCCTTATTTGTTTGATTGTATTTGAGTTGGCTACTCTAGGTAAGCACCTGTTCAGACCTGATTTATGTTTTGATGTGACAGTTTTTTGACATTTGCAAAAATAATGGTGACTCTGCTCTTCATAGCTTACAATCTACAATGAGGTGGGGGTGACACCAATTACAGGTGCTTATTTACAGTGATGGTACAACCATCTTGAGGAAATGGGGGGTAGATAAAGGCTGCATGATCCTTATGGGTCTGGTTGAGTTTGATGGTGAATTATGTTCAGAGAAGTAGAGAATAAGCTATATATATATATATATATACTGTATGTGTATATATACAGTGGGGCAAAAAAGTATTTAGTCAGTCAGCAATAGTGCAAGTTCCACCACTTAAAAAGATGAGAGGCGTCTGTAATTTACATCATAGGTAGACCTCAACTATGGGAGACAAACTGAGAAAAAAAAATCCAGAAAATCACATTGTCTGTTTTTTTTTCATTTTATTTGCATATTATGGTGGAAAATAAGTATTTGGTCAGAAACAAGCAATCAAGATTTCTGGCTCTCACAGACCTGTAACTTCTTCTTTAAGAGTCTCCTCTTTCCTCCACTCATTACCTGTAGTAATGGCCCCTGTTTAAACTTGTTATCAGTATAAAAAGACACCTGTGCACACCCTCAAACAGTCTGACTCCAAACTCCACTATGGTGAAGACCAAAGAGCTGTCAAAGGACACCAGAAACAAAATTGTAGCCCTGCACCAGGCTGGGAAGACTGAATCTGCAATAGCCAACCAGCTTGGAGTGAAAAAATCAACTGTGGGAGCAATAATTAGAAAATGGAAGACATATAAGACCACTGATAATCTCCCTCGATCTGGTGCTCCATGCAAAATCCCACCCCGTGGGGTCAGAATGATCACAAGAACGGTGAGCAAAAATCCCAGAACCACGCGGGGGGACCTAGTGAATGAACTGCAGAGAGCTGGGACCAATATAACAAGGCCTACCATAAGTAACACACTACGCCACCATGGACTCAGATCCTGCAGTGCCAGACGTGTCCCACTGCTTAAGTCTGTACATGTCCGGGCCCGTCTGAAGTTTGCTAGAGAGCATTTGGATGATCCAGAGGAGTTTTGGGAGAATGTCCTATGGTCTGATGAAACCAAACTGGAACTGTTTGGTAGAAACACAACTTGTCGTGTATGGAGGAAAAAGAATACTGAGTTGCATCCATCAAACACCATACCTACTGTAAAGCATGGTGGTGGAAACATCATGCTTTGGGGCTGTTTCTCTGCAAAGGGGCCAGGACGACTGATCCGGGTACAAGAAAGAATGAATGGGGCCATGTATCGTGAGATTTTGAGTGCAAACCTCCTTCCATCAGCAAGGGCATTGAAGATGAAACGTGGCTGGGTCTTTCAACATGACAATGATCCAAAGCACACCGCCAGGGCAACGAAGGAGTGGCTTCGTAAGAAGCATTTCAAGGTCCTGGAGTGGCCTAGCCAGTCTCCAGATCTCAACCCTATAGAAAACCTTTGGAGGGAGTTGAAAGTCCGTGTTGCCAAGCGAAAAGCCAAAAACATCACTGCTCTAGAGGAGATCTGCATGGAGGAATGGGCCAACATACCAACAACAGTGTGTGGCAACCTTGTGAAGACTTACAGAAAACGTTTGACCTCTGTCATTGCCAACAAAGGATATATCACAAAGTATTGAGATGAAATTTTGTTTCTGACCAAATACTTATTTTCCACCATAATATGCAAATAAAATGAAAAAAAAACAGACAATGTGATTTTCTGGATTTTTTTTTCTCAGTTTGTTCCCATAGTTGAGGTCTACCTATGATGTAAATTACAGACGCCTCTCATCTTTTTAAGTGGTGGAACTTGCACTATTGCTGACTGACTAAATACTTTTTTGCCCCACTGTATATACAGTCATATGTAAAAGTTTGGGCACCCCTATTAACGTTAACCTTTTTTCTTTATAACAATTTTGGTTTTTGCAACAGGTATTTCAGTTTCATATATCTAATAACTGATGGACTCAGTTATATTTCTGGATTCAAATGAGGTTTATTGTACTAACAGAAAATGTGCAATCTGCATTTAAACAAAATTTGACCGGTGCAAAAGTATGGGCACCCTTATCATTTTCTTGATTTGAACACTCCTAACTACTTTTTACTGACTTCCTGAAGCACTAAATTGGTTTTGTAACCTCATTGATCTTTGAACTTCATAGCCAGGTGTATCAAATCATGAGAAAAGGTATTTAAAGTGGCCACTTGCAAGTAGTTCTCCTATTTGATTCTCCTATGAAGAGTGGCATCATGGGCTCCTCAAAACAACTCTCAAATGATCTGAAAACAAAGATTATTCAACATAGCTTTTCAGGGGAAGGATACAAAAAGTTGTCTCAGAGATTTAACCAGTCAGTTTCCACTGTGAGGAACATAGTAAGGAAATGGAAGAACACAGGTACAGTTCTTGTTAAGCCCAGAAGTGGCAGGCCAAGAAAAATATCAGAAAGGCAGAGAAGAAGAATGGTGAGAACAGTCAAGGACAATCCACAGACCACCTCCAAAGACCTGCAGCATCATCTTGCTGCAGATGGTGTCACTGTGCATCGGTCAACAATACAGCGCATGCATAACGCCTTTTTGTATGACCAAACAACTCAATCTTTGTTTCATCAGTTCACAGGACCTTCTTCCAAAATGTATCTGGCTTGTCCAAATGTGCTTTTGCATACCTCAGGCGACTCTATTTGTGGCGTGCTTGCAGAAACGGCTTCTTTCGCATCACTCTCCCATACAGCTTCTCCTTGTGCAAAGTGCGCTGTATTGTTTTCTGATGCACAGTGACACCATCTGCAGCAAGATGATGCTGCAGGTCTTTGGAGGTGGTCTGTGGATTGTCCTTGACTGTTCTCACCAGTCTTCTTCTCTGCCTTTCTGATAGTTTTCTTGGCCTGCCACTTCTGGGCTTAACAAGAACTGTACCTGTGTTCTTCCATTTCCTTACTATGTTCCTCACAGTGGAAACTGACTGGTTAAATCTCTGAGACAACTTTTTGTATCCTTCCCCTGAAAAGCTATGTTGAATAATCTTTGTTTTCAGATCATTTGAGAGTTGTTTTGAGGAGCCCATGATGCCACTCTTCATAGGAGAATCAAATAGGAGAACTACTTGCAAGTGGCCACTTTAAATACCTTTTCTCATGATTTGATACACCTGGCTATGAAGTTCAAAGATCAATGAGGTTACAAAACCAATTTAGTGCTTCAGGAAGTCAGTAAAAAGTAGTTAGGAGTGTTCAAATCAAGAAAATGATAAGGGTGCCCATACTTTTGCACCGGTCAAATTTTGTTTAAATGCAGATTGCACATTTTCTGTTAGTACAATAAACCTCATTTGAATCCAGAAATATAACTGAGTCCATCAGTTATTAGATATATGAAACTGAAATACCTGTTGCAAAAACCAAAATTGTTATAAAGAAAAAAGGTTAAAATTAATAGGGGTGCCCAAACTTTTACATATGACTGTATACACACAGAGGTTGGACAAAATAACGGAAACACCTAACGTTTTGGCATCATAATCTTCGAACATGTTATAAACATGCAAACCGTGACATATGGTAATGTCTTGTAGCTGATTACTTGTGTTCTGTGATATGTGTATGTAAATTAACTGTTTGTTTTGCAGAATTGTAAGAACATTGATGAAAACCTGATACCAATGGCAGACCTTTCGGATTTTCAAAGAGGACAAATTGTTGGTGCTCTTATGGCAGGCGCTAGTGTAACAGAAAGTGCCCGAATGCTTGGCGTGTCAAGAGGTACTGTCCCCAAAGTAATGACTGCATTTGAAAGAGAAGGAAAAACATCCGCAGCAAAGCACAGGTCTGGCCGAAAGTCGAAGTTGAGTGAGAGAGATCGTCGGACTCTAAAGCGAATTGTGAGAGAGGATCGCAAGACCACGGCTCTGAAAATCACTGCTGAGCTCAATGAACACCTACAGAACCCAGTTTCCACGAAAAATATTCATTGGGAGCTGCACAAATCTGGATTCCACAGAAGAGCTGCAATTCGAAAACTGCTGCTCTCAATGACAAATATTTCCAAGCGTTTAGAGTGGTGTAGAAACCTCCAGAATTGGTCCCTCGAGCAGTGGAAACATGTGATATTCTCAGACGAATCATCGTTTACCCTATTTCCGACCGAGTGTACATTTGGAGACAGCCGAAAGAAGCATTCCATCCAGACTGCCTTCTCCCAATCGTAAAACAAGGAGGAGGTTCTGTGATGATCTGGGGTGCTATTTCGTGGAGATCCGCCGGGCCAATGATATCCCTTCATGGAAGAATTAACAGCCGTGATTATTTAGGCATTTTGGGCGACCAAGTGCATCCTATGGTTCAAGCACTGTTCCCGGAGGGGAACGCCATTTTCAGGATGATAATGCACCAATTCATACAGCTAGAATCGTTAAAGCATGGCACGAGGAACATTGTAATGAAGTTGAGCATCTCGTCTGGCTCCCACAATCCCCAGACCTCAACATTATTGAGCATTTATGGTCGATTTTAGAGATTCAAGTTAGACGTCGATTTCCGCTGCCATCGCCGCTCAAAGACCTGGAGGGTGTTTTAACTGAAGAATGGGCTACAATTCCTTTGGAAACAATTCACACATTGTATGAATCCATACCTCGGAGAACTGAGGCTGTAATCGCCGCAAAAGGTGGACCTACACCATATTAAACTAACTTTTGTTGATGTTTCCATTATTTTGTCCAACCCCTGTGTATATATATATATATATATATATATATATATATACACTCACTGGCCACTTTATTAGGTACACCTGTCCAACTGTGTGTTAAGACTTAATTTCTAATCAGCCAATCACATGGCGGCAACTCAGTGCATTTAGGCATGTAGACATGGTCAAGACAATCTCCTGCAGTTCAAACCAAGCATCAGTATGGGGAAGAAAGGTGATTTGAGTGCCTTTGAACGTGGCATGATTGTTGGTGCCAGAAGGGCTGGTCTGAGTATTTCAGAAACTGCTGATCTACTGGGATTTTCACGCACAACCATCTCTAGGGTTTACAGAGAATGGTCCGAAAAAGAAAAAAAATCCAGTGAGCGGCAGTTCTGTGGCCGGAAATGCCTTGTTGATGCCAGAGGTCAGAGGAGAATGGGCAGACTGGTTCGAGCTGATAGAAAGGCAACAGTGACTCAAATTGCCACCCGTTACAACCAAGGTAGGCAGAAGAGCATCTCTGAACGCACAGTGCGTCGAACTTTGAGGCAGATGGGCTACAGCAGCAGAAGACCACACTGGGTACCACTCCTCTCAGCTAAGAACAGGAAACTGAGGCTACAATTTGCACAAGCTCATCGAAATTGGACAGTAGAAGATTGGAAAAACGTTGCCTGGTCTGATGAGTCTCGATTTCTGCTGCGACATTCGGATGGTAGGGTCAGAATTTGGCGTAAACAACATGAAAGCATGGATCCATCCTGCCTTGTATCAACGGTTCAGGCTGGTGGTGGTGGTGTCATGGTGTGGGGAATTTTTTCGTGGCACTCTTTGGGCCCCTTGGTACCAATTGAGCATCGTTGCAACGCCACAGCCTACCTGAGTATTGTTGCTGACCATGTCCATCCCTTTATGACCACAATGTACCCAACATCTGATGGCTACTTTCAGCAGGATAATGCGCCATGTCATAAAGCTCGAATCATCTCAGATTGGTTTCTTGAACATGACAATGAGTTCACTGTACTCAAATGGCCTCCTCAGTCACCAGATCTCAATCCAATAGAGCATCTTTGGGATGTGGTGGAACGGGAGATTCGCATCAGGGATGTGCAGCCGACAAATCTGCGCCAACTGTGTGATGCCATCATGTCAATATGGTCCAAAATCTCTGAGGAATGCTTCCAGCACCTTGTTGAATCTCTGCCACGAAGAATTGAGGCAGTTCTGAAGGCAAAAGGGGGTCCAACCCGTTACTAGCATGGTGTACCTAATAAAGTGGCCAGTGAGTGTATATATATATATATATATATATATATATATATATATATATATATAAAGGATAAGGGAACGTGACAGGCAGCCCTAAATAGATGTGTTTTGATTTTAGGGAGCACCTAAAAATGTCTTGTGGTTATACTCCTAATTTCATGGAGGACAAACAAGGGGTAAGAGGTGAGTCATCTAATTAGGAGATTGAACTGAGCTGGAAAAAGTCCAGATCAGGGGTTTTACCATCTTTGTGTGTCTCAGAGTTTGAAAGTTGTGAGAGGCCATGAGAATTGGCGAGATATAGAAGCTGGGATGCAGTTGGGGAGTCTTACAGGATAAGGGTTGTCAATCCTGAGGACATGAAGTGTAGCCGGTATATGACTGCTACTGTGAGGGAGAGGGAATGGAGCACCTTGATGATACGAACCTCAAAAGAAGAATGGCATCCAATTGGCCTGCATTTATTTATTGGGTTAAAATCAGGATTGCTGTTGGCAGTGAGGAGTGTAGGGTTATCATGGAGTTAACACATACCATATGATACGACCTTCCCATAACCCTGTCTGATGACAAATGCACATCTAGCAGGATGCAGCAGGCCTCCACTAATAAAGGCAAGGGGCATCACAGGTGAAAACTACTGATAAAAACAACCACCCCCACACCTACCAGATTATGGAGGGGTTGGCTGCCTAGTAGAAAGAAATTGCACATTGATATGGCTTGCGTAGGACACCAGTCACACAGGTAAGTGTGATGCAATGTGTCTGGCTTGCAGCCTACTAATGACACCCTTGTATTATCAGGTGGGCTGCCCAGTACTATAATATATAAAGGAGGCTAAAGGAAATAAGAAAGCGCAATAGGGTCTTATCCGGGTGGTGTTTTGAAGAAATATAAAGAAATTCACTCACCTTTTCCAGGGGAGATAAAAGCACATAAACCGACTGTCAGCTTGCTGCACGCCCGAAGGTCCACTCGTGACCGCCAATGTGAATGCTTATGGATAAGATATTTTTCGGACTTACTGTGCGCTGCTTGACAAAGTTCAATGGTACACCATAAAAGGTTTTAACTGTTTAATTCCCAACGCGTTTCGAAGTGTCTATCACTTCTTCCTCAGGGGATGATGTCATCCCCTGAGGAAGAAGTGATAGACACTTCGAAACGCGTTGGGAATTAAACAGTTAAAACCTTTTATGGTGTACCATTGAACTTTGTCAAGCAGCGCACAGTAAGTCCGAAAAATATCTTATCCATAAGGATTCAGTACTATAATATGCAACACACATGGACAGATGCCCTAATAGACCAAGTCAACAAAAAGAGGCCAAAAAAAATTAATACATATGATAAATACATTAAAAGAGGTATTGGTTAATATTTTGGCCAAAATAAATAAGCTCGCAACCCACGTCAAGGGTACCCATATTTGCGAGTCCTGAAACTAATATCAAAAACAGCTAACATAGAAAAGTTAAAAAAACACATACCATAAGATACAGCCTTCCCAAAAGCCTGTCTGTGTCATGATCCAGGCCGGATTTTATATCCTGTCTCTCTTTCCCAGTCTGATCAATCATGTCAAGGGTTAACTTCTCTACCTGGTTCTAGCCTCAGGTCTGACTATTTCACTTCACTGCATCCTGCAGATGGTGTCAGTTATAGTTTCTGCCTACGGCGTGTGTAGCTGACTCTGCATACCCCGATTCATCCTGCCAGCTTTTGCTGACTGTACCCAGTGTCGGACTGGGGTGAGAAGGGCCCACCAGTAACATTGACTTTGAGGGGCACACTTTTCACCTGCATACAAATACTACACTCCCCTCATTTACAAATGTATAAATACAAGTATAAATCTCTAAATAATAATAAGCTAGGTAGTTTGGTTAATGAATGATGAGATGCTGCTTTTTTCTGTACAGAGTAAATCAAGTGAATTATGCCTAGTACTATCCATATAGTGGGGCTGGGGGCCCGATCTGCACAGGGGCCCACTGGGGGATTCCCCTGTTACCCTGTGGGCCATTCCGAGCCTGACTGTACCTGTCTGTTTTTTCACCTCTTCCCATCCCGACGTTTTGTTCCCCTTCTTGTGTTTGACTCCCTGGTATTTGACTTGGCTTGGATCGTGACCTGCTGTTTGTCTCTTGTTTTTGGTATATCCGCTCCTGATCGGTATTGACCCATTTGGCTTGTTTCTGACTCTGTGTCTGTTTATTCCTTTGGTACTGTGCTACAGACTAATATCGACCCAGCATGTTTTACTATTCCGCTGCCACCTGGTGGTAGTCTCGCTGCTGCGCTGCAGGTCTGCTTTTCCTGTGTGCCGTCCTCCCTCCACTCTATTGCCATCTAGTGGAGCTGCATCTACCTGCATAGCAGCTGTGTATAGAGAAAATGGAGGGCACCACTGACAAATTATATAAAAAATACAAATAAAGGCAAGGGGGTTCACAGGGTGTGCAATAACAATGTACTGAAACGAGAGAGAACAAACCCATAAAAAGGAACACCTCAATTGCATAAGAAAATGACTGCATATATATATATGTAGTAAAAAATATATCACTTTATTATTCACCAAAAACAGAAAGGTATATATATGACAGAGCAACACACATATAACACACATGATAAAATCAATTAAAATTGCTTCATAAGATAGCAAACAGAGAGACTCAAAAATATACCATGCCTTGATATAAAGGTTATGGTAGATCACACGTGGTTCTCATAGGGGCGCTATATCAATAAAGATAGCTAGCTAGGATTTATGCATATATAGACCTGCAACCATGAATATTCATAATCACAGATAGCACCTAAGCCTGATGTGTAAAATAATAAAGATAACAAAAAATTATACAAAAATGACAAAGGTTATAAAACCAAAGTGATGGTAAGTATACAATACTGGTAGGTCCAACAGCACTCGTGATGAAAAAGGGATTAAAACCTGGTGGAATGAACCTATAGTAACTCCTCAAAGGAGGGCCTGCTTGCTGAGCCACATGTAGGGGGCACATAGAAATAGAAAAAAATCCAGAAGGTAAATGCTCGAAAAGATGGTTATAAAGGACACATGCAGGTAGGCTGGTGGAAATAGAAACTCAAAGGACAACAATATGTGCCAGGGCAAAAAATGAAGCTAACTGCGCCTCAGAGATGGAGAGACCAAGAGTGTGGGATGAGATCCCACGCGTATCGCCACAAAAGTGCCTTCCTCAGGGCAAGATAAGTAGGGTGGCAGAGGACACAATCATGGGTCTCTCCCAGGGTAAACTCACTGCTGAATGGTATTGCTCAGAGTTTAGGCGATGGTCCACTGAAGTGACTTGGGATGATTCTGCACTAAGATGCCAGTTCAGGGGGGGACTGTCGGATCATCTTAAGGACGCTTTGGCTCTCCATTTGCCACCCAGATCCTTGGAGAAAGCTATGCCTCAGGACATTCGCATGGATCTGAGGTTACGGGAGAGAGGTGTAATACAGTGAGAGATTCCGTTACAGCCGGCTAACTCTGATGTGGTACCTCACACGGAACCTATGGAGGTTGGGGCCACCAACCTCAAGGAAAAGGATAGGAGGCGACGACTAGAGGGGAGATCTTGTTTTTATTGTGGAGATCCTGGACATTGGACAAAGGACTGCCCCTCTTGCCTACCGACTAACTAGCTGCCGAGTCTGGGTGATTGACAAGGAGGTCACCCAGACTCTTAGGTACCTTTTTACACATTTCAAAGAATATTGTTGGAGGTGGAACTTTGTTGTGGGAGTTGCTACACGTCCTCTTCAGCTTTTGTGGATTGTGGGTCATCCATGAACTTTATCGATTCTAACTTGGTGACCAAGTGTAAGTTAGGGATAGTATTTTGAAGGATTTTGAGGATGTATTTTCCTAAAAGGAGGCTGAGGTCTTACCACCACACGGAACTTTTGATAGTACAATTAATCTGATTCCGTCCCAATGAGAAAGGGGGGTGGGTAAAGCCCCATGCGTATCGCTGCTCCCCTGATGAAGCTGCTTGCAGCAGCGATACGTGTGGGGCTTTCCACACCTCCCTTTCTCATTGGGACTTTATACTTACTTTGGCTCTATACATGAGCCCCTCTTGAACTGACTAGGTGACTGCGACATCACTATACAGCCAGCTACCATTCCCTTTGCATTCTGCTGCACCCTTGGATTATACTCCACAGGTTGTATACATCATATAGTTCTGGGATTTTTTACCATCTACATCTAACCAGGCCTTTTAGACCTGGTGAGATACACACACCTTGTGGTCTGGATTTAAATCTACTCTTCACATTACATCTCAGATATGCCCGGAGCATGTGCTGCAATTTTGAGTTTAATATTATTGGGAGCATTATCTTTCAGTCTATTCATTATACTTGTTGTTTACATGTTCTCTAATCTTCATCATGCCCCATTTGTGAATGTGTATGTCTCGCTTTTCATGTTATATGGTGGATATTTTGCGGCTTATTTATGGCATATGTGCTTCTCATTGCTTCGTCCATCTGGTTCATTGTTTATTATGTCCCTCATTATTCCACCTTCAGGGGTGTGGTTTATTTGCCATGTTCTTACACATGATTTTAAGTGGTTTAAATGTTTGCTGTGTCTCAGGTGTATAAAGATTTCTATTTTTAGTCATTATGTGGATGTGCACACCATTTTTTGGTTGGTCTTTCTCATCTCCAGTTCATGGTTATTATCCATACTAGGTGTTGCACGCCATTATTACATTTGCATCTTTCTCAACTGCATATGGTAGTGCGCCCTCTCCCCTTCTTTGTTTACATAAACTAGAAGATAGCCTCCAAACAATTTAAAAGTGACATGTCCCCTGCTGTATGACGTTAGTAACAGAAGAATTTTTTTGAGCCTGTCGATAAGGCTACTTTCACACTTGCGTTTTTTTTGCGCTGTGTGCGCAGTGCAAACGCGCAAAAAAACACATCATGCGTTTTGTATGCGTTTTCTTCTTTTTTGCGCATGGTTTTTGCAAAAAACATATGCGTTTTTTGCGCTGACGTGTGCATGACCACGTCAGCCTACAGCTACTACTCATCTACCCAGCACCAATTACCAGAGAGCGTTTGATGCTCGTCAGAAGATAGGTGTAACAGATGCATGTCTCAAGTGAGGTATAAAAGATGATCATAAGAAATTGGATGCCAAACATGCACATAATCTAGAAGATAGCCTCCAAACAATTTAAAAGTGACATGTCCCCTACTGTATGACGTTAATAACAGAAGAATTTTGTGGGTCCTGTCGATAAGGCCTGTATAAGATTGAGTGGATGCTTCAAACAATTTAAAAGTGACATGTCCCTTACTGTATGATGTTAGTAACAGAAGAATTTTTGGGGCGGGAATGGGAACGTACAACAGGATCAATAACAGGGCAGCTATAGGAAGTACAAGATCCAGGATCCAGCCTATAACGATTAATCATCTACCTAACACCAATTACCAGTGAGCATTTGATGCTCGTCAGAAGATAGGTGTAACAGATAAGCGTCTCAAGCTAGGTATAAAATATGCCCATGAGAAATTAGATACCAAAGAAGCACATAATCTAGAAGATAGGCTCAAAACAGTTTCAAACTCAGAACTCAGCTGCTGTATAACGCTTGTAAAAAAAATAAAATAAATTAATTTTAATGTGCAACAGCTCTGCACACAGAACAATTTCAATGCCACTAAATGAAAAGGTTGGATATAGGGGGCTGTATCACTTTTATCAACAGAAAAAAATAAATATTTTAATGTGCTTGAGGTCTGCAGACAGCTTCATATCACCGCCACAAAATGACAATGTGGGATATGGCGGGTATTATCACATTCAGCAACAGAATAAATTAGAACTTTTTTTAATGCGCATTAGTCTGCAGACAATTTCATAACACTGCACAACATTACAATGTGAGATACAGTGGGCTGTTTCACATCTAGTCACAGAAAAAATTATAAATTTTTTTAATGTGCCTTAGGTCTGCATATAGTTTAAAATCACCACAGCACTAAATGACAAGGTGGCATACAGCAGGCTTGTTCACATTTAGCTATTGAAAAAATATTATTTAGAATGCTATACTGGTGCATGGAGCACTCTAGAAGCAGTGCACAATTATAGGACCTGTGCCCTGCTGGCTTTGTCTGTGGACCTCAGTAATGGCACAAAAAAAAATATTCCGTAAGGTAAATTTTACAGCCACACTGGACACTATCTAGCTACACTATCTGACTGATATTCAACCGCCTAACTAACAAGCTAAAATCTTGCTGTTAACAGTGGAAGTGTCAGGAGCAGCCTCTCTGTGCTGTTACAGAGTCAAAATGCACTAAAACAAGATGTCCACTATTTATATGGAGAGAGACATGTGATTTCAGCAGCCATTGACGCAAGTCGTAGCGTCAGGACATTGTGGGTTGTTCCTGCGCCCTGATTGCCTAGCCGCAATGTGCACACATAAAGTTAGGCGAAAAAAAGACTGCTATGCTGTGTTAACAAGAACGCCGCGCCTCTGAGCTCTGAAACCCACTCCCCTCTTCAAACACATGCCAAAGGCTCATGATACACCACCATTATCATTGCCAAAGTGCTGAAAATAATTTTGTGGCAATGCAAATATTTTCCCACACGTTTACCGAACGTTACCGATTTTTTACCGATTTTATAAAATTTTGCTTGTGTTTCCAATCACGAATCCGAATGTGCCATATTCATGCCGAATTTATGTTTGCCGATCGTTTTCCAAACAAATTCGCTCATCACTAGTAGGGAGGCCTTGGTTTTTTGAGGAACTTTTACTGTTTTTCCTGGGTTGTGTTGTGAAAAAATGAGGCAGGACTGCCCGTGTTTCACAGCTGCGTAACTGAAACCAGGAGCGATCCAGAAGGCATTTGTATTTACCATGGTACATGTGACTTTTTGAGGCATGAGTGGAGCATATGTTGCTTGTGCCATTACTGGGAGCAAGAACTATTGCTAAGCACAATTTTTCCCCATTCTCCCATACTCCACTTGAGTTCAGCTCCCATTCTCCCCCAGTGTTCCTTCTCTGTTTGGACAGTCTGTTGCTGGAGGGATTTTAGGTAATCTAGTGGGTCGCCCTCCCAGGGCTGTGGGGTACTCGCTACCGGGCGGGTCTCTCAGAGGAGACTGTCACAACAGCGGTGACCCGGTCCGTGGCCCTGGGCGCCCATGTAAAAGGGATTGAGTTGGGAATAAAGTTTATAAGTGATTTGTGACGCCACCTGTGGTGTTCGGCAAGGGAGGTGTTAAGCCGATGCTGCAAACAGATCCTCTGGGACAGATGGTGTAGTGCAGCAATGATGTTGTAGCCCTCCACAGGTAGGGCTGTTGGTCCCAGGGCAGTGTAGCGGAATGTTTAGGAAGAGGGTGCAGTGTTTGGCACAGAGGTGTAGCAGTGCTGAGGATGTTGCAGGAAGGAGGCAAGGACACAACAGGGTGCAGTTTCTTTACCTTTACTTGGCAAACGCAGTCCAGGGTCCTGATTACAGATGGCACAGGAGCAGGCTAGCCTGGAAGCAACTCAGGGATCTCTCTATCAGATGGGTTGTGTAGTCTCCTTCCTAGCGCTAGCTTGAGGTACATGCAGTACTTTGTTACACTGAAGTTCCTCCTTCTTATCTTCTCTTAGAACTACCTCGTATGGCAGACAGCTGTAGCCCTCTGTCTCTCTTGGCTCACCCGTCGCTGTTGTGCCTTCGAGTCTTAGTTGGGAATAGAGCATTTACAGCTTCCTATTCCTCTGGTTTCTGTTGCAGGACCTTCAGTATCCATACAATCATGGAGACCAGGCTCCAGATCATGCGCAATTACCGGGAGGGAGCTCTCTTTCCTCAGCTCAACCTCCAGCTTCTCTCCACACGTTGACACTCTTCGCCCTCCTCACACTAACTGCCTCACTCCTTCCTGGCCCCCAGAGACAGCTCCTCCCCTCAGTTCTGGGTTCAGAGCTCCCTCTGCTGGCCTGGAGTGGGAACTGTGTTGCATGACATGGTTAACTGCTAGAGAGACCCTTCATTGCCTCCAAGCCTGACATCACCCTCCCTGGAGGAAGGAAATGCCACTGTGGCGACCATACTCCTTGGGGTGCCACATTCCCTCCTAGTGCAAGTCAGTACTCTTGGACTGATAAAAGAAAAACATGAAAAACATATAAACATGTAAACAATATGAAGGTTACAAGATTTAAGAAAAATGAAAAATTTACAAAAACCAAAGGCTCCAAAAATAGTCCTGTGATGATAAGTCCAAGCATTAACATCCATGGTCTATTCCTGGGCAACTGGTGAACTATGTACAAGTTGGGTTTGAACACACAAGTCCTGTGGTCCAATGTCCATCAAATCATGAAACAAGAACTTCAAAAAGGCTTCTTACAGATTATCTGTAGGCACAAAGCTTGAGAACAGTCACATATATACACAATTTCAACATTCACATAAACTTATCTATACATGATATTTGATGGGCGGTATACCTTGTGTAGTACGGGTAGACCTGCATAACTCTGGTGTGGGTAAACTAGGTAGTATTCTCCTACCGACTCTTAGTCTCACCATGGGTATGACAGATTCACTACTGGCAGGGCGAGGGTTCTCTGGCTCCACTGCTGGTATGGCATCTGCTAACCGAACTTCCTGATTTTCAGAGTTCTCATGAGTCACTTCTTCTTGTACTACCAGTTGGGGAAATGTCAACACTGGCACCACTATGGCATCATTTACTTTAGTCCAATTGGCAGGGAATTCTCCAAGTATAGTGCTGACCTTTTCTTCTTCCATGGGTTGGATGTTATTTTGCTCTTCCATTGTTTCCTTTAGCTGGTCAGGACATAATTTCAAATGATCCCTTGATACTGCTGCTGAGGTTTCTCCTTCATCTTTACTAATAAGGCACACCTTGGTAGTGTCAAAATTTGAGGGTAGAATGGTGTAGGGTTCAGCTTCCCATTGATCATCCAATTTATGCAGTCTTCTTTTCCTCTTGAGGAATTGTTCTCCAGGTGACAAGGGGACTGCACGTGCATGCGGATTGTAGTTCCTCTCTTGTTTTTGTCTTGCCTGAGCTAGACTCTTTTCCACACACTCTTGTACTCTTCTGTACTGTTGCTGCCTCTCTGTATCCCAGTCAACATCTGGTGATGTCACTTCAGGTGTCAGGACTCCCATGTCCAAATCAATAGGCAGTTTACCAGGCCTCGCTCTCATTAGGTAGGCTGGAGTGCAGTTGGTGGAATTCACAGAAATGTGGTTGTAGAGGTCTACAAGATCTGGCAACTTTTCTGGCCACAGATTCCTCTCCTCCAAAGGCAAGGTCTTCAGTAGGTCAATCACTACCTGGTTCATCTTTTCACACATGCCATTGGTCTGTGGATGGTACGGGGTTGTCCTAATCTTCTTGCAACCGTACAAGTTACAGAATCCCTGGAATACTTCTGCCACAAAAGCGGGACCTTGATCTGTAAGCACTCGCTCAGGATACCTATGTGGTCTACAGAAGTGCTGTTGGAACTCTCTAGCTGCTGTCCTGGCTGTTTTATCTTTGACAGGCACAACTACAAGGAATCTTCAGTAATGGTCCACGATGGTAAGAGCATAGATGTAGCCTGAGTGGCTTGGGGCCAGCTTCACATGGTCTAGGGCGACCAACTCCAGTGGTTGTTTGGTAATTATTGGCTGTAGAGGAGCTCTCTGTCTGTTTCGATCCTTTCTGTGCAGGTTACATTGTCCACACTCCAGGCACCACTTTTCAATGGCTTTCCTCATACCAGCCCAGTAGAACCTCTCCCGGAGCAATGCTTCCAACTTCTTCCATCCGAAGTGGCCAGCTCCATTGTGGTATGCTTCCAGGACCATTGATGCCTCTCTCTTTGGGACTACCATCTGCCAGACCAACTCATGAGTGCGGGCATTGATACTCCTCCGACACAGCTTTCCTTCATAGATGAACAGCCAGCCTCTCTCCTTCCACAACTGCTGGGTTTCTTCAGGAGCATCCGACTTTGGGCGTGAGTCAGCTTGTGACAGTGGCTCCTTCACCAGGCGGACTGCGGGGTTGCTATCCTGCGTTTCTGCCCAGTCATGATGGGGGAATGGATTTAGGGTGACCTCTTTCAAGCAAGACCGTCTGTTTCTCACTCCTTGTGCACGTTGGACCTAAATTGGCCGGTGGAAGGGAGGTAACTCTATTTCTTCAAGAGCCTCAGGGTCTTCTCCTGCATCTGGCAAATTAGGCATTCTGGACAGTGCATCAGCATTGGCATTCTTGTGCCCTGCCCGGTACTTGATGGTAAACTCATAGTTAGACAGCCGAGCCATCCATCGCTGTTCCAGTGCACCTAGTTTTGCAGTTTCCAAGTGAGTCAACGGGTTGTTGTCCGTGAAGATGGTAAACTTGGCTGAAGTTAGGTAATGCTTGAATCTTTCAGTCACAGCTCAGACTATGGCCAGGAACTCCAGCTTGAAGAAACTGTAGTTGTCTGGGTTCCTTTCAGTGGGACGAAGCTTCCTGCTGGCGTAGGAGATCACTCTTTCTTTGCCATTCTGTACCTGTGACAGTACTGCTCCAAGTCCCACGTTGCTGGCATCAGTATACAACACAAAGGGTTTGTCATAATCTGGGTAGGCCAGAAATTCATCTCCTGTGAGAGCCATCTTCAATTGGGTGAAGGACCTCTCCAACTTCTCAGTCCATTCAAATGTGGAACTTTTCTGTTTGGCTTTCTTGGACTGCCCCACCAGAAGATTTTGCATAGGAGTGGCTATTTCAGTGAAGCCCTTGATGAACCTTCGGTAGTAGCCTACCAACCCAAGAAATTGGTGTACCTCATGGAGGTTGCTGGGCTTCGGCCAGTCCCGGATGACTGTGACTTTGTCAGGATCTGGTGCCACACCTTCTGCACTCACTACATGACCGAGGTACTGTACCTTGGGCTTCAGGAGGTGGCATTTGGAAGGCTTCACCTTCAGGCCAAAGTTGGACAAGGCTTCAAACACCTCAGCCAGGTGCTTCAGATGGTCTTCATAAGTCTTGGAGAAAACAATGACATCATCAAGATACAACAGGACTGTCTCGAAGTTCTTGTGTCCCAGGCAGCACTCCTTCAGCCGTTGAAATGTTCCTGGGGCGGTGCAGAGCCTGAATGGCATATAGTTGAACTCACAGAGACCCATTGGAGTGGTAAATGCTGTTTTCTCCTTGTCTGCCTCTGCCACGGGAACCTGCCAATACCCACTAGTGAGATCTAAGGTGGAGAAATAGTTAGCAGTTTTAAGTGCAGCTAATGACTCCTCAATTCTTGGTAATGGGTAGGCATCCTTATGTGTAATGCTGTTAATTTTTCTGTAATCAACACACATTCTCATGGTACTATCCTTTTTCTTTACAAAAACTATTGGAGCTGCCCCGGGGCTACAATTGTCTCTGATAACCCCTGCTTCCTTCATCTCTCTCAACATACCTTTGGCACATTGGTATTGTGTTGGGGGTATAGGCTGGTACCTTTCTTTTATGGGTGGATGATCTCCAGTGGGGATATGGTGTTGAACCTGTTGTGAGTTCATTTTTCCCTTCACCAGTGAGGTCTGATGAACTCCCTCTTCTGGCGAAGCAAGGTAGTGAGGCTGATCACCAAACAGCTGAGCAGGTAGATGATGACTGGGTCACAGGAACTGATGACTGGATATAAGGCAGCCGACGCCCTGCTGCCTCGCTGGTGATTTCCTGCTGGATTCTTGGAGACCAGTCTGATTTCTGCTTCTCAAAGCTAAGTTTTGCTCTGCCTTTTGTACACTTTAGTTCTGGTTTTGTTTGCCTTGTTTTTTGGAGTTCAGCCATCCCCGGCCGGGGGTTGAGCTGAATTCCATTTTTGTCTCTGATCTGTTGATCTCTGGCTCTGTCTTCAGAATATAACTGAGTGCTGATATAGTCTTTTTGAAGCCTAGCGACTTCAGTGCCTGTTTTTCCTATCAGTCTGTTGGTTCATTTTTGGATAGGGTTTTTGCGGATTGCAGACAGCAGCTTTTCTATCCTGTCCTCTTTAGTTAGCTTGGGCCCCATTATTTGCTCAACCTATCTTTCTATCTGTGTTAGTGTTTTTCATCTTGCTTCACAGTCATTATATGTTGGGGGCTGCCTATTGCTTTGGGGTCTGCTCTGGGGCAGTTTAGATTTCCCCTTTCTTTCTTTAGGCCTATTTAGTTCTCCGGCTGTGATCGAGGGGTCTAGGGCATCGTAGGAACCCCCCATGGCTACTGCTAGTTGCTGTGGATAGGTTCAGGGGTCTGCAATCCGATAGCTTCCAACTTCTCTTGTTTTCTGGACTTAGCTATTATTTTTGTTTTTCCTCCTTCGGTGACTCATCCATAACAGAATCACCAGCCATACCGCAGATCCTAGGGTACTCAATAGCAGGAAAGAAGTGTTAAAAAAAGTGTCAGAATTTCTTTGTGTATATTTTTTCCTCTATATCTCTGAGGCCGTAGGGGGATTTTTTTTTCTCTCAATGGAGATGAAGCAATTGTCTGATCATGTGGAGCAGCTCGCTGTGGAAGTGCGGGGAATTTCCGCCTATCTTACTCATTCACATGCTGCTGAACCAACGATCCCCACTCCTGATGTGTTTTTTGGGGATCGGTCTAAATTTTTGAATTTTAAGAATAATTGTAAATTATTTTTTGCCTTGAAGCCCAACTTGTCGGGGAGCTCCGCGCAGCGGGTTAAAATTGTCATCTCTTTGCTGCACGGCGATCCCCAGGATTGGGCGTTTTCTTTGAAACCTGATGATCCTATTCTAAATAATGTGGATGCATTTTTTCAAGCCTTGGGGTTGCTATACTGATCAGGCTGAAAAGGCCCTGTTGGCATTGAGCCAGGGTCGGGATTCTGCAGAGTTGTACTGTCAAAAATTCCGAAAGTGGGCGGTCCTTACTACCTGGAATGATGATGCCTTGGCAGCTCTCTTTCGGAAAGGTTTGTCAGAAACCGTAAAAGATACTATGGGGGGATTTCCTGTTCCCTCTGGTCTGGACGATTCTATGTCATTAGCCATTCAGGTTGATCGGCGTTTGCGTGAACGCAAGACCGCACGAGAGGTGTTGCCACCTGTTGAACAAGTGTCTGAACCTATGCAATGTGATAGAGTTTTGTCCAGGGAGCAACGTCAGGAGTTCAGAAGGCATAATAAGCTGTGTTTTTTTTGTGGAGATGCCTCGCATATTATTTCTGTCTGCCCTAAACGAGAGAAACGTTGTGCTCACACGTTTTCTGTGGGTGGTGTTCAACCTAAGTTTCTTCTGGCAATTACTCTGATCTGCTCCCTGTCCACATTTTCCACCAAGGCTTTTGTGGATTCGGGAGCAGCTCTGAACCTGATGGACTTGGATTTTGCTAAACGTTGTGGATTTCCTATGACGCCTTTGCGGACATCTATCCCTTTGAGGGGTATTGATGCGACTCCTTTGGCAAAAAATAAACCTCAGTTTTGGACCCATGTGGTAATGCGGGTCGCCCCAGACCATCAAGAAAATTGCAGATTTTTGGTGTTGCATAATTTGCATTATACCATTGTTCTGGGGTTTCCCTGGTTGCAAATCCATAATCAAGTTTTGGATTGGAAATCTGTGTCTGTGGTGAGTTGAGGTTGTCGGTGTGCCCTTAGTGATGCTCCTGTTTTCTCCACCTCTCCCCAGTCGCATGATGTTCTTGACTATTTGGCTGACTTTTATGATGTATTTAGTGAGAATGAGTCTGCGTCTTTGCCTCCTCATAGGAGTTATGACTGTACAATTGAGCTGAGCCCGGGGTGTAAATTTCCCAAGGGTCGGCTTTTCAATTTATCTGTACCCGAGCACGAGGCTATGCGATCCTATATTAAGGAGTCGTTGGAGTAGGGTCATATTAGACCATCCTCTTCACCCTTAGGTGCTGGGGTTTTTTTCGTGGCTAAAAAAGAAGGTTCATTAAGGCCTTGTATTGACTATCGTGCCCTCAACAAAATTACTGTTAAATATCAGTATCAGTTACCCCTGATTTCTGATCTATTCTCCAGAGTTAACGGTGCTTGCTGGTTTACTAAGCTTGACCTCAGGGGGCGTATAATCTTATTCGCATTAAGCATGGGGATGAATGGAAGTCGGCGTTTAATACTCCGGAGGGACATTTTGAGTACCTGGTGATGCCTTTTGGGCTCACTAATGCCCCTTCTGTCTTCCAATCCTTCATGAACGATATTTTCCGAGACTTTGTGGATACATTTTTGATTATCTATCTGGATGATATTTTGATCTTTTCCAAGGATTGGGACTCTCATGTGGAACATGTTCGGACTGTGTTCCGGATTTTGAGAGAGAATTCCCTGTATGTCAAGGGATCGAAATGCCTTTTTTGGTACAGAGGATTTCATTTTTGGGATTCATTTTGTCTCCATCAACTATTGAAATGGACCCGGCCAAGGTACAGGCCATATATGATTGGGTTCAGCCCACTTCTTTGAAGGCCCTCCAGAAGTTTTTGGGCTCTGCTAATTTTTATTGGAAATTTATAGCTAATTTTTCTAGTATTGCCAAGCCATTGACTGATTTGACTAAGAAGGGTGCTGATGTGCTGAATTGGTCTCCGGAGGCTGTTTCTTCCTTTCAGGAGCTGAAGCGAAGATTCACTTCTGCTCCGTTTCTGCGGCAACCTGATGTCTCACTCCCGTTTCAGGTAGAGGTGGACGCCTCTGAGATTGGTGCAGGAGCCGTTTTGTCCCAAAAAGATCCTGTGACATCTAAAATGAATCCCTGTGCTTTCTTTTCCCGAAAGTTCTCCCCATCTGAACGTAACTATGATGTGGGGAATTGGGAAATGTTGGCCATGAAATGGGCTTTTGAGGAGTGGAGACATTGGTTGGAGGGAGCTAAACACCAGGTCGTGGTCCTTACTGACCACAAGAATTTGATTTACCTGGAGTCGGCCAAACGCTTGAATCCTAGACAGGCTAGGTGGGCCTTGTCTTTCACACGTTTTGATTTTGTGGTCTCTTTTCTTCCTGGCACTAAGAATGTCCAGGCAGACGCCCTCTCTAGAAGTTTCTTTGCTGACTCTCCTGTTGTGACCATGCCTGCTACCATCTTAGGTGAGGGGGTAGTTCTTTCTGCCATCTCGCCCGATTTGAGACATGCTCTGGAAGAGTTTCAGGAGGACAAACCTGAGCGTTGTCCCTTTGGAAAATTGTATGTTCCTGACCAGTGGAGGAAGAGAGTGATGTCTGAAGTTCATTGCTCTGCATTGGCTGGTCAACCAGGTATTTTTGGTGCTAGAGATTTGGTGAGTCGGTCTTTTTGGTGGCCCGCCTTGTCTCGTGATGTCAGGAGTTTTGTGCAGTCCTGTGGGACTTGCTCCCAGTCTAAACCTTGTTCTCGCTCTAGTGGGTTGCTGATGCCTTTGCCGGTGCCCAAGAGGCCATGGACCCATATTTCAATAGATTTTATCTCTGATATGCCTGTCTCTCAGAGAATGACTGTTATTTGGGTGATTTGTGATAGATTCTCTAAGATGGTCCATCTTGTACCACTCCCTAAGTTGCCATCTTCCTCAGAGTTGGTGCCCTTGTTTTTGCAACAGGTGGTTCGCTTACACGGAATTCCTGAGAACATTGTATCTGACAGAGGAGTTCAGTTTATTTTTAGATTGTGGAGGACTTTCTGTTCCAAGCTGGGAATTCAGTTGTCCTTCTCCTCTGCGTTTCACCCTCAGACCAATGGGCAGACGGAGAGAACAAACCAAACTTTGGAGTCATATTAGAGATGTTTTATTTCTGCTGATCAGGATGATTGGGTTTCATTTTTGCCCTTGGCCGAATTTGCTTTAAATAATAGAGCTAGTTCTGCCACTTTGATGTCACCTTTTTTTTGTAACTTTGTGTTTCATCCTCGATTCTCTTCAGGGCAGGTGGAGTCTTCTGCCTGACCAGGTGTTGACACTGTGGTGGAGAGAATGCACCAGATCTGGGACCAAGTGGTGGATAGGTTGTCTCTCTCCCAGGAAAAGGCCCAGCGGCTTTCCAACCGGCATAGGACCATTGGTCCCCAGTTTAAGGTGGGTGATATGGTTTGGTTGTCATCAAAGAATATCTCTATGAAGGTGGCTTCTCCAAAGTTTAAACCTAGATTTATTGGACCTTACAAGATTTTGGAGATTCTTAATCCTGTCTCTTTTCGATTGGCTCTTCCTGTTACATTTAAGATCCATAACGTGTTTCATAAGTCTCTGTTAAAGAGGTTTGTTGAGCCAGTAGTTCCTGTGGTGGCACCTCCTGACCCTGTATTGGTGGAAGGTAATGTGGAATATGAGGTTGAGAAGATACTGGATTCTCGCCTGGCTAGACGGAGACTCCAGTATTTGGTTAAATGGAAGGGTTATGGCCAGGAAGATAATTCTTGGGTCCCTGCATCCGATATTCATGCCGAAAGATTGGTTCTTGCTTTTCATCGGGCCCATCCTGATTGTCCTGGTGGTGTGGATGAGGGTTCGGTGACCCCTCCTCAAGGGGGAGGTACTGTTGTGAGTTCATTTTCCCCTTCACCGTTGATGTCTGATGAACTCCCTCTGCTGGTGAAGAGAGGTAGTGAAATTGATTGGGTTGGGAAGAACCTGTCATCTGAACAGGTGGAGCCTGATTGGACACCCGGAATCACTGAGTGGATATAAGGCAGCCGACACCCTACAGGGATGCTGGTGATCCTTTCTGCTCTGAGCTCTTGCAAGCCAGTTCAGTACCTGTCTTCTGAAAGCTAAGTATTTGCTCTCTTATTTTTCCATGAGATATTGTCTGTTTACTTAGTGTTTGTGTTCTGCCTGCACTTGTTGGTACAGGCTGAGCTCCATTTTTGTCTCTGGTCAAGTTGATCTTTTGCTCAGTCTTCAGAATATACCTGAGTGCTGATATAGTGTTTTTGAAGTCTAGTGACTTCAGGGCCTTTTTTCTATCAGACGTGTTGGACATTATTTTGGCAGTATTTTTACAGATTGCAGCCAGCATCTTTTCTGTCCTTTCCTATTTAGTTAGTTGGGAACCATCGTTTGCTCAACCTGTCTTTCTGTCTGTGTTTGTGTTTTCATCTGCTTTTCACCGACAATACATGTTGGGGGCTCTCTATTGCTTTGGGGTCTGCTCTGGGGCAGTTTAGATTTCCCCTTTCTTTCTTTAGGCTTATTTAGTTCTCCGGCTGTGAACGAGGGGTCTAGGGCACCGTAGGAACCCCCCACGGCTACTGTTACTTGTGTGAATAGAATCAGGGGTCTGCAATCCGATAGCTACCAACCTCTCCGGTTTTCTGGACTTAGCTTGTATTTTTGTTTTTTCCTCCTTTGGTGACTCATTCATAACAGCAGTCTCTGGCACACAGGACCCGGGGATACCGGGCTCCGTTATCCTGTTCATGATGCCAAAATGGGTCGCCCTCCCAGGGCTGTGGGGTACTCGGTACCGGGCCGGTCTCTCAGAGGGGATTGTCACAGCAGCGGTGACATGATCTGTGGCCCTGGGAGCCCATGGAAAAGGGGTTGAGTTGGGAATAAAGTTTATAAGTGATTTGTGATGCCATCTGTGGTGTTCGGCAAGGGAGGTGTTAAGCCGACGCTGCAGACTGATCCTCTGGGACAAATGGTTGTTGTGAGTTCATTTTCCCCTTCACCATTGAGGTCTGATGAACTCCCTCTTCTGGTGAAGGAAGGTAGTGAGGCTGATTACAAAGCACCTGAGCAGAATGATGATGACTGGGTGACTGGAATTGCTGACTGGATATAAGGCAGCCGACGCCCTTCTGCCTTGCGGGTGATTTCTCTGAGGGATTCTAGGAGACCAGTCTGATTACTGCTCCTCAAAAGCTAAGTTTTCTGCTCTGCTTTTTGCATTTGTGTTTTGGTTTTGTTTTGCCTTGTTTTTCTGGATTTCTGCCATTCCCTGCTGGAGTGAGCTGAATTCCTTTTTGCTCTGTCTTCAGAAAATACCTGAGTACTGATACAGTCTTTTTGAAGCCTAGTGTCTTCAGGACTTTTTTCCCTATCAGTCTGCTGGCTCTTGTTTTGGTAGGGCTTTTGGCGGATTGCAGATAGCAGCTTTTCTATCCTGTCCTATTTAGTTAGCTTGTGCCCAGTCATTTGCTCAGCCTATCTTTCTATCTGTGTGAGTGTTTTTTCATCTTGCTTCACCGTCATTATATGTTGGGGGCAGCCTATTGCTTTGGGGTCTGCTCTGGGGCAGTTTAGATTTCCCTTTCTGTCTTTAGGCTATTTAGTTCTCCGGCTGTGATCGAGGGGTCTAGGGCACCGTAGGAACCCCCCACGGCTACTGCTAGTTGTTATTGATAGGTTCAGGGGTCTGCAATCCGATAGCTGCCAACTTCTCTGGTTTTCTGGACTTAGCTAGTATTTCTGTTTTTGCCTCCTATGGTGACTCATTCATAACAGATGGTGTAGTGCAGCAATGATGTTGTAGCCCTCCACAGGTAGGGCTGTTGGTCCCAGGGCAGTGTAGCGGAATGTTTAGGAAGAGGGTGCAGTGTTTGGCACAGAGGTGTAGCAGTGCTGAGGATGTTGCAAGAAGGAGGCAAGGACACAACAGGGTGCAGTTTCTTTACCTTTACTTGGCAAACGCAATCCAGGGTCCTGATTACAGATGGCACAGGAGCAGGCTAGCCTGGAAGCACCTCAGGGATCTCTCTATCAGATGGGTTGTGTAGTCTCCTTCCTATCGCTGGCTTGAGGTACATGCAGTACTTTGTTACACTGAAGTTCCTCCTTCTTATCTTCTCTTAGAACTACCTCGTATGGCAGACAGCTGTAGCCCTCTATCTCTCTTGGCTCACCCGTCGCTGTTGTGCCTTCGAGTCTTAGTTGGGAATAAAGCATTTACAGCTTCCTTTTCCTCTGGTTTCTGTTGCAGGACCTTTAGTATCCATACAATTGTGGAGACCAGGCTTCAGATCATGCGCTATCACAGGGAGGGAGCTCTCTTTCCTCAGCTCAACCTCCAGCTTCTCTCCACATGTCTACACTCTTCGCCCTCCTCACACTAACTGCTTCACTCCTTCCTGGCCCCCAGAGACAGCTCTTCCCCTCAGTTCTGAGTTCAGAGCTCCCGCTGCTGGCCTGGAGTGGGAACTGTGTTGCATGACATGGTTAACTGCTGGAGAGACCCTTAATTGCCTCCAAGCCTGACATTACCCTCCCTGGAGGAAGGAAATGCCACTGTGGTGACCATACTCCTGGGGGCGCCACACTAGGATGGAATTTGCTGACTCTCCGCCACTATCCTCTGTTCTCTAAACCACCTTCCTTAGCAATTTTAGCAGTCCCCCTTCAGTTGCCCTCTAACTCCCGCGAACCACCTTTTATGTGTGCTTTCACCTTGATTATGCCAACCTGGACTGATAACATCAATGCCTCCATCAATTGTTTCACCAGCTCTGCATTTTTAATGTTCTTACCAGATGATTTTAAAAAGCTATGCTTCTGATAGGACCGTAATCATGGGATATTCCCCATGCATAATTTGAATCTAGGTAAATGTTAGCGACTTTACCTGCAGCAGCTCTACATACCTCAGTGAGTGCCTTCAACTCTGCCTCCTTAGATGACATAAAAGAAACAAAACAGGGCGCATCTACTGTGTGAAACCTTTAAAACACAATTGTCATGGTGAGGCAAGGAGAGACTCACCTGATAGGGTTGTGAAACATTGGTCATAACACCTACAAACGCATGAAACAGCTGCTGCAGTCTGCACAGGGTCCAAAGACTTGTAAGTGAAGATGACTTTAAGGTGCAATGATACACTGTATACCTACAGCAGCGCAGTGTATCATTGCACCTTAAAGCCATCTTCCTTAGATGACATGTGAGAAGTGAGTGGTTCAACTCGGATTACCTCATGTGAGGATACTACTGCTTATCCAGTGTAGAATTGCCCATTCTGGTAATTTCTGGAGCCATCTACAAAAAGCTCAAAATCTGCATAAGAACAGATTTATCATGAACATGTGCAAAACCCAACTGTCTGCTGACTCAGCAGGTCTATGCAGTCATGTTCATGCATCATGTCAAAGTACTCCTCCTCACTTGCTAACATTGCCACCAATTTCCCCTTTTCTGAATCCACAGGCAGAAGGATGGCTGGATTCAGAATATTATATCTTTTGAGGGTGACATACTCAAGAATCAGAAGTGCACATTCAAGGCTGAGCTATTTGGCCATAGACAGGTGTTTTGGTTTAACTTGTATGAGTATGGCATGGATGTCACGTGGAGAGTAAATTGTCAAAGAAAAAGTCAGCGTGATCTCACATCTTTCCTAGCAGCAGTGCAGCAGCCCCTTCAACATCTACACATGTAGGAGACCTTCTGATCACTGGGTCTAATTGTGCTGAGTAGTAAGTTATTGGTCTTTGTCTGTCACCATGTTGCTTATGTCAGCACTGCTGTAGCATAATCGCCTTGTTCTGTGGAGAACAAGAAAAATGGCGAATCATAGTTTGGAATGCCTAGGGCCCTTCTATATCACCTGGATCAGGGGAAATAGTTATGTCATGCAATCTCTGAGGTCAATCAGAGCTGGTTTCACTCTCCTCACATTTGGACAAATCACATATATTAACAGAAAGTTGAGAGCTGCTGCTCTTTCACATTCTCCAGATGTGCTTGAAACATCTAAAGGAGGGAGATTGAAGCCAGCACCAATTGGTCTCAAGGATCGTGTGACATAAAAATGCCACAAGATCATCAGGAGAGGCAGTCCCAACACTGCTTGTTCTGCTGCTCAATAGACTTACAACATAAAAGCCATTTCTGGGTCAGGCAGATCGCAGTGTGACCCGGAGACTCTCAAGACCGCTGACGTAACTCAGAAGAGGAGAATGGTGCTGGATCTTGGAAAAAAACGCATAGGTGAGTTTGTTAACATGCTCACACTACACTAAATACACATATACACAGGTTTAGGAGAAAAAAGTTCATGGCAGGGCTTTAATCAAATTTATAAAACAATATTTTGTGACTCATTGCTGTTACAGAAATAATGAACTATTGAAATATTTTCTTGTCATGTCATAATAGAATCTCTAGCGCAACAAATGTGCTGAAGAATCTTTCAGGTATAGAAATGCCAAATTATATTTTGTTTCTAAATATGAGATGGAAAATGGATGACCTATGTCACTGAGAAATATCTGAGGTTAATCTAAGGCAGACACTAACAAAATTCTCACAGGCACAAGGGACCTCTGTAATAAAATGTTGTGGACCCTGTAGAAGAATAAAAGTACATCCCCATTCTCTAGGTCATCTTCTTACGTGATAACTGATGGCGAGGTTAGTCTGAAAGATAGAGGTCATAAACAGAGCGTAGGAAGGACTTGAATACATCAAGAGTGTTAAAGCTGCAGGCAAAAACTGTTTCCAGGATACTGCATAAAATACACCTATTCAAGGTTATCTTTACAGGTTTAGTCACAAGCAGAGGGAATTAAAAGCAAAGGAGCAACTCAACACAATACCTTACAAGGACTCACAACTATCATAGGTTCTTTATAGAACTCTTCGCTTATGGGTAAAGGAAAATTTTGAGTATCATTTTTGTGACCTATAGTTTACACACTTTATCGGATTTGATGATTACTTTTAGCTATAGATCCAACATGGGTAAGGTAAGTACTAATATGCTTAAAAGTGGAAGATTTTAACAAATCTACAGGATTATGCCAAGTCTACTTTATCCAGAGCAACATGACAATGGCCCAATTCGCAAATAGGCTAAAATCAAATGTGACTTTATCTACATATAAGGCCGGGTACACACTTGAGTCTCTCACCTCAATACCCGGTTCAGACAGGAGCATTCAGCTGCATAGAAACACATACAGCTGCACACTCTGGTCCCGAGTACCGGCGGCAGTGCTGGGTATTGAGGCGAGAGACTCACGCGAGTTTTTCGCATTGCACTCGCAAGTGTGACCCCGGCCTAAAAGTCACCATAACAAATATTTTTTCTCTTGTCATTGTGGTCCAACTCACCATTTATACATGTATTGAGAAGCAAAATCTTGCATTGATTTAGTATTAAAAAGAACCTGTCTCCACATTTTCCCAATATATACTATGGCTACCATGTGTAATTTTTCTTTTACAGTAATCTTGAAAGAGGTATACAAGTCCTCAACCGCCTCTGCATAGCTCATAAAATGCATTTTATAATCCACCATATAGTGCTGTCCGCTAGAGTTGAGCGAAACGGGTCGAAAAAATTCAAAAGTCGCCGACTTTTGGCAAAGTCGGGTTTCATGAAACGAAACCCGACCCTAGGATGAGGTCGGCCACGAGGTCGGCGACTTACGCGCCAAAGTCGCGTTTCAAAAGTTTGTTTTGCGCTCTTTTTCAGCCAATCAGGATCCACGGACACTGTGGGCAACGTGATGACATAGGCACGGGTCACCACCATCTTTCAGAAGGGCATGCAAGTGATTGGCTTGCTTTGGTGGGCGTCACAGGGGGTATAAAAGGGCGTGCACGCCGACCGCCATCTTACTTCTGCCGATCTTAGTATAGGGAGAGGTTGCTGCTGATTCTGTAGGGAGAGCGTTAGGCAGGGAAGAAGACAAAAAAACTGCTTCTGCTGCTAGCGATTTGGCCTGCACAACACACAAGTCACTGTGTGTGCAGTGCAAGGGGAGGCTATATTGTGGTGTATCAGTGGTGTTGGTTGTTGGGCTGCCTTTTAAGGCTTCCTGACACGCTGGCATTGCTGTTTACCCACTGCTCCGCAAACTGCTTTTTTAAAAGCAATCCAATCTCCCTTATCCTCTCGTCACTTTGGTCACAGGCAGCTGTGCCATCGAGCGTGTCACATAGCGCTCAGATATCAGTGGGCCTCACACCATCCACAAGTGTCCAGTGTCCAAAAGTGTACGCAGAGATTCAAAATCTCCATTATCCTCTCGTCACTTTGGTCACAGGCAGCTGTGCCATCGAGCGTGTCACATAGCGCTCAGATATCAGTGGGCCTCACACCATCCACAAGTGTCCAGTGTCCAAAAGTGTAAGCAGAGATTCAAAATCTCCATTATCCTCTCGTCACTTTGGTCACAGGCAGCTGTGCCATCGAGCGTGTCACATAGCGCTCAGATATCAGTGGGCCTCACACCATCCACAAGTGTCCAGTGTCCAAAAGTGTACGCAGAGATTCAAAATCTCCATTATCCTCTCGTTACTTTGGTCACAGGCAGCTGTGCCATCGAGCGTGTCACATAGCGCTCAGATATCAGTGGGCCTCACACAATCCACAATTGTCCAGTGTCCAAAAGTGTACGCAGAGATTCAAAATCTCCATTATCCTCTCGTCACTTTGGTCACAGGCAGCTGTGCCATCGAGCGTGTCACATAGCGCTCAGATATCAGTGGGCCTCACACCATCCACAAGTGTCCAGTGTCCAAAAGTGTACGCAGAGATTCAAAATCTCCATTATCCTCTTGTCACTTTGGTCACAGGCAGCTGTGCCATCGAGCGTGTCACATAGCGCTCAGATATCAGTGGGCCTCACACCATCCACAAGTGTCCAGTGTCAAAAAGTGTACGCAGAGATTCAAAATCTCCATTATCCTCTCGTCACTTTGGTCACAGGCAGCTGTGCCATCGAGCGTGTCACATAGCGCTCAAATATCAGTGGGCCTCACACCATCCACAAGTGTCCAGTGTCCAAAAATGTACGCAGAGATTCAAAATCTCCATTATCCTCTCGTCACTTTGGTCACAGGCAGCTGTGCCATCGAGCGTGTAACATAGCGCTCAGATATCAGTGGGCCTCACACAATCCACAAGTGTCCAGTGTCCAAAAGTGTACGCAGAGATTCAAAATCTCCATTATCCTCTCGTCACTTTGGTCACAGGCAGCTGTGCCATCGAGCGTGTCACATAGCGCTCAGATATCAGTGGGCCTCACACAATCCACAAGTGTCCAGTGTCCAAAAGTGTACGCAGAGATTCACAATCTCCATTATCCTCTCGTCACTTTGGTCACAGGCAGCTGTGCCATCGAGCGTGTCACATAGCGCTCAGATATCAGTGGGCCTCACACCATCCACAAGTGTCCAGTGTCCAAAAGTGTACGCAGAGATTCAAAATCTCCATTATCCTCTCGTCACTTTGGTCACAGGCAGCTGTGCCATCGAGCGTGTCACATAGCACTCAGATATCAGTGGGCCTCACACCATCCACAAGTGTCCAGTGTCCAAAAGTGTACGCAGAGATTCAAAATCTCCATTATCCTCTCGTCACTTTGGTCACAGGCAGCTGTGCCATCGAGCGTGTCACATAGCGCTCAGATATCAGTGGGCCTCACACCATCCACAAGTGTCCAGTGTCCAAAAGTGTACGCAGAGATTCAAAATCTCCATTATCCTCTCGTCACTTTGGTCACAGGCAGCTGTGCCATCGAGCATGTCACATAGCGCTCAGATATCAGTGGGCCTCACACCATCCACAAGTGTCCAGTGTCCAAAAGTGTACGCAGAGATTCAAAATCTCCATTATCCTCTCGTCACTTTGGTCACAGGCAGCTGTGCCATCGAGCGTGTCACATAGCGCTCAGATATCAGTGGGCCTCACACCATCCACAAGTGTCCAGTGTCCAAAAGTGTACGCAGAGATTCAAAATCTCCATTATCCTCTCGTCACTTTGGTCACAGGCAGCTGTGCCATCGAGCGTGTCACATAGCGCTCAGATATCAGTGGGCCTCACACCATCCACAAGTGTCCAGTGTCCAAAAGTGTACGCAGAGATTCAAAATCTCCATTATCCTCTCCTCACTTTGGTCACAGGCAGCTGTGCCATTGAGCGTGTCACATAGCGCTCAGATATCAGTGGGCCTCACACCATCCACAAGTGTCCAGTGTCCAAAAGTGTACGCAGAGATGCAAAATCTCCATTATCCTCTCGTCACTTTGGTCACAGGCAGCTGTGCCATCGAGCGTGTCACATAGCGCTCAGATATCAGTGGGCCTCACACCATCCACAAGTGTCCAGTGTCCAAAAGTGTACGCAGAGATTCAAAATCTCCATTATCCTCTCCTCACTTTGGTCACAGGCAGCTGTGCCATCGAGCGTGTCACATAGCGCTCAGATATCAGTGGGCCTCACACCATCCACAAGTGTCCAGTGTCCAAAAGTGTACGCAGAGATTCAAAATCTCCATTATCCTCTCGTCACTTTGGTCACAGGCAGCTGTGCCATCGAGCGTGTCACATAGCGCTCAGATATCAGTGGGCCTCACACAATCCACAAGTGTCCAGTGTCCAAAAGTGTACGCAGAGATTCAAAATCTCCATTATCCTCTCGTCACTTTGGTCACAGGCAGCTGTGCCATCGAGCGTGTCACATAGCGCTCAGATATCAGTGGGCCTCACACAATCCACAAGTGTCCAGTGTCCAAAAGTGTACGCAGAGATTCACAATCTCCATTATCCTCTCGTCACTTTGGTCACAGGCAGCTGTGCCATCGTGCGTGTCACATAGCGCTCAGATATCAGTGGGCCTCACACAATCCACAAGTGTCCAGTGTCCAAAAGTGTACGCAGAGATTCAAAATCTCCATTATCCTCTCGTCACTTTGGTCACAGGCAGCTGTGCCATCGAGCGTGTCACATAGCGCTCAGATATCAGTGGGCCTCACACCATCCACAAGTGTCCAGTGTCCAAAAGTGTACGCAGAGATTCAAAATCTCCATTATCCTCTCGTCACTTTGGTCACAGGCAGCTGTGCCATCGAGCGTGTCACATAGCGCTCAGATATCAGTGGGCCTCACACCATCCACAAGTGTCCAGTGTCCAAAAGTGTACGCAGAGATTCAAAATTTCCATTATCCTCTCGTCACTTTGGTCACAGGCAGCTGTGCCATCGAGCGTGTCACATAGCGCTCAGATATCAGTGGGCCTCACACCATCCACAAGTGTCCAGTGTCCAAAAGTGTACGCAGAGATTCAAAATCTCCATTATCCTCTCATCACTTTGGTCACAGGCAGCTGTGCCATCGAGCGTGTCACATAGCGCTCAGATATCAGTGGGCCTTACACCATCCACAAGTGTCCAGTGTCCAAAAGTGTACGCAGAGATTCAAAATCTCCATTATCCTCTCGTCACTTTGGTCACAGGCAGCTGTGCCATCGAGCGTGTGACATAGCGCTCAGATATCAGTGGGCCTCACACCATCCACAAGTGTCCAGTGTCCAAAAGTGTACGCAGAGATTCAAAATCTCCATTATCCTCTCGTCACTTTGGTCACAGGCAGCTGTGCCATCGAGCGTGTCACATAGCGCTCAGATATCAGTGGGCCTCACACAATCCACAAGTGTCCAGTGTCCAAAAGTGTACGCAGAGATTCAAAATCTCCATTATCCTCTCGTCACTTTGGTCACAGGCAGCTGTGCCATCGAGCGTGTCACATAGCGCTCAGATATCAGTGGGCCTCACACAATCCACAAGTGTCCACTGTCCACAAGTGTGTGCAGAAATTCTAAAACTCCCCTGTCCTATAGACACCTTGTACCTTGTTTTACATTACTATATAGTTTGTTGGATTTTGTCTACATTTCTACCAAAAATGAGGAAGGCTGGTGGAAGAGGCCGTGGAATTGGGCGGGGGTTGGCAGCTGGTAATGATGGTGTTGGTGGTGGATCTGATGGTAGTGGCAAGAGCAAAATAGGACCGAATGCAGGAGGTGCTGACCCTGCGTCATCGTCTGGCTACATAAGGCCTCGAACGCTTAGTTTTCTAGGAGTTGGCAAACCGCTTTTAAAGGCAGAGCATCAGGAAAAAGTTTTGTCTTACATTGCTGACTCAGCCTCCAGCTCTATCACCTCCTCTTCTTCAGTTGTAAAAAGTAAAAGCACTGAGTCGTCATTGGAGGCTCATGTTCATGAACCACACCTTTCCTTGTGTCCTTCACCCCAACCAAGATTGAAGGATGACGCAGGCCATACTACTGATTACTCCATGGAGCTGGTTTCACATACCATGCCTGGATTATCAAGTGAAATGGTGAATTACCCAGGCCAAGATGAATCTGACATGGAGTGCACTGATGCACAGCCGCTGATGGATGATTCTGCTGGTACATTCACTCAGAGCACTACATTGTCCTCGCAGTGTACAGAGCCAGATTCTGACCCTGATGAGACTCAGGTGCCCCTTCCCGCACACTATACCACCATACACGGTGACACAGAGGAAGGTGCACATGACATAGAAGAGGAGGTGATGGATGACCCAGTTGTTGACCCAGATTGGCATCCATTGGGGGAAGAGGGTGCTGCTTCCAATAGCTCAGATGAGGAGCATCCACAGCAGACATCGACATCACAACAGCTGTTATCTGGCAGGCCCGGAGCACTCCAAAGACAGGTTCCAAACATCAAAAGAGTTGCTGGACAGCTTGTCCAGAGGGTCAAAAGATCACAGCGTGCTAGGCCACAAAATGTCTGCCAAAGTAGGAAGAGTGCAGTGTGGCACTTTTTTGAACAAAATCCTTATGATCAGGCCAAGGTTATCTGTAAGAAGTGCACAAAGACCTTTAGCCGAGGGAAAAATCTGAAAAATTTGAATACCAGTTGCATGCTTAGACATTTAACCAGCATGCACTTGCAAGCGTGGACACAACACCAAACCTCAAGTGCCACATGTGCAACTGATCACAACAAAGGTAGTCAGCAACGCTACATTGTTTCCCCCTCTGTAAGCCCACCGGTTAGCACAGCAGCAAATGTTGAGGTGTCGTTGCAAGGCCACAGCAGTCAGGGAATCCCACTGTTATATCAACGAAAGACTGATTCTAGGCCATCAGAAAGAACACCAACTCCATCACCATCATCAACCCTCTCTCAGTCCGCCCTGTCCACCGCTACTTCCACCATATGCAGCTCTCAAGTCCAGCTCACCCTCCCAGACACTATGAGTAGGTCAAGAAAGTACTCAGTCTCTCATCCGCGTACACTGGGTTTGAACGCCCACATTGCCAAACTAATCTCGTTTGAGATGATGCCCTTTCGGTTGGTGGAAAGCACAGCTTTCCGCGAACTCATGGCCTATGCAGTACCACGCTATGACCTACCCAGTCGCCACTTCTTCTCTCGCAAAGCCATCCCAGCCCACCACCATCATGTGAAAGACCGCATTGTCCATGCACTCAAGCAGTCAGTGAGCGGAAAGGTGCACCTCACAACTGATGCATGGTCCAGTCGGCATGGCCAGGGCCGTTACGTGTCCATCACTGCGCACTGGGTTAATGTGGTGGATGCAGGGTCCACAGGGGACATCGGTGGTGGGACAGTGCTGCCTAGCCCACGGTCTAGGAAACAGTTGGCTGTAGGCGTTCGACCCTCCTCCTCCTCCTCCTCCTCCTCCTCCTCCAGAAGTGAAAGCTCGTCCACAGAGCGCAGTCGTACGAGCACTCCATCTGCAGCTGCCACTGTTGCACACGATGTGTCCCCCTATCAAGCAGCTAGTGGAAAGCGTCAGCAGGCTGTGTTGCAGATGATGTGTTTGGGCGACAGACACACCGCCGGGGTGATGGCCGAGTACTTGAAGCGACAAACTGAGTCATGGCTGGGCAGTGTACATCTTGAGGCAGGCAAGGTAGTTAGTGATAACGGCCGTAATTTTGTGGCAGCCATAGCCCTTTCAAAACTCAGCCACATACCTTGCTTGGCTCACACCTTGAACCTGGTGGTGCAGTGCTTCCTCAAAAATTATCCGGAGTTAACAGCCCTGCTCCAGAAGGTGCGAAGACTGTGCGCGCACATCCGCCGGTCGCCTGTACACTCCGTTCGTATGCAGAAGCTGCAGCGATTGCTCCACCTTCCCAACCACCGCCTCATTATCGACATTGCAACAAGGTGGAACTCCACCCTGCACATGGTGGAGCGGCTGTGCGAGCAGAGGCAGGCCATAATGCATTTGTGGGAGGATACACGGCCAGGCACTTTGAGAGCAGACATGGAGTTGACAGGCGTGCAGTGGTCGAAGCTGAAAGACCTTTGTAAAGTCCTTCAGTGTTTTGAGGAATGCACACGGCTGGTAAGCGCAGACGACGCCATCCTAAGCATGAGCATCCCACTTATGCGTCTGCTCATGCAAACTTTGACGCACCTTAAGGAGCAGGCGTCTGCAGCCAATGTTGATGAGGAGGAAGAGGAGGAGGGAATCCTTGATGACATTCAGCCATTGTCTGCTCAGGGACCTCTCCTGGATGAGGTGGAGGAAGAAGAGGAGGAGGAGGAGGAGGATGATGGGGATGATTACTTAGGGGAGGAGGATGCATCTCGTGGGGCAAGCGAAAATGTTGGCGTGGCAAGGTCTGGTACAGGGTTTGTGCGTGACTGGAGGGATGTGGATTTGCCAGAAAGTGCTCCTCCACCCAGCACTCGCAGTGCATCATTGACACCGGGAACATTGGCCCACATGTCAGATTATGCCTTGCGGATCCTAAAAAGGGACCCCAGAAGTGCCAAAATGATGAACGATGATGACTACTGGTTGGCCAGCATCCTGGATCCACGCTATAAAGGCAAATTACAAAACATCATGCCACAGGAGAACCTTGACCTAATATTGGCTAATAAACAAGCAACTCTGGTAAATCGGTTGCTTGAGGCATTCCCAGCACACAGCAGCGGTGATGGTTCTCACAAGAGCCGTACGGGCCGGGGGCAGCTTGGCAGAGGTGTTCGTGGTGCACACAGCAGAAGTGGCGTTGGAGACAGGGGTTTCATGACAATGTTGTGGACTGATTTTTCAAATACCGCTCACACAACTGGTAATACTGCATCGATGGAAAGTGACAGGAGACAGCAGTTGTCAACTATGGTTACAAACTACTTTTCCTCCCATATCGATGTTCTCCCACACAGGTCATTCCCCTTTGACTATTGGGCCGCTAAACTGGACACCTGGCCTGAATTGGCCCAATATGCCTTACAGGAGCTCGCTTGCCCAGCTGCAAGTGTGCTATCGGAAAGAGTCTTCAGTGCAGCTGGATCAATCCTGACAGAAAAAAGGACCTGTCTGTCAACCCAAAATGTGGATGATCTAACCTTCATTAAAATGAACCACGCATGGGTTTCCAAGGATTTTGTCCCACCTTCCCCTGATGACACATAGGGTGACAGAAAAATGGCTTGCTTTGGTCCACCTCTTCCTGGTACTTCACCTATTTCGCCTTTTGCATCAGCTGAATGTCCAACATCAACATATGCCACTTTCTAAAACTCCATAACTGTGCTGCCTCCCCCCCCATGGCCGGGGTCACCACCTACCGCACGACACCGTGCGAGTGCCGTTGCCCTGGACAGGTGGGTAGGCCGACTCTTGGGCGCTGGCACTGGCACAGGGTCCCTCATAGTGCAATCAAGTGTCTCTGACGGTGGTGGTGCACACCCGCCGTCAGACACACCGCTGTACTATGAGGGGCCCAGTGCCAGTACCGACGCCCACGAGTGGGCCCCCCTTGCTTGGCCAGGGCCCCAGCATTTGCAATCTTTACCTCTCCCTGCTCCTCCGCTGTGTAATCTGGGCCGTCAAATCCATACTGTGCCTGACACCGTCTGAGCCTGCCTCCTGAGACATATATTTTGAATGTGTACGCTATCCATACATGTTATCCAGGGATACGGTACCCTTTCTAACCTTTGTGCAATGACGTGCAATCCATACTGGGCCTAACACCGTCTGAGCCTGCCTCATGCTGTATAGACATATATTTTGAATGTGTACGCTATCCATACATGTTATCCGGGGATACGGTACCCTTTCTAACCTTTGTGCAATGACGTGCAATCCATACTGGGCCTAACACCGTCTGAGCCTGCCTCATGCTGTATAGACATATATTTTGAATGTGTACGCTATCCATACATGTTATCCAGGGATACGGTACCCTTTCTAACCTTTGTGCAATCATGTGCAATCCATACTGGGCGTGAGAACGGCTGGCGAGCTGTTAAGCAAGCTACAGCACCTGTCCAGACAAGTACAGGGATTCCCTAGCGAGGAGACTTATTTGATTGTTTTCAATGTTGGGACAGCAATTTTTGGGGAGCACTATACTCTGGAGAATGATAGATGGGGCCCACCATACACTGGAACATTCCAAAGGTGGACATCAGACACTGGAGCAGCATTTACAGGGCCCATTATACACTAGAGCATTAGAAATGGGGCCCATTATGTTTGGAGCATTATTTGGGCCCATAAGACAGTGGAGCTTCATCCATGGGGACCAACATATACTGTGGCATTATGTGGAGCTCATCATATACTGTTTCAAACATTATATGGGACCAATGATTTTGTATGGAGAAATAGATGGGCCTCGTCATGAGATGTAAAAAGTGAGGTATTTTTCATTGTACTATACCGCTATTTCTCTGCCGTATCGGAGCATGATGAGTTGTGGTATGTGTTAAAGGGGCGCTCTTTCGCCCAGGGCACATGAAAACCTGCAGCCAGCCCTCCCCCCCCACAAATTTAGCCAAATAACCCCCATTTTTCAGTGCGTAACTTGTATTATGAAGTTAATTAAGGTTGACAAGCTTAAGTAAGAAGAATTGATGCTTTTGGCATTCAAATGGGCACTGTAGGTGTGTTTCCTGTCCTCCTCTCACTGCCGACTTTTATTCCCCATTGACTTACATTGGGTTTCGTGTTTCGGGACGACCCCGACTTTTCCCTATAATCGGACGATCTTGCTCGACCCGACTTTTGGAAAAGTCGGGTTTCACGAAACGAAACGCGACCCTAAAAAACCAAAAGTCGCTCAACTCTACTGTCCGCTCCAATGATCTTGCTTCGGGGGATTCCCTCTCGTCGCAATTGACTCCAAAGACATACTGATAGGGGATTTAGATTGTGAGCCCCATTGGGGACGATGATAATGTGTGCAAAACTGTAAAGCGCTGTGGAATATGTTAGCGCTATATAAAAATAAAGATTATTATTATTATTATTAAAATAGCACTACTTGCTTCATGTGCATGACACTTCCTACATCATCCACACGGTGTCCCCCAAATTGAGCTCCTGTCCAGGTGTACTTCACCCTGCCCTTGATAAGGAGCAGAGGAAAGTACTGTAATATACATGTGCCAGCTTAACTTCTGGGTCATTGGCACTCCCAGGCCTCTCCAGGCGCATGAGCTTTACAGTACTTTGCTTGGACATCAGCCAGTGGTGAGTGAAGTACGCCTGCTCAGGAGCGCAATTGGGGACACTGTGTCGATGACATAGAATACCTCCTCTACATGTGAAGCAAGCAAATAGGATGGCGATGATGACCAGAGAAGAGGCATCAAAGCAAGACTAGCAATGCCCATAGGACCGAACAGCGCTATATGGAGGGATAATTTAAGGTATTTTGAGGACTATGCAGAGGGTGTTGGGAACTTATATACAAATTGCTAGAATACTGTAAAAGAGGCATTACAGGGGGTGGGTGTAGTTTACATTGGAAAAAACTTGTGACAGGTTCCCTTTAAGAAAGTTTAAAACATAGGACCCCATGGTATATAAGTGTGACACCCCAGAGTCCAGTTGTCACAGTGACATTGCCTCCCTCTAAGAGATGAAGTCATGCTTGGAGGCAGAAGGGGACCCCCATGCCAGGTAACAGAGATTAAATCACAATTCCTGCTGCAGGTCAGAAAAGGGAGTTGCCTTAGAAATTCTGGCCAGCATATAGGGTTGGTGAGTCAGCTAGAAGTGAGCTGAGGGGGTTGTCATGGAAGCGAGAGCAGCTGTGAGCTGAGAGGTAAATGACAAGACAGTTAAACGTGAGGTAAAAAGATCTTTCTGGAAGATCCATTCAGTTCAAGACAGGGAGCTGATCGGTGAGGAGGGGAAGGAGGATAGCAGAGAGAAGAGGCTTTGGGGAAGCTAAGAAAACTGCATGTAGCAGACCCCAGAGCGAAGCGCTAAGGCTGGTTTCACATTTGCGTTTTTTAGGCTAGTTTCACACTTGCTTTTTTTTGCAGCGCGTTTTTCCCGCAAAAAAACGCATTGAAAAAACGCATACAAAAGCATACAACTGCTGCGTTTTTTTCAAACATTTTTATGAGCATGCATGAAAAAAACGCAGCGTTTTTATGCGTTTGTATGCGTTTTTAGTGCGTTTTTACCGCGTTTGCGTTTTTTTCCAACCTTTTTTAGGTGGCCCCTCACACTACCCAAACCATGACTTTACTAACCCTAACCCTGACCCTAACCCTAACCCTGACCCTAACCCTAACCCTAACCCTGACCCTAACCCTTAACCAAATCATACTTAACTCTAACCCAAACCCTAAACCCTAACTAACCCTAACCCTAACCCTAACCCTGACCCTAACCCTAACCCTGACCCTAACCCTAACCCTAACCCTAACCCTGACCCTAACCCTAACCCTAACCCTGACCCTAACCCTTAACCAAACCATACTTAACCCTAACCCTGACCCTAACCCTAACCCTAACCCTGACCCTAACCCTTAACCAAACCATACTTAACCCTAATCCTGACCCTAACCCTGACCCTAATCCTTAACAAAACCATACTTAACCCTAACCCTGACCCTAACCCTAACCCTGACCCTAACCCTAACCCTAACCCTGACCCTAACCCTAACCCTAACCCTAACCCTGACCCTAACCCTTAACCAAACCATACTTAACCCTAATCCTGACCCTAACCCTGACCCTAACCCTTAACCAAACCATACTTAACCCTAACCCTGACCCAAACCCCAACCCTAACCCTGACCCTGACCCTAACCCTAACCCTAAACCCCCTTAACTAACCCTAACTCTAACCCAAACCCCTAAATTCCATGGTTAAAAAAAAAAAACGCATATGCAAAAAAACGCATACATGAGCATGCCAGTGCGCACATATGCGCATCCATAGGCTATAATGGCCTTTTTTAGCGCAAAACGTGCGCATATGTGCGCATGCGCTTTTTTGCAGGGCCAAAAAATGCAACATGCTGCGTCTGGAAAATACAAACGCACACCCCAAAAAAACGCAGCGCATGAAAATCGCATACATGCGCTTACAAGCGCGCAGGTATGCGCACCCATGTTAAATATAGGGGAAAAAACGCATGCGCACATATGCGTTTTTTTCCAGCGCTAAAAAATGCAAATGTGAAACCAGCCTTAGCGCTGGAAAAAAACGCATATGTGCGCATGCGTTTTTTCCCCTATATTTAACATGGGTGCGCATACCTGCGCGCTGGTAAGCGCATGTATGCAATTTTCATGCGCTGCGTTTTTTTGGGGTGTGCGTTAGTATTTTCCAGACGCAGCATGTTGCATTTTTTGGCCCTGCAAAAAAGCGCATGCGCACATATGCGCACGTTTTGCACTAAAAATGGCCATTATAGCCTATGGATGCGCATATGTGCGCACTGGCATGCTCATGTATGCGTTTTTTTGCACATGCGTTTTTTTTTGATAACCATGGAATTTAGGGGTTTGGGTTAGAGTTAGGGTTAGTTAAGGGGGTTTAGGGTTAGGGTTAGGGTCAGGGTCAGGGTTAGGGTTGGGGTTTGGGTCAGGGTTAGGGTTAAGTATGGTTTGGTTAATGGTTAGGGTCAGGGTTAGGGTCAGGGTTAGGGTTAAGTATGGTTTGGTTAAGGGTTAGGGTCAGGGTTAGGGTCAGGGTTAGGGTTAAGTATGGTTTGGTTAAGGGTTAGGGTTAGGGTCAGGGTTAGGGTTAGGGTTAGGGTTAGGGTCAGGGTCAGGGTTAGGGTTAGGGTCAGGGTTAAGTATGGTTTGGTTAAGGGTTAGGGTCAGGGTTAGGGTCAGGGTTAGGGTTAAGTATGGTTTGGTTAAGGGTTAGGGTCAGGGTTAGGGTCAGGGTTAG